>NW_015374156.1:199265-531208 GCF_001272555.1 Dufourea novaeangliae | reverse complement strand
CACTCTTTCACTATAAGCGAATACACACCTATCTCAAATGAATAATTTTTACAAAAAGGATTCCAATATTGTCTTGTCAGATCTGAAAAACTGTAAAAGTCAATGTACTAATACAAACAAACCCCTAATCTTAAAATGTCGAGAACTTGATTGTTTAATTCACACGTACACATAAGTAAACAACAGTGATATCGATGACCAAAAAACCATGAATAGTTATTCTGTTTTATCAGAGGTACACATTGCAACCAAACCTGTAATATAATGGGAAAAGAATTGTTTTGAATGTAAACATAAATGGAAAATATAGAATAAAATACTATTGTGTGGTGTATCAGTTTCGAGGAAATCGATTTTACATGTTTGCTTACCGGAACAGTTTCCTTCTCAATTTTTCCAACAAATGCGATATAGAGTACACACACGTAGAATGTTCCGTGTTTCTTCTCCAGTAAGACTAAGGGAAAAAAATACATAAAAATTCAGCAGAGGTAACGCTTAATCTCGTGATCCCTGACGCAATTTTTTTACCGCCTCCGGCGAAGGGGTAATTGTTTCTCTCTCAGGCTGCTTAATGGGAACGTTGATTAACAGATCAACCGTAAGAACATTAGTCCTGGAATAAAACGTGAATTTTAAATGCTTCACGTTTAATCTAAATAGAACAGCAATTGAATAAATGTTTTTATTACTTTTGTTGTTTTCCTTTTGAAATAGTTGAATAGTGTTGCGCAAATACTTTTGACTCTTAATGAGAATCTGCTTTCACTATTGCAACCTATCATCGATTGCCAGACAGGCGACTCAAATTCTTAGTCTCCATTAACTTTCAGAATCTTTCGTCTGACATGTAAACTACCCCTCATAAGTATTTACACTTCAATCAAAGAAATGTTTATTCATTTTTATTCCACGTATTACTTTGAGAATTGTTGGTAAACAATCATGAATATTACTTGTTTTATGGTCCTTATTTTGAACGAAACTAGTTCTTTCGAAAAATCTTGCACATTTTCTAATAAAGAGTAGTCTTTCTCCAAACCCTGTAACGCCCAGACCCTTAAATCGTTATTTCAAAATTATGAGACTGATATATTATTTTGTACCTTGGCATGTTGAAGTTGAAAATATCGATATTAAACCGACCTACCCTTTTTCATTGTTTTTTTAGGGGGAATACTTTAATTTTTAAACCGACAACGTTAAGATCTACGTCACATCAGCGGAACTACGGATCCTTGATGACAAAAGTTTAACATTAACCGGTGACAGAATTTTACTCGCTCTTAAAATGAGTGTTACATCGGCGCAACACTGGGAGTTAAAGGGTTAAAAAGGACATTATCTCAGTATAACGCTTCGACTTTCATACCATTTAATACAACGGTAGCACATTGAAAAGTATTTGACACATATCTTTCTTAGCTACTAACATCCATATTTCGGATGTGAAAGCAACCCTCAAAATTGGGGGTGAAAAACACATTTTCCTCAATATCCTGAAAATTATGCGATTTAGAAAGAATATCTGTTAACAAAAATTGCATGTTTTTTTCATAACAAAAATAACTACTGAAGCAGTTTTTCGAAAAACTAATTTGTTTAAAAAACTTCATTTTTTTACGATTTTCATCCCTAGATATGAATATCAGAAGTTAAAAAAATACGTGTCAAATATTTTCCAGTGTCCTACCGCTGTGCCACATTTTATAAAAATCGTCGTGTTACAGTAAGATGATATTCCTTTCAAGTTGAGTCCAATTATTTGATGAACGTGTTTGAATTACGATGCAAACGAAGGTTTCTGGTGCAGATCCCACCACGTGTCAAAGTACTCATAAACAGTAGTATTACTACGTAAGTCCTGTATCGCTTATTCATACGCTCGACAATTCGATTTTTATTGTCGATAAACGTGTCATCTAACCCCGTATAAAATATCCCTGTGCATTATTAGTCATCGATTCGTTGAATCAAGCGACTTCCCATAATCTGATACACGGCGTGTTAATACACTTTATCTGATGTCACGCGACATTGTTATCTGTCGCTATCCCTGATGCTTTCTAAACGCGGCCTTCGTGCCCGATTGTATAGTATGCGCCGAATTTACGACCAGAAGACGACGTCAGCCTGCAGCGACAGCTGTCGTGTTCGAGAATTTCGCTTACAAGAACGATTTTCCTTTAATGTCAAATCCCGCCAAATGTTCTTTAGCATGGGTTTACCGCTTTCATTCGATTTCACGGGCGCATTTTGAGATACGGATAGACGACCTCCGTATTTTTGCGGATTTTTCCCGTTAATAGGGGCGGTTAATATTTCACGATATCACCGAGGCACCTTTTCTTGCGACGAGCTGGGAACTTCTTTTGCCGCCCTTTTTTTTTTCACTAGAAAGTTTTTCTCCGCGCCGACAAGGGTGGCGGGTCGTTTTTAATAGTCGCGAAAGGTGAAAGCGACGTTTGGATGCTCCGCTATCGAAGGCGATAAATCTTCCGTCGCGGGGAAATTAGAAAAATGTTTTTTTATTAGTCGAGATACAATAATGTGGGGCGGGTAGCAGACGTCGATAACATAGAAACTTTTCTCGAACGTACTAAGTTGTGGTATTTTTTAATATCGTGATTAATGTTTTATCCATTGGGCCTTGTCTATTGATTCGTTTTCTAACGAATTTTTTACTTATTAACCCTTTGACTGCTAGAGACTTAAATATATGGCCTCGTATGTCAATCAACAGTTACGAAAGTCTTATATGTATACACAGTCTTAATAAATTTCGTTTACTGTTTAAGTTGAAGCATCAGACTGCAGCATGTGAGAAGTGGGCCGTAGCTCAATGGTTAAGTGTCTAACTTTGGCTAAGCATAGACGTTGTGCGATGTATTTAATAGACAGAAACGTTAATGATAATCTGATGTAGGTTTTTCTAAGTTCCAAATACTGTCCCTTATTCTGTACACGGAAGTTTTATACTGTATAGCTTTAATCTTTCAGGATATTAGGGAAGTAATATTTGATTGAATCATGAATAAGTTCCACCGTAGGTACTGGAACCTTACTAAATAATAATTAAATAATCAATTTAAAAATAATCAGCTACAATATCTATGTTTCAAAGTGGCATATTTTGGAGAGAGATATGTACTTTTTAAATGCGAAATCGATTCGCAAAAACTGCGTAAAGTTATAAAGCCCGTGAAACGTATCAGTCCATTAAATAGAACGATGAACCAACAACAAAGAAGATATAGCCATAAATTTTTATCAAGAGAAAACCGGATCATCGTTCCAAGGAGTCAATTACCCGTACAGAAAAGAGTTTGTTTAATTTTCTCTTCAATTTTTCTTACAATGAATCCTCCGTCGGGAGTAATACGTTTCGTAACATCATCGGGCGCAATGTACTTAGGAGGTTATAATAAGGGGTTTATTTTCTGTTTTTATGAGATAATACTCTTATTCCTTTTGTAATGTTGTATTTAACTATTTTATTGACAGTATCAATGGTACTGCAACATTAATCTAACCAAGAGAGGTTCCCAGGTGTAGCGCTAACTACTTAATAAGGTTTAATTAAAACCTATATTATAGACATTTCTATCATGATTATTAACGATATTCATTAAAATCTTTTTACTACTGTGTATTATACAAATCCATGATATTACACAAATAACAACTAAATTAACATTTTCATATTCAGAAATAGACTAATTGTAAAAGAATTAAGAATAGGGTATTTTTATTACCTATATGTGAAAGCATTCTGTATGATTAAGTAAATGTATAACAATCAATGACATACTGGATTTAATTGTATGAGTGATATTAACGTATGACTTTATGCATCATTGTATAATTTATTTCCTAATATAAAATTAAATGCTTACTGAGGGCCAATTTATACATTTTATGTAAATGTGTGAAAAGTAGGAAATAGCCTTATAAATAATATTATTATTATCGATGCATTAACGATACAACTTGTCTGCAAAATTTTATTAATTCTGATTAGTTTTCATTAACTTATGACATTAATAAAATTTCATTACGAAATGAATACTTCCGAAAATATGTTTTATAAAGTGCAGAAGTTCTTTTACTGATGATACACGTTATACATATGATATACAGTGATACAATTTATTTTCTCTAAAATTGTTGAACGTAATGAGAAAATTCTGTTTGCAGTTTTATGGTTTGTTGGGTCCTGTTAGGTGTCACGTTGTTACATTTTCGGCCACAAAATTGTAAATAACACTGCATCCATTTTGATCAAATAAACGGTACAAAAATTCTTTCAGTTTTC
The DNA here is from genome assembly GCF_001272555.1 of Dufourea novaeangliae. Classification (NCBI taxonomy): domain Eukaryota; kingdom Metazoa; phylum Arthropoda; class Insecta; order Hymenoptera; family Halictidae; genus Dufourea; species Dufourea novaeangliae. The sequence continues at coordinate 526,893 of NW_015374156.1, read as the reverse complement.
AGTAGATGTCGTATAATATAATCTTCGTTTTAATTCAATATAATCTTTGTTAGATGTCGTATATACATATAGTTGTTACCTAACTAGATTTAATTATCTAATTAGACCTTTTATGTGTACTCCCGGTTATATTAAACTCGTCAGCTAATTTAAATACAATAGTTATTTACTGAAAATATTAATATAATCCAACATAAACATTTATTATCAATGATTACAATGATTGTTAATAATATAGAAAATCATTCTTTACAAATAGAAACGGTAAATTATTTTTGTATAAATGAAGAATATTTGAGATCATGATTTTCAAGACATGGACTATTACTTTGTTAATATTTAAATACTGCACCTTATAATAACATAACATGTTTTAATGTCATCAGGTATGAATACACTATACTATTATAGCAATTTGAATCATAGTAATTATGTAACATTATAGTAATTGTAGTTGATCATGCAGAATCTACAAAAGTGCGTTGAAGTTGAACGTTTAACATTAAAATCGATAAGACCGTCACGACGTGTGAAACGATACGAGCAGTAACATGATAGTTATACATATATTACTCCGATGAACCGGCTGTCGGTTAGGCTGGATCGAAGCAATCAGTTTACGTAATTTACTATTCAATTCCATCAATCAAATCAAACAGTTCGCACCCGTCATGTAAACATGTGTACATCTAAATTAAATGAAATATTCTAAAAACATGAGTAAATTGACAATACACGTCTCTCTTTCTTAATATTCATCATCATGAACAAGTGCTTAATTAATTTATTGCTTGTGTCAAAAATAAATCGAGCATGTAGAATCTTGTATGAGATTTGTTTGTCAGATAAACCATATTATAAAATTTGTTTGGTACGCGTGCACTTGAAAACCGTTTAATTCATATGTCTGACCATTGGTAGGTATTTCTACTTTGGTTAATGTGAATGAACATTCTCAGTGACATGGTGATAATTACAACAATGAAATAGATAATGTTGTATCTGAAGTGCTTATGGCAAGTAGAAACAGTGACTACTAGGCAGGCGCATTAGTTAGTTCATTGGAATGCGCGCACGTTCGATGAATTTTCAAAATCTATTCTCTCGGAAACGAAGCGTCGCACGAAAAAATTTATTGTGCAGTTTCAATTTATTTCTGCATGAAGAATCACCCCGTATGAATTTATACTATCGTTACACATGTGACCTGTATAAATATTGTGTAACGTTACGTCATTCCATAAGCAATGCAATTTTTTCTGTTATGTATACTACGTTAGCTGGGAGTATAATATTTTTGTGACTAATTGTTCAATGATATATCTTCAACTTCTGAATTAATTATTGAAAAATTTCTATAATAAGTGACAGTTAGCAATAAGAAATGCACTATTACTAGCAAAAATTAGTATTAGTCTTAATGAAACTCGAGGATTTATAATGCTTTATCTGCATTCACAGTAGATTTTCAACATCCTACACCATTTTCACCATTGTCAGCGAATGGCCAGAAAGATATATTTAAGGTAAAATATATCGCCTCGTAATTTAAAAAAATGGTAGATTACTTAATGGTGAACATAATACATCCAGTTATATTCTTATAAATTCAGTTTCTTGAAAAACGGTACATAACTTATGGAATAACCAACTAAATGCACATGTCTACATTAAAACGTCATCGTTCCATGCTCTAAACATCGTGTAGTCTGACCAGGTTCTACAATCAATGTTCGACGATATTACAATTCCGTTGTTCCACTTTCACTATGCCACTAAATCAGCGGAAGAACAAAGTCCGTGTGATTTTTTGTATCACTTTTGATTTGTATCATAATAGCTTCCTATTGGTGTATTCGTCGAATCTCTAACATCTTTCAGTTAGCGTTTAGGTGCGATACCCCATCTTATCTCGCTACGTCGTCATGCCTCCCCTTCCCCTACTACAATTCGCAGGGAATCGCCAGCGTCGTTTTCCCTTCGTATTCTCGCGGCGAACTTGCGATCCCTCCCCCGATGATGGAACGATAGATTTTTTTGACGCGGCGACCAGATCGCCGAATGCACTTCAGAATGGATTTTCAATTACTCGCGGATACGGGACAACGGGCGGAACGTCGTGAAATCGAGTTATCGCGTGTTCTGACAACCGACTCTCGCTCGCACTCGATGACGCGCGAAATGCCCCTAAATAGGGGAGTCATTGTTAAGTGGATTGTAATTGAATGCCGCTAGAAATTCCTAGACAGAAGTCGTTGAAAGCGCGTCGTCTCCCTGGCAAAATAGATTTTTTTTCTCTCTTGCTCGGCAGACCTCGCCGACCAGGCGCGGTTCCGAGCTATTCGGTGTAATGGAATTTATTCACGGACGGTCCAGATTTCTTTTTGTGTTTGCGCTGTTTATTGTCGTTTCAGCGGACTGACCGCGCTTGCCGTGATTCTTGATAATTCTAGCAGCACTCGAGTCTCGGTCACACGAGGCAATATGCAATCGTGTATGTTTGGAGCAAAGCTTATTGGATTACATTATAGCCGACCACACAGTCCAATTGTTTGTGTACCGTTTCGGCGAATAATAAAAATACGTGAGACTGAAGGTGATTCAGCTACATTTTATTCGTCGGCAGCTCTCTGGACAGTCGCTGACGATTGAACAGTTCAACTAATCGTCGTCCATTCCCCCGCTTCGTCCGTCGAATCCGTCGAGCCGCATACATTGTTGCCCGGCGCGCGAGACAACGCTAATGCAACGATGAAACTTTTTTATTTTTGATTTGTTGTTAATGAAACTGTTACTAGTACATTGGTGAGATTCTTCTGATTAAAATGATACCAAATATGACATAATTTGGATCATATTTACTCATGTAAAAACTGTTAATAGTTCATATTTGTTCATTATTGATTCTAATAAATCGTAAGTAAATATGATCCAAATTGCGTCGTGTTTGGTATCGTTTTAATCAGAAAAATCTCACCAATTTGTTTATAAAAGTTTCATTAATAAAGAATCAAAAATAAAAAAGTTTCATCGTTGCATTAGTATTGTCTCACCGACACCCGGGAATGTAACCTTTTTGTGGGCTCGCAACGTTCAGTCGTCGGCTCGTGAACGGAAAGCCGTCTCGGCGCGCTGCGGCAACAAAGTATGCGGTTGCCGAGTTCCATGGCCTCCCCCCCCCCCAGGGGGGGGGATGACGCCTGGACAATAATCGCATATCAACAAAGAGTCAATAATCGCGAGGACTCTGTACATAGGTACTTCTTGCATATCGAAATATTTCTACAATTCAAATTTCACTGGCCAGATATATGGACAACCCCTAAATATTTCTATATGTGTAGTGTATAAAAGTAGACGGTTCTTATTATGTAATTATTGTCAAGATTAACAAGAAATTATTTATACGTAAGTACTCGAACTTTTCGATCAGACCTAGTGTTCAATGACACAAAATCGTATCCTCTATGCGTCATTATATTTTAGAAGATCAATACGCTAAATCGTATGGAAATCCCGAAATGGAATTGGATGGTACCCGTTGTGAACGAGAGGCGACGAAATTTTCACGGAAAGCCAGGTGCTACGGTGCAGGCAACTCGTATTAGATGTAGTGTGTGATGTTGAAGTGTTCGGAACTGCGTGGTCATGTGTTCAGCCGTTTCCGAGTTCGAGGGATACTGAATGCATTCATGTCGAAAAGTGCATTATACTGAGAACAGCAGCTCGTGGCCGCTGGTTTCCCGAAGTTGCAACTGGAACGTAACCTCGTTTAAGTTACAAGATATAACGCTTCACTCAGAGTTATCAATTAGGACGAGCGTGAATTCGCTGGTTTTTCCATTCAGCCTAGCTGCTGGATGCAGTTCCCTCAATTTTCTGTACCAGACGAATCACAATATCTTCTTTTATCGGATAATGTCAGACATAATGGAACTGATTTCTATTAATCAATGCCTTCATCTGTAACTTGATATTTTAAAATAGAGCGTCTGTGTTTTTTTTACTAAGTTCTAAAATGAACTACCTCTCTTGAAATCTTATATGACAAAGAGTCGTAATCGTTATGCAGCAGTTGACAAAGTTTTTACCAATTTTCAAATGAAAGGTTATGGACACCAGTAGTCGGGCAGACGTTACTTTTATCGTTTTATTAGTTGGGAGTAGGTTGCTACAAATTACAGGAATAAATCAGAATAAATATTCATGACAAGATCTATTGTCAATGAATTAGAAAAACAAACGGTATAATAAACTTAGCAGATTATTTTTCTGAATTATCCGTGATACATACATATAATGAAGCTTTCTGGTCCTATCAATTTTTTAAAAATGACACGTTTGTTAATAAGTTTTAAGAAAATATTATGTGAGACAAAGTGAGTTTTTATGGTTATATTAAACTTTCAATAAACCAGAAGATGCAAATTTTTGCGTATTATACAGACGTACATGGTTCCAGTTACAGTGTTTTCGTCTCATAGAGATTCTATTGTACCACCATGTTATAATATAGCACTTTATTATTAATAAAACCGGCTGAAATTTTTTAGCAAATAGCACACATATGTTCACAGTTCATCGTGCCATACCTTTGTTAGTACTGATAATTAAAATGAAGAATTAAAATGCGGTTCATATCGTTTCCGACAAAACAAATAATAAAAATTCATAGATACGAGCTGATAACTATAGTACGACATGTTTAAAGAAAGAATCAGGTCGACGCGTTTAAATTCTATTGTAATGAAAGCTTGTTTAAAAAATTTTACGTTTCCTTTCGAAATTATTTTAACACAATGAACTGTGTGTATCTATAACTATACATATATAGTGACAGAAAGACATTATAGTTAATTATTTACTAATTCCAGTAAAAATTTATAATTTGTTTGTATCAATCTGGCTTATAAAATGTATGTGTCAAAGTATACCGTGATGTAGAACATGTTGAACTCATCAGTTGTATGTTAAAAATAGTTAATTCGAAGCACGCAACAGCGTTGTATGGATACTTTTTTACACCGAACCTGTTAGTTTATAATATTTCCTGATGTTACTATAGAAATCTCGACGACATGTATTCAGCAAAACAAATTACCCCTCTGTTTGTTGGAGACAAAAAGGAAATTATCTGCAATTGGAATTTACATTTATTGAAACGATCAGAGATTAGAGTTATCAGAACCAACGAGCTTCGTAAACCAGGTACACTTGATCAAATAAACCGGATAAGGGGTGACTCAATGGGAAGCACGTGATTTAACCGCGGTTGCAATTGCAGTTGATGTTATTGAATCGTTAAAAACGGAACGTGTTATGCGTAACCTGGACGATACTACGAAAAAAGGGCACGATTTGGTCGTAACCAGTAGATTTGTGTGCTGTGAAACATTCAGCCGCTAAAAGCATTTAAATGAGCGCTAATAAAACTGGTGAGAAAGAGATTCATATTGTAGGAATTCATGTTCCTCCTTTAAAATTGGAAAATAACATTTTGTAACACTGTAACTTTTTATTCAAGAATTGTATGAAAATATATACCTACTAAAATAACTTTTCTACACTGAATGTTAATAATAAATTCGAATAACCTATAAAATATAACGTGTGGTATCAGTGAATTTTCTTCATGATAGGTAAGGTCAACAACTTGCACGTTTAAGACCAAAGTTCGACGTATAACAGACGAACATTTTCAATTTGCAGGAAAGGGCTAAATAAAACTACAGAAATTACAAGTAATTTAACAATCATATAAATGTAATCTGCTTATTTTATGTAGTTGTTATTCAAATGCTATTAACAATGAAAAAATAACAGAGCAAGTGATAAAGAAATTATAAATTTGTCTGGCATTTGCATTAAGGAAGTTTTAAATTCTGCTAATCCTTTATTTCATATTCCGTAATTATTTACGTGGTTGCTTGAGTTCCATTTACATTCGCTTCATTTTCTGACATACTGCCCGAAACTTTCTCTAATGGAAGGTAGTATAAGAAGAAGCGAAAAAAGTCAATCTCTATAATTATGTGTTATGCATTTGAATGTAACTATTTAAATGCGCATACGTAACTCGAACATAAACTCAGGAAGGACTGAACTGATTGTTTAAACTATGTACTGTCTCCTTTCACTTGTTAATGTTTGCATTTCAATTTATAATTTTCAATAACAGTCATGTTATTATCAATGTAATATCGCAATGACCGTTGTAGTAATTACAAAATAATAACCAAACTTCAATTATTATAATTATTTCTCAAAAATTTACGGAACACATGCAATTGAAGTTTCGTAATTCACGATGAAAACCCAGAAAGTGGAGGTTAGTGAAATACAAATATTTTATCCAATTGTATCGTTCATTTGCCCAACACAATGTAAAAATCGTATCTACGTAGATGGATGGATGTAGACACCAGAGATAACACTGAAAAAAAGCTTTTCCCGATCTCGATGCTTTTTCGATAACACGAGTAGATCGACCTCGTTCGAACTTTTCAATTTCCGTGGCGTTACACATTCGCACTGGCTATTCCGACAAACGTAAGAAGACGGGAAAGTAAAAGGAAGAAGGATCGAATAGAATTTTGAATCTTTTGATGGCGACTGATAGGAGCATTCGATGAAATTGAAGATGTACATGCATTATGCAACTCTTTTCTAACTTTTCTAACTATGTACTCCTATACATTATTATCAACACTTTTAAGGTTTTATATTAAAAAACAGAATAATTTTTTTTTATTTGACGAACAAATCTAACATATTATACCTTTAACCCATTAGTACAATATTTTCAATAATTATTTGATATACCAGTGAGTGGTCAATTATTTTTTAGTAACTTGTGAGAGTGTGATTCTGTAGGAAAAAATGAATGAAATATGTAAAATCAACGTATATTTGTACGAAATTTTACGTTCCATTAAATTGATACTGGAAATTCTCGTGTGCTTGTAGACTCTAGCACCACTTATTGTGAGCTCACGTGTCTGATCAGTACTGTTTAGTTCCACGTATATATTAACGATTATAAGCATTAACAGTAGTATGGCATTATCCGTTTTCTATAATCATTCCGTATAAACCAACTGACGATAATCAGATCAATGGATAATATGCAATATTATACTATCGATACAGGATACAAGTAGAAATAGTGGAACATAGATAGACAATAATTACTTTTTCGAAAACGGAACCCTCACGAACGTTTCGTGCCGCCCTATACATACATGAATTTAAAAAATGAATTTCCACATTTGATTAATTACACCCGACTTTTCGTTACACTCCTTTTTCATACTGTTTAATAATTCCCCATTTGTCATACACACATGTTAATTAAATAAAATCCATTCCCATCACGAAAATTAAATATGATAATATAATGTAATCGAATGCACTCCGTTCATACATAATATGGAGATACCGAATTTCTTTTCGGTAATACGGGGGGCACGTTAACGATCGCTTCTCCAATCCCATAATTTTTAATCAGAAAATAGTCCCGAACGGAAAGTCTTAGCCCCGATTACAACGAAGACCAGTGGGGCTATCGTGGAAACAGGGTTTCCGCGGGTAATTAAGAAATAACGCCCATGTAAGTCGACGTCGAATTTTCAGCCGATTTTCCTCTATTCGCCGGCGAAACGGCGACCTGGAACGTGGGAAAAGTAAATTTCCACCGGAAACCCGCAGCTTTTTTCGAGGTCGTATTCGACGCCCTAGTCACGAATTTTCCTTGGTGTCTTCCGTTGCGGCTGTCTTTCGCGCCGCCTTAATTAAAGCGGACATTAGTCGGGAACTGCCGAAAATTATTTCGTCTGACTAGCGTGCGGCACCGACGCACCGGGGCCATTTTAATTTGCAACGATTAAAACTGTCATATCGCGGGCGCCGCAATAATTGTAACAGTTAAACGAACGTCACGTACGCGCCTAGTCGGAGGTGTAAAATTTTGTTCGTTTCCGCGAAATAATTTTCCGGGGCCGTGGAAAACGGTGTTCACTTTAAGAACATATTCAACATTAAAAGATTGAACTTCGTTTCTTTTACATTTAAATATTAATTACTAGAATTAACACCTTTAAGCCGGTATAAAAGCTATTTTTTTTTATACAGTAAAATATTTCTGAGTGAATTACTATTGTATAGGGTTTCTTACAATTAACCATTAGCCATCTTTTATTTGTTGCCATTTAACAACTTTTTCACTTGTATCACAGTTATGTATAATAATGTACATTATGAAGTTATTATACATAAGAGAACCTGTTTTTCTTTCTTACTTTTGGTCAGTAAACCTTCTTGAAATGTTTGAAAGCAACTACAGTTTTACATGTTCTTATTTTGTTGCTAACAATACTCAGCACATGAATTCCAGCAAATGAAAGAAACAAAGGACATTGTAATATTTTACTTTACCGATCAATTTTTAATTGCACATCATAATTTGTGCTATGCTATCGATACAAGACTCGAGGAAACGATTATACAGGGTGTTAATAAAAATATGCAATACAGGGTAGATTATACATGATAAAGTAAGATGAGAAACAAGAATGACGAAATTGCGTTTGAGCATTCATGGCTTCATGTCCGAGTTATGAATTGTTGAAAATACGGGCAAAGTACAACGTGTGAAATACGTCTGACGGGATGGGTCATACTATGGCGAACAACCGGTTCCCAGCTGATGCACGGGCTCGATCGATGACCTAGTGAAAGTAATGAATGAAATAAAATAAAATGAAACCAACTCGTGAAACAGTTCAAGATTCTTACTCTGAAGTAGAATAATTTGTGTCAAAAGTATTGGACACGTGTGTCGGTCGTATTTTTAACAACTAATAACTTGAAAACGTAGTCCTGAACGCAATTTTGTCATTCTTGATTTTTGTGTTAATTTGGTATGTAAAAGATACTCGATAGAAATATTTTATTTATAATATATTATATGCTTCAGTAAGATCGAAAGTGTTAAACTGCATTTCGTTAAATAAAGTTGTATTTTCTACTAATTTCACGTTCTCATTCATCCGCTTCGATGTGCCAAGGTCCAGTTAGTATGGTGGTTGTCAGAAACTTTACGGTCTCTAATTTGTTATATTTCTTCCTACTGTGGCAATATTATTTTGAATGTCATTCATTCTATGGTAAAGGTCTTACACGATACTATTATTCAACAATAAAAATATTTTGCTACACCTTACTGACTAATGTAATGTTAAGCCTGGGTGAGGTTAATATATTTATTAGTTGCTTATAAGAAATGACGTTGATTTATCGTACAGTGAATTTGAGTTCTTGGGACTAGATCTAAATAGAATATATCCTGTACTTCAATACCAAAAGCTGCGTCTACACTATATAACATAACACGTTATATAGCAAAGTTATAAAACTTATTACGTAAACAGAAAGAAAAATGTTATATAACATTTTTCGTGTTATATAGCAAGTTATACGTTACCCATCAAGTGTGACGCTATTTTTAAATATTGAGATGCGAACTGTTACAGAAATTTGTTACAAACTTGTACAAAATGTATATGTAATCTGTTAACAAGTTATAAAAACATGTTATATAGCAAAGTTATATAATAATTTGTTACGTAACACTGATTTGCTATATTGCGTAGAAGCAGCTTAACGCGATTACGATTAGTCAACGTTACATCTGCAAACTGAAGACTTCTTTATGCTACACAGAAGTGCAGACTTGTTATTTGAAATGCTGAAACTCAAAGAATCCTGACTCGCGTGAACGTAAACGCTGACTTCTACACTTATTTCTTCCTTCCATTTTATTCTCCCATACTTTTCTGTCCTCCGCTCTGGTGGAAAATAAATTCGCGGATGCAATACGTGGAAATTACTCGTCCCATTTCCATTCTCCTCGAAGCGAAATTTATTAGTAGAGCCGAATAAATACGTTTAGCTCTCGCATCTGGCGCAGAACTGACTCACGACACATTTTTATGTTCGGAATAAAGATTCTCGAAGAGGCGTGATTTCTATTTTACACTGTAATAATAAATGAAATAGTACAATAGTTCGCTGATGCAGTATCGTTTTCTTTTATGAAATATTTAAAGCATTTCCGAAATTCACCATAATATTTTTATCAGGATAATTCATTTTAGTATGAATTTTGATTTCAGTGAAATTAAATTTAATTATTGAGATAGTTAATCATTTACATGTAAGTTGAAGGTATTTTTTTTCAATACGTTTGAATTTATCCTAATTGTCAAATTGTATAACAGTCCCAGCTCCCTAAATTTGTAAAACATTTGTTTTACTGATGAATTAGAACTACAGAATTAGGAAAAATGATAGAATAATATGTATTAAATCGACTGCGAATTTTATGGATTTATAGTCTTTAGAGCTCTATAATATATAGTATAATATCAATAAGACAAAACTTGCATCCGTTGCAAGCTGTGCCCTATTTTATTCTTAACCAAATAAGATACTTAAGGAAAGAAGGAAATACCTACGTTTGTTCTTGTCTATGTGAATTACTTCATAAAAAAATACCTAATAAAATTAACAAATTGTTCAAAAACCGAAAACCAACCGAAACGTAATAACGACGCTTATACTTTAGCAGCGTATACAACCGGGTGAGACCAATTCGAATGTGTTGTTTGCAACGGTGTATCCTTACTGGTGCACGTACAACAATAGTGAGGCGTTTTGTCAGCCGGAGTATTACCTAGTTTGCCCTATGCATATGATAAATTCGTTCTTCGCGATATGTAGGAAAATGCATTCGTCGCTAGTTTTAAAAGGATAAAATTTTCACCATATTTTTAATTGGCCTTTGTTCACATTACCTTCCTGTTTTATTATTCATTAATACTGAGACAAACGAAATTTAAAAAAAATTGAACACAGAATGAGATTCGTTTTAGTAATACGAGTACACGCAAATTGCTGGAAAACTAAGCAGAAAGAATCCGCCTCAAATCGTGTTTACCCTCGGAGATGAGAAAACACCGGAAATTGTTCTAGCTTCGTTTGCAGTGAACAGTACAATACACGAAATGTACTCATTTGCATACCACATCGAATAATTTTTGCTTCAAATTTTTCACATTTCGTCATCACTCATGCGTAACTTTTCCTTTTGGACACCTACAGCGTGAGAATACTGCTTGACGATTTTGAGAATTAACGGATATTTTATTATTTCTAATTATAATATTTAATAAAGTACAGGTGAAAGAATTAACTTCTGATTTTGAATCGATTTTCTACATTTATGTGGAAATAGTTCATTTCGTTATCTGGAAGTAGATGTATAAGAGACAAGGAGAAATTAAATTAAGATGTTCAATATCTCGTGATTAAACTTCATATTTTTGTGAATTATTTAGAGGAGCAAGAATTAAACTGAAACTCATTTAAGATGGAAAGGATCTATTAAGTTCTGAGTAATACACACGTTACATAAATTATATATAATCAAAGTTTCTATTTTAATAAACTTTGCAGATTCACAGCTATCATAAACGCATAAAATCTGTAATTTAGATGTTAATGTTTGGAAATTAGATGGCGAACTGTCAGAACATTAGAAACAGTAAACGATATCAATTTGAATTCAGATAATTTGCTCAATTTTGATTTTAATTTCCAATACAGTGTCAGCTGTAAACTACAGCTGGTAATCTCTAATAGAATGATTAGATCTATAACAATATGAAAAAGAGAATTTTCTTTCTAAGAGTCGTTTACATTCCAACTGACTTAAAATCAATAGAGAAATCTTACGATAATGCTGCTGAACTAAATTAAAAATTTTCTGATTTTAAGACACTTAACTAATTTCTGTGAGTTACTATAACAACTATCAGAATAATTCAATTTATAATCTATCAAACGTTAAAGGATATATTTAGTAAAATTATATTTTTTTAAAACAGCGAGTTAAAAGACTAACACAGTGATACAACAACACCAAGTAGGTACTTCGAAGTGAATTCCATAATCGGTACCATAATAAAGATCTCGAAATGCTTTGAAAATTTGTTTTGCATTCTTGAAGGTCTTGAGAATCTTGAATGTCTTGAAATTCTAGTACTGTCAGGGTATTTGTCTCAATTTCTGCAAGGCTATTTATTAAGGAAGATACCTCACTGCCTCCTGCATTCTGTTTACACAGCGGAGAAGCTGAAACTTGTAAATTATTTCACAATATAGATACTATAATAACAGACAGCAATTGAAATATACACAAGGTCATTATAAGATATGAAGATAGTTGAAATATACACAATATCATTATAAGATATGAAGATACATAGTTAAAATATACACTAGATAGTTATGAAAGATAAAGATAATTAAAAGTTATTGAAACACTATTTACTTCACTATCACGAAGATTTAAAGGCAACAATGTCGCTCTCGTGGCCTTTCACGCTTGCGTTGCTCTTCAGTGAGATACGATACGCTGCTCTTGCTGGCAAAAGGTAGATATCTTTGATCTATTATAAAATAATCACATAAGGGTATATTCATTTCATTGTCACGTTAACTCTAGATCTACCAAACATCGAGATATAACTGTCAAGTAGGTGACAGCTTGTACAAAAAATAAATCGAACGCAAATCTTTAATTATTGCTTCAACTTATACATATTAATGTTTATGAAAGACTATAGTATTTTGCCACTTTCTAAATTCCATAATAACTTGATACACACCATGAGAAGGAAGTAAAATTCATAGGAAACAAATGATACCGTGCCTGCATTAATATTCACAACAAGTAGAAACAGTAAGTGATAAACCGACTCGTTATAGAAAAACGTGATTCTGATTCAGATGATTAATTATTCCTGTGGAATATTCCCAAGCGTTCTTCTCGGTGTGCACCATTTAACATAAAGAATGGTTCACATAAATATGGACCAATCTTCGTAGAATCAGCGTCATTTTTTAGAAGGCTTAAATTCTACGCTTTATACTCTATTACCTTTAACGGTGAATCGCGACCAAATATATCCTCAAAACGTTGAATAATTTCGGCATCCTCCATAATCGTTTCGTGATTGCGGTAACGCTGACATTCTAGAATTTCCAGAAGAAGCCATGCTTTTACTTTCAAAGCCCAAATGGAAAGATTCGATATTCCCGAAGTAAGTGAATCACCTTTCAGTCTACTTCAATTTACTACTGAATTAATTATCTACTTTAACACGAGTCTGTAGAAACTATTTTCGAAGATTTTTAATGATTGCTGGAATTTAATACGTAATGAAATGATGTATTTGTATTGATATTGTACTCTTCAAAGTAGTCCCCATCGGATGTACTTATGCCAGTGTTTTCTTCCAATTCTCAAACCACTTCTGAAACGCACTTTTCGGTACGACCTTCGGCTCGTTCAGCGATTTTGCCTTTATCTCGAATGTTTGAGGATTGGAAAAAAAACATTGGCTTAAGTGTGTTATATCCGAGGGGGACTACTTCAATTTGGACCATATCAGTATTCCTTGATAAATAAATATTTTTTGAGATAAATAAAAATCGCGGGAACTTTTTGATCAAACCTCGTATACTTTGAATATATAATTATACAAAGAAATGTCCACTTAGAAAACAACAACACAAATCAAATAATTTTGAATCCCCGCATCATACACCGATTTTCCGTACACATGGCGTGCATAGAACGTCGCGTAAAAGCGGTCCAACATGGAACGTGTTAATAATATTTCCGACCGTTCAAACAGACAGAAATATTTGAATATCCCAATCTCTATCACGGAATTCCGCGAGCAACCGGCAGGCATCGTCTCATCTTCCTTGCGAAAGACAATTCCGCGTCCCAGTGTTAAATTCCTCCGAATCCGCTCTCGCGTGGAAACAAATCGACGCATTCCAAAATTCGTCCGGGGGTTCCCCGCTCGGATAGCCTAATGCGTTCCTCATTTTCATTGCCCTCCTTCGATACTGGCCTCAGGCCGCCATTAGCATTCGCGACCGCATTCGCCGCATTTTACCGCGTAAAATGAAAATAGCGCTGTCGAGTAACGGACAGTGTGGTCCCTGGATGAAAATGCTGTTACCGTGGGCCGCGATAACAGCTGCGGAAGGGGGGAGGGGGGGAGTGATTGATCCAGGTGTTTAAGATCACATTCAGCCGTGATTCTGCGTCAATAATTCGCGTTTTGACCCCCAACCATGCCTCTGTCGGAATCCAATGTTACACAAAAAAATGAACTTTTGGAACGCAAGTGTAATGTAAAACCGTGCGTACTTTATTCGATTTCGTTCGAGTGATTCTAACCGCGAATAAATTAACGCGTGGATATTTATTCCATGAAATTGGGTTGTCCAGTTGGACTCTTTCGACGCATCCACGAACGTGCTATCTGACCCGTTTATCATTCTCTATGTTCGAAATTATAATAGAATTTAATTGTCAGTGTACAGATATTATAAGAAGTTTTTTGTTATTTGAACATTTTATTCCATTGGACCAAGTATTCCAAAAATACTTATTTTTGCGTTTATTCAATAATTTCAGTGTTTGTTTACAAATCAATAACACAGAAATTCTCAATATTTTGGGTTCTTAATCTTCTCAGAAGTCTTGGGATCTAATGATTATGCCAATTTTGTGATTTTTGTTCACCTGAAGAGGAAAGATCGGAGGATAGGTACATTGATATACGATGTATACGGCAGAGATGGGCTACCTCATTATCTAGATAAAAAGTTTCGAATAACGAATAAAAGATAAAAGAAGTATTTCGTCATTTTTAATTGTTTAAACGTGGAAATTCCAATTTTTATAATAAAATAATACCTCTTTAGGAATGAATCAACATTTGTCGAACAATTATTTAATCTCATTAACTGTTTAAAGCTCAGAACGACAGCCTTATCAATTGCTTTCATTTGTCAGTAGAAAACTGAATCCAATATTATACGATAATATATTATATTATTGCACGATGTATTGAGTGACCTCGTAAGTTATATGGTTTATTGGAAATTTCATGTCTTAATTGATATTTATTCATCAGAAGCTCTGAAGTAAAAATAGTTTATATCGTTTCATCTTACGAATTAGTTTATTACTTCATAAACTACGTCATTTTACACTGAATAAGAAAACGATTCAATTTGATATATCTATTTTCCAACGTATAGACTCTAACAAATTCTCTTCCATTGGTCGCTTGATTTAATAGTACTGTAACATCGATATAATATATTTTTTAGCAATACTTTGACAACTCTTTTTCTATAGAGAACTTTTCGTACATTTATTAACATTAAAACGAATAAAACTGGTATTACTGTTGTAATATAAAATCTACTGCATATTTTGGAAATTTGATGAGATTGTTATATTTTTTATAAAGATTTTAGCAGTAGAAAAGCACTCTTGATGAATATTTACTATCTGGTTGTATGTTAGTAACTTTATAAGGACACATTAAAAAAGTAATCAATTTTATCGAGCGTGAAACTATTTTTTGATTGATTACCAAAGGCTAACCGGACTATTCTTGAGGCAATTAAATTCTCATTGGAAGATAATTCATGTTGATGCTGAAGTTCTCTAAAGTTACGAGCAATCTATCAAATTATACTGTCTCACTACTTTCTTCCTATGTCAGCCGTCGAAGTTTCGATCTGGTTGAAATAAATGGGCATTTAACTAGATTATGGTTAATATGAAATGAGCAATTAAAACTAGCATGGGCTCTTAGGAGATTACATTCAAGATCCTTATAAACGATTTTCTTCGTGTATTAAAATCAATATTATACCAGTTAATCATTAACTATTACAAATTTGTGGGTCGAATGGTCTATAGTTAACCTTTCTGAAGTCGCGTGATTTTTCAGTGCATTGTGACTCGCGTCGGTCTCTTGCACCGATTTTTAAATATTCGAAATATGTTAGTTAGGTGGCATAATTTCATGTAATTAATTTGAAATACTTATTTAGAATTATTATCGAATGAAAAAATACACGAAATAATTTCGAAAAGTATTTATTTATCTCTCTTAACAATCTACAGAGGCAGTCTTTATTAATTTGAACTTAAAACTACATACAGAAGATAAACTTTACAAAATTACTTTTCTCTTCGTAGACTAGAGAACACCTAACAAAACATAACAATTTAAATGTGTGGGATCATAGAAATAGGAAGTAGTTATTTTCAAAATTTGAAACATAGCAATCGCAACATAACTCAGGTCACACTTGGCTTTTGATGGGAGCGTGTGTCCTATTTAGGAAGCTACAAGGAACAGCAGGGTCAATTGTTTCTAAAAAACAAACAAATTCCGATTTCATCGGTCTGTGAGACCTACACACCAATTTAAAAAGGTTAAGGATTCTTTTCGAAATATTTCATAAAGACAACTTCTATGTTATATACTTGGCTTCTTCTTTTTTCCAAACCTTCCGTTCTGTGATAAAGGTACTTCAAAGTATTTATTAACTTCGTAATTTTCTACTCGCAGTTTGTTTTGCATAAAATCTAAAAGGTCCTTTGCATACTAAAAATCTCAATTTCTAAAAGTTGACAGAAATTTTCATTTAATACTCACTACCTACTGTACAATATATAACGACAAAATGTACGCAAGTAAACCAAAACTTTTAAACGATCCTCAAGTTATTTATTCACCCTGGTACCAGAAAATAATTAAACAAAGAAAGGAAATGAGAAGTCCATGGAGTGTTTAAAGTAAAAAGAGAGACGAAAACAAAGGAAGGAGAGAGGACAAAGTTTTAAAAAAAATGCACAAATTAAAGAACACTTAATTTATTTCACATTTCTTCCAATTTCCTCCACTAAATATTCTTACCACCAAAAGAATCCATGCACTGTAATCGTTATTGAATTCGTCATCTTCCGCCTCGGATAGCGATCGACAAATGTTCCCGCTCTCTCGTGAAACCGGACACTCGTTAAATTTCCAGCAGGTCGTGCTCGAATCCCCATCGCAGCGAGCAATGGAAAATTCGTGACGTTTCGTTGTTTTCATAACATCCAGGAAGCTGAATTCCCGGCCAACCATAAGACGCTGTGAATCCGTCTTCGAGGGTAAAGTCCAGTCGTGGAGTTATGAAAGGGTGACGAAACGGGAACGTCACGCGGTAAAGGAAGCAAGAAGTCGATGGAAAAATCGTCCGTCTTCACTGGGATTCTCGGTCTCGCCTCGCGGTCTCATTAAACGAATCAACGAAGAGAACCGCCCACGGTCGGGGTATCTCGTCGCTGAAACAATCCTCCACGAAGAAGTTCATTGTTGATTATTCAGACGAATTTATCGCGACTCGTTGTTGTTCGCGCCCGTTAAACTTGTTGATCCGCGGCCAGCGTGCACCGGGTGTTCAGGAAGCAACCGCCAGGCTGAAACTTCATCGTAACAAAAGGAAGAAACGTTTGCGAAACGACGAAGAGAAATTTGATTATTCGAATTGAAGGAGATCGTCGGAGCTTTCTGGGAACTTGTACAAAAGAGGACAGAAAGTCGGTGAGCGACGGGACGAGATTCTAGTTTATTCCAATTGTGAAGGATTTCGGAGCGGTTACGTTATTTTTCTGAAGAGAATATTCGGTGGAAGGATACTTTCTTTGCTCTGAGCGAAAAAAGGAAAATGGAATTGATGTAAAACGTAAGCGTTTTATGAGTTTATTCGAATTAGCATGTATGTACATAGTGTTCTTAGTGGAAGGATTTCCAGTTAAACGAGGCTGAAATACCAGTTGGTTAATTAGGATTTTGGATTGGTGTTTGGACTGTCGGGAAAGGATATCAGACGCGAAAAGCCAAGTTCAACTGGTTTTAAGCAATAAACGTCTTTCAGAATTTGTTTCGAGAATTTATCTGCGTGTCAAATGAAGAAGGATGTTCACAGGAATTGAAACGTTCACGGAAAGTGGAGATTTTGTAAAAATAGTTGACATTGACTTATTGTTGATAATATATAGTACCCATCGCGAAAGGTTCCACCAGACGTAAGAGACGCAGAGAACTTTATATTAATACCGAAACCGTGGAATCAGTGCGGGTGTATAACGGGTGTCCCGTGGAACGCGTGCTCGACGAAGTTACGTGGAATGATACTCACGAAGAGCGACGTTAAGAAATTCCAGGAAGACCGAGTTTCGAGCGCGAAAGTTCTCGAGAGTGGTAAACTTGTTGACCCATACGGAGCTTCGAGGACGGCCACACGTAGAGGCGAGTTTCACCGCGAGGAACCGCCCAGTGGGGATGTAATATACCCGAGAAATTTCCGAGATTCACGGTAAAATTTCCGAAAGCGAAATCAGACGCCAAGAAACGTGTTCGAAATCTTCCGGCGTGAATATGAAGGGAGCACCATCTCCTTGCAGCTATTAAGGTACGAAGGACTATTTGGGTGTCTAATAGTCCGTACTTGATGAACACACGTCTCGATAGTCGGGGACGGTTTAAAGAGACAGAATGTTAATGAAAAGATGTTCGAGCAGCATGGAAGAGGAAACAAGAAGACGATCTCATTAAAACCATACTTAAAAGGTCATTCGATAAAGGCGAACCAATACTTTCTAAGGATCAATCGAAGCGGCCAGATGACTTTAAGGAGGGTCCATGAGGACTCGGCTGACACCTGGTCGATATTCGAATGCGAAGACGTTATTAAGTTATAATATCATCGAGAGATATAGCTAATAATTGTTTGCAGCTGTTTCGTATGGCCGTGTGAGATAAATATCGTAGTTAACCCCTTCTTGTTTCCAAACGACAAGAGAGAAAGAGAGAAAGATATATATATATATATATATATATATATTCATATACCTAGATATATATGTATACATAAATAATATATATTGATGTTAATCGGAGTTATTAATTGATTGATAATTTTGCTGATCCATCGGTTCTCGATGGTAACTGTTCGTTAAGAGTTGATCGGTGCAAGTGGTGTGAAACATTTCCCGGGGAGACGGGAGGGGACGCTTTAAAACACGGGGGAAAAATGGCGATGGTAATATCGCCTCGTAGTAAAATCGTGACACTGTCGTTGTTGATTGGGATTATTGCGCTGGTCGCGTTGATAATAACTGGTGTGATTGGGATATTGCACAAGAAGGAGAAGCCGACGAAGCCTGGGGCAAAAGTGGTCAGCAGCAAGTTGCAACAGATTACTGGATACACAGCCACGAAACACGTGAGTAAAAGATTCTTTTACCTTTCGACGTCATTTTTATGGCGTATTTTTACGGTAGGTCTGCTAAAATCATATACAATTACTAGTTTTCTAATTTTTGCGACGTTTTCGATGCATAACGTTGATGTAAACGTTATAATTATTATGAAATTCATTTTTCTGACATATCGCGCAGTTGCTACAAAGGTGGCACAATTCAGGAATTTTAGTTTATCAAAAAATTCAGAGGACTGGAACAAATCACAGTCTTACTATGACCAGTAAGAGTGATATAACTGGCCTTTTCCAACCGATTTATGAAGCTGAAAGATTCCACTCTTGACAAGTGGTCGAATAGTGTTTCTGCAACTTTGTCATAGCGATAACTCGAAAAACACGTGTAACTTTTGTAGCAACGGTGCTATCAGTAATATTTATGAATTTACAATGGAAGATATGCTTCATACTTTATGATACGCATTCTTTCGTCAGTATATCGTGGTGATTGATGCAAGTGCCATATACATGTACCTGTATTTGCGTTGAATTGAATTATAAGTTCTATGAGAACAGGGAAACACAAAGTGTAGGTTGATAACATTAGGGCATTGTCGACTGCAGGATTTATGCAGAAACTAACGTCTGTGGCCGGCTATTTTTCATACAAGTCAAATACGGTAACAAAATTATGTTAATAATATACATATAAAAAGTAAGAAAAACCTTAGCGTTGCAAAAGGCGAATAATAAACACAATCATAAATTCTATAATGAACACTTTATTAATTTTAAGTTTTACTGACTTTGTCCAGTGATTTTAACTGTGTGTTTTTCGCTAAACACATTTGAATACGACCCCGTCAACAATATTCGGTTAGTTTCTTTCTGATATTTTTTAAATATGATGAACTTGTTTTAGGGTATTGTGTGTCTGTTGTTGTTGGATGTTGAATTTGTCGATTAATTATTATTCGACGGTAAATAACTATTTTCATTTTCTATGTGTTTCATACTACCTCTTGTAAGAAGTATTTAATCAAATGAGTTATTTCATAAAATTGGAAATCCGTTATATGTTTATTAAAGAAATATGGAAGTTGGCGATATTCAAATAATCACTGTGTTCATTTATCAAACCTAGAACAATTTATTGTCTAATATACATACGTGATTGTACTGAAATGACCGACACATGTAAATTAAGAAAAAACTATATAAGTAATATTATAAAATATTAATTTATATCTAACATTCTGAAAGAGGAAATGACATTAGTGATTGTCTAATTTTTGATTCTATATTTTATAAATGAATAAATAAATATCCAACATTATTCATACAGAAACGATAACTATTTCATTTTATTTCTTTCATCTTCGTGAATAATTTTCATAACAAACGTTTGGTTTGATTAAACAAATGTACTTTTACAAGGAGTAGTATGATTACTTACTTTTAATTATAAACGATTCGTCCTATTTTTCATAGTACATACGATAAGTAATTAAATTCCGTGTTCAACTTACACCTGTCTCTGTACGTAGAGATAATAGAGGATTAAATATTTTTGTACAAAAATGAAAATTCTTGATAATTATTTTTTATACTTGCATAATACGATATCGTGTTTAAGATAATACGCTACGTTAAAAATTTAGGGACTTGGCGACGCATTTCGTTTTCCGGCTGCTAAAGTAAGAGTGCATAATGCATCGCGAGTACAGCTTCCGGTGGACGTGAATAATTTTTAGATAATCGGGAATAATGAAATATCTCGTGTATGTCTCGGTCGCAAAAAATTTCAGCCGCTGCATCCAGCAATTTCTCCTGCAACAGACCCAACGGGACAGCAATTTCCACGTTCCCGATCCGTTTGTTCATTTTACGAGCTTCAATTCTCATTATAATTGAGTCCTTCGTTCCTACACGGAGTACGGTTCTTCTCGTGAAAATTCCTGAAATTTACGTCGTAGTAGAACTACAGAGAATCAGATACTCCCACGTAACGTAATTCCACACATGGAACGGATAATTTTCGTGGAAATCCTCGTGCATTCGCGCATTGTGTGTTGACACTGTGTCGCTCGCAAGGGAACTTCTGTGCCTCGAAAATGATTAAACATTTTCTGTTTAAAGAAATAAAGGAGTTTTTAACAATTTCATTATATAGTTTTATAGAGCGTAAAAAGCTATTCAATTTTTGTTGTAGCAATTCTTTTATATCCATTATAGTTTTCAAGATATACAGGAAAGCAGGAAACCACACGTTAAAGTCCTGATTACACGTTCAAATAATTTACATAAACTGATTTATGTATTATTGCACAGTTATTTTAATTTTTCTTCACTGGCACCACATTGTGTGCCTAGTGGTTTTTAAATAAACTGTCTGTTGTATATTTTCCTAAAAGTGGAAATATTGATGAAAACCAATAAAAATTGATAAAATTAATATTTACTTCCAGAAATGTGAATGAACATGTCAGTTTAGGCAAAGTACTTGAACGTGTAAACGGGCCTTAATCTTTGAGAGGTGCTTTCACACAGAAGAAGAAAGAAATAACAAAACAGAAATTACCTGATACTTCTATTGAGGTCCCCTACAAGTCTGCAATGTTTCAAAATAATTGGAATTTTCGGGTTACCGCAGTTCCAATTTGTCGTTTATAAATACAAGGTAACGTGTTATGGTCGCAGTTGTCAGTGCGTTCCTGTCTAGTTAACAACACTTCTCGTTGATGTAAGTTCAGACTATAAAAAAGTTCACGTTGGTTGTAATACATTTTCAATGCAATTTTCTCAAGACATTTTTCGAACGATGAAAGTGCTTACAATTGAAGCCTCTCGATTTTAGCTCGTCGCGCGGTTAAACGGTTAAACGCCATTAAACATTAAATATTTAGAGACATATATTTGACAAAACATGATAAATTCTGTGTGTCAATACGTGCATAGTAGAAAACTTAGGTTTACATTTTCTTAAAAGTGGATTAATAAAAATATAAGAAAATATATAGTAAAATTTTTCAGAAAATCAATCTGTGATGTAATGAATTATCAACGAAATATACATTAAAAATATAAGTTTCCTTTCACGTGCACTTCAATTTCACATGTTTCTTGTGCACTTGAACGTAATAAGAAGAGCTTCGAATATTTTCCAAAAGAATATTAAAAGTCAAGCACCGCTTATAGCAGCTATACGAATATATCGTTTGAAGAACTTTTCAATTCCCCAATCGAATACATTAAGTAATTGCATATTTTCATCCTTGGAATACAATGACTAAGTGAATAACCGTAAAATCGTGAATTGAGGAGCATTTCGTTTGAAACGGCTTTCAGGAAAAATATTCAAGATAGTAACGTTAAGTGTGAAATGTGCATTAATATTCATACCGGGTATTCTTTACATCGCAAGACACGAATGTCGAATGAATAAGCAAAGAGCACCGCCGACACGGGTCGACCACTCATAAATTGTTCATCAATCATAAAACGGCTGGGAGAGCGTCTGCGAGATATACTCGCGAAATTCTCGACGGTAACGGCTACAGAACCGTCGTGTTTCATCTAATTCGAAAAATTAATTGAGAACCCGATCGATCGGGCGGGTAAACTTCGAACCTCGTTTCATAATCGCGGGAACTCCGTGAGTCGTATACAATTGATGGAACCCGACCGATTCGAATGCATAAAACGCCATCAATTCCTTGTATTATTTATTACTCCGTTCACATTGGAATTCTCCGACGAACGGATCACGGAGGAATTTCACGTTTTTCCAATCGAGAAAAATGATAAAAGCGAAGGAAACGGATGTGGTCGTTTCTTAATTTAGTAAATATTTAGAAAAAGGGAGGCACCTGCGATTTCTATGATTTTTTAATATATTGTCGAGGCGATCATCTTGAGCTTGTGTTGTGAAAGTTTTAGTTGGCGGTCGCTATTTGTTAAAAAGGTTTAAACAAAAATACCTACTTAAATTTCTGGGCACTATTTACATTAAATAGCGTGTGAATAAACGAGACTTGTTCTGTTAAGTAACCCAGAGCTATCTAGACCTAACCCAAACTCATTTCTGATTAAATTAAAATTGGGTTTGGGATAAGTCAGGTTCAATTTCTTCGGAGAGACTCGGGAACATATATTTGAAAATTAGCATATTTTATTTCAATAAATGAGAAATGATTAGGTGGTACTTGTCGGATATCGCGGTAGAAGTTACTTTCCAAAGCATTATCCAGGTCGGAGTTGGTTAGAGCTAGTTAATGATTACATAATTATTGTTTTGCTTGAACTAACTTTAACCAACTTCGATCAGTATAATGCTTTGAAAAGTAACTTGTGGTCGGATAACCCACAAGTACCCTGTGTCCCGATAAGTTACAAGTACCTTTCTTTTTTCAATTTGTTCATTAGATACATAGATTTCAGTAAGAAATGTAAACACTAACATTTGATTTACTATACACCCTATTAGATACAAATGGTGCCCGGAAAATGATGTACATTCAAGTAAACTTTTTTTGCTAATCACTTTTTAATAAACAGCGACCATCGAGTAAAACCTTCACAATACTACTCAGGTAGATGACCCTGACAACATATTAAAAAATCATCGAAATCGGAGGTGGCTTCCCTTTTTGTGAATATTCACCGGAAATATTTTACAGACCCGTTATTGTAAACGCACGCGGTTGGAACTTCGCCCTTCACGATCGCAAATCTTCCTTGTACTTGCACATGATACGCTTCGCTCATCCTCTCATGCATATTAATAATATTCGACGTAAACTACGCGGGGACAAGGGAAGTTCGTAATCGCGTCTCGATGTGCCCCGTACGAGGTAATACCACGCCGCGAAACAGCATTATTTTTCGATCAGAGAGTGAAGCGGTCTTGCGATTTTGATCCTTTTTGGTGAGGTCTTCGTGGAACATCCGAGATTTCCATTGAACGCCGTAGGGAAACATCTCCATTGTATGTGGGACGTACGCGTAATTCTGGGCGATGTTTTTCTCGTAAATGATATGACAAGGTATTGGGAAAATGGAAGAGCAAAATGTTTTACGGTTTTTTTTATGAGCAACACAATAGTCCCTGTCAATTCCTGAACCCTCTATTGTCCCGTGTGACGTTGAAGTTATGTACATACCGATATTTTTTTGGTCTAATTTATTGTTTTGCTGCTATATGGCGTACACATCGTGCTCTATAACCTCAATTTTATAAATCTCTATAAATCAATTATAGCTTGAAATATCGGAGTAATAATAAAATCTAAATTCGTTGTTCATTTAGTATTTAGAAGTTGATCTTTCCTGGTGTCACGTTACATAATATTTTCCATAGTCATGAATAAAATTCGGGCTATAGAGGGAAATAGGAAAAGTGGAACAAGTTAAGAATTTTCATTTTATTGTGGGCGATATCTGTTATAATTCTATAAGAAGATTCTTATAGAAAGAGAAATACTTATGACAGGGACGCTTCATCAACTTAGTATGACGAAGACCAGGCCCGCGGACTTTTGTTCCTA
Source organism: Dufourea novaeangliae (assembly GCF_001272555.1). NCBI lineage: Eukaryota > Metazoa > Arthropoda > Insecta > Hymenoptera > Halictidae > Dufourea > Dufourea novaeangliae. The sequence continues at coordinate 502,150 of NW_015374156.1, read as the reverse complement.
AGTTTTCCGTTAGTAATCGACGATGATCATAATTTAGGATTATAACTCGATAACTATAAATAATTTCAAGCTTATCATAGAATTTTCTACCCGGTGGTTTGACGAAATAGTTTCATTCATTCTAGAAATGCTTAAATTAGAGGTATCTAAACTATTTACTTCTAATACAATATTCTGAAGTGCATCAACTGATGGGACAGATTATCTTATAAATTGTGAAAACACTTTTTCAACCGAAAACACGAATCTCGCGATCACGTCTCGATAGTCACGACTTATACAACGTAACATCACATTCAGCCATCTCAAACCATTGTAATCCGGCTTATTTTTAGTTGATTGGTAAATTGTTTTTGTCATTGTGAAATCACAATCATTCAATCCTATCCAGCATTATCAACGTGGTTTTTCATTAATTTGACGAAGCCTGAATGGCCACGTACTGCTCTCGTGATCGAGTTAAAATGGGATTTACGACCCTCTGACATTCAGAACGAAGAATTTTGATGTGTGAACGTAGTAGTCAGTGTTGAGTCAGACGTAATATTCAATTCTCTTTCATAAATTTAAACATAAATTCTTATTACAATTTCTTGACTATTCTTTTATTATATTAAATTTAACAGCTGTTATTAAAATTTGTCATTTCTAATAAACTGAGTAATTTTAATTAATATTCATCCAGTTTTGACAATTCACGGCGGAAATTTTTTTGACTCAATTTGGCAGTTACATCAATTGATCAATTTTGCGTGTTATTGTCCGTTCACAGCTCAACGTTAATATCAGTCTGATGAAGCATTGTCCCTCTAAATACAAACTATTAAATGCACGTTTTGACCTTTCCGAATTGAGATTCCGAGAGTTCCGACACACATATCTTCCACGATTACACAAAGTCATGCGTACATATTAATATCACGTGATGTTAATCGTGGTACTTACGCGGCAAGACGGTGTAACAAATGATTCCGCACGCCAGTATCACCCGAATAAATTTTCTCTGATTTATTTGTGCTACATCCGCGCGGAATTGCGCGTCTCCGTTAAGCTGTGGGGTCGCGTTTCGTATTTCCTCCTCGACGGTAATTGTTACAATTACGTCGATTTCTACAGAATCTGATCAAAAATCGTGTACAATAATTCCATAGAATCTCCATAAAGGTACTGTCCTTCTGCCTTTATACACGATTGAAATTTTTTATTCCACTTCTCGAAAGCAGCGTGGTAAACGGACACCGAAATCAGGTCCAGCTCTTCCAGCTGGCTTTCCAGCAGGCTCCAGCAGAGTTTTACATTTTTCTTCCTTCCAGGTAGATTAGTATTTGATAGTAAATAGATAAATATTCGAGTAACTCGAGCAATTCGAATATTTACGAGTAACTCGAAGGACAGAGACATGTTCGAATATATTCGGGTAATTCGAAAATTTTCGAGCCGAATATTCATCTTCCAGTAAATCGAAATCTTACGAGCGCTCGATAATTCGAGACATTTTAGTTTTTCAAGTAGCTCGGATTTTTTTCGAACAGTTCGTCGATTTCAAGAAGCTTGAAAAATTCAAACGCTCGACTCGGCTCGACCGACCAATCATTACTTGATTCGAAATTCAAGTACTCGCACGCTCCTACTAAATTTACCTACACATAGAGATGAAAATTTCTTAAAAATAATCATTACTAGAAGAGAAATATTGGTCTATGGTTACGATGTGGAAACGAAGCAGTAATTGAGCCAGTGGGTGCAGAATAGTAAGAAAGTCCGAAGAAAGCACGCATGAGTCCGAAGAAAGCACGCATGTGTCGCTCAAATGTGAAACCCATTGGCTGAATTGCTGCTTCGTTTTCACATCGTAACTATGGACCCATGTTTCGTCCTCAATTGTGATTAATTTTAAGCAATATTGATCTTCTAGCCTCGCCTTAAACAAATGCTGAAAAGTTGACGTTTTGCCACAGTAGAGACAATAATTGAGAAAAACTGGGAAAAAAGATTTTAAAGATGTATAACTATGGAAATACTGTTAAAATCAATAATAGACAATTTATACATAAACTCCCCGAAATTTTTGATCAGACCTTGTAGTTTCAGTGCTTTCTACCAGTGTGATTTTAACACATTTGCCAACAAACGTGTTTCAGCTGATTCTCCGTTCACGCCAATTGGTTTATTTTACGTTAAAATGACAATTACCTGTGACTGACGCGGCGTAAACCGAAAGCTCAGTGTTAAATAAATATACAAAGAGTCGCTGCTAGAATGCGTTTGTTGTTTTATTGTGTTACATGACAGAGAATGTGAAAAAGAATAATTGTTAAATTGATTGCACAACCTGAAAGTAGGTGAATTTACATACACGATGTAATAAATTCAAATTTTAAATAAAATTTTTCAATATCAGGATTTATATTCTCCTTCAAATCGATTTTGAAAGTATTGTATATGGCGTACACGTACACTTGAATACCATTTAACTCGCGTGTTTAATTATTATTGGTTATTTGCAAATACGCTAATGTGTGTAAATATTGTTGCTAGAAATATATGTTCCATAATAGTTCAATATAAACAGATAGATCGTCAATGGAGCAGGAACAATCTGCACCTACTCATGATCAGTGGCTGTTGCAAGTAGTAATGACGAATAAAAGTCAGGCAATAGTCTACCACGATAGGTTTACTGCTTCCAGTAGTAATAACGAATAAAAGTCGGACACTGTGTCTGTCACGATCAGAAGCATTAATGCTCGAAAAATTTTCATTTTTTATTTCTTCAGAAATGTAGCTCCATAGAAAAAAACGTTATTCTGCATTTTTTGTTTATTTTCTCATGCAGGATCATTCACTTTTTATTGTATTGCTACTTGAGCGGTACACTACAAAATAATGCATTTATAATGCTTATACAATAATTCAGACGAGCACCTGATATGTGCAAAATATAGAATTAGGGCACATATCGTTCGTGTAATAATTATTTTTTATTTATCACTGTTTGTAAAAATGACAGGATACAAGTAGATATGATAAAACGAGTAAAGAAAGCGGATATACTGTCGCCTGCTGTAATTTTATAAAAAGTATTTATACAATTAATGTTAATTTTAACTCTCCTCCATAGTTTCTGGTTGTGCGATTTTTTAACTTTTACATAGCCTACGTAATATTAAAGTGTTAATTACTATTGCATAAAAAAAGAATGATTCAAACTTTCCAGTGTAACATCCTGCACGGCTCGTGAGGCAAATTAAAAGTCGAAATTGCATGGATGCAAAATGAGTTTAATTAAACATGAAATTTTACTCTGCTCCCCATTTTGACTTTCTACTTCAATTGTTCCGTTCAGGCACAAACGTTGGGAGCACAACGAACGGTGATGGATTTTATTTTTGAGAAGAAAATGCGCTAATTGTAATGTTTGTTGCATCCAATATTACGCCGATCCAATATAGCATCATCGTTTTAAACGATTTCCGATATTGAAAATAGCTTTGTGTTCGTGATGCAAAATCATACATGAGCGGGGACAGGGAGGATTTGTGTAACGTAAATTGAACTAAAGTTTTTCACGTATTATTCGGAACCCAAGACCAAGCGACGGTAACATGTATTGGGAAACATTGTTCAGATTGATGACTTTAACAACATATTTCAGGGTCATCATAATCGGTGAGGAATCGCTAATGCAAATAGTTACCGTCATTTCTTATAGCAGAATGGCTAAGCTCTGAAAAACAAAAGAAATTAGATATGAAATATAAATTCAGTAAACCCTAAGACCATTTACGAGCGATTCGTAGAATTTAGTTAACGATTTAATATCTTGTCAATCCCGTTCAGTTTTTATATACATATGCTGTGTATATTTGTATTCCCCAGATTTTGTATTGGGAATTTCTATCTACACTGTCGAATCCTCCGGGCGCTTTAAAACTTCCACTCGCCACATTGCAGTTCCTCCGACGAAACTGCGAAACGAACAAACGCAGCGAATAAAATGTACAGTCGGTCATGCACACGTTCTAGGTTCGCCTCAGTCGGGAGCAAAGTAGTATCCTTTGTGTATTTTCTCTCGGTATCCTCCCATCAAATTTCCTGCGGAGAATACGCCACAATCGTCCCGAAGGTGCGTCTGCGTGATAAATACCCGTGCACGCTTCAGAAATGTTTTATAGAGTTAAAATTCCACCGTTGCGACGAACGTGGTATAAAACGTAGCGGATGAAGCATTCTTATTCGCGCGAACGTTTCAACCTTTTCCGAGCCAAATTATTATTTTTCGACAAGAATATAATTTTTTGTGATTTTACTACTAATATCAGCTCTGCGAACACACCTAAATCTAATAGTAATCTAATTCTATTAGTTTGATATCACAAATTAGTGAATAGAAGCTTAATGAGTTTTCCATGGGAAGTAAATTTTGACATTTATAAGAGTGCAGAATTGAATATCACATAGTGGTTCAAAATAAATTTGATATTTCAATTTTATTTTGATATTATTTATCCACATAAACTAGACAGGGTAAGATGACAGGGTTAAGATGATGAACTTGTCATCTTCCCAGGATAATTGATTCACTTTATAATTTACGTACTTTACAGTTATTCACTACAATGCTACGATATTAACTTTAATTTAGATATATATTTTTGTTGCCATAACATATAAAATTGTTATGGTAAAATATTATTCCTTTATTTACCATATCCATCCTAACTTATCTTTCTATATTAAACTTATTTTCGCTTAGTATCCCGATATTGTACCCCGATCTCCCCTATACGTTGTGGAAGGAACTTGGATACAAACGAGTTGAGATAAGTTATTATTACGAATAATTTAGTAGATATGGAACTGATATGTACATACAGTGACGGTCATAAGAGAATTTAAAAGGAAGACATTTTGTTATTAGAAGAAGTATATTTTATAATAATAATCAATTCCTGACGAATGTATATGTATATTATATGACGTTAAAGACAATGGTAAAAAGTGTTTATACATACGAATTTTCATATTTCTTTTGACTGTCATAGTATATTAAAGTTGCATTAAACTTTCTTTTAAACAGGCTATCGTATTTAATATAATTCACCATCCCATTAAACTTGAAACACTATTTGACAATTTGAAGATGAAATTGGCCTTGGTGACCTCTTCTGGAAGGATGGAACGAGTGAGCCAAATCGCTTTAGCGGACGTATGGGTAGCGATATGATATGTCCCCGTCCTCCAACCAGTTTTAACGATTTTCCCATCCCGTCAGAAAGCACCGGAGTTTCGTTCGATGCAACCCTGCGGCTTTCCTTGTTCGAGCTGCCAATTTACCTGGCCCGGATAAACATTTGTTACGTTCTTCCTTTGGTTTTCCCTCTATTCTACGTTATACATCTCGCAAACATTCCATAAGGAGCGTCAAAATCGACGACACGGAGAAATTTTTCTGAATCTTTTAATTCAAAACGCATCTTGGATTACAGAAATCATACCTATTCGATATGTTTCGATGTTATTTCGCTTAACGATAGTATTCTTTTACGCGAACGTAATAATTAATTAACGGAAGCAGTCAGGCTATAGAACATTCAAAATGATTTACGATCGTGTTTTAATCCCAGTTGGAATTACCATGACAAATTTCTGCGTAATTTTAGACAAATATATATTCGTATAGACAATAAAATCCATGCATTCGAAAGAAATAATAATTTAAATCATTATCAGGCCATTTGTTCTGGACAGAACGTCCCGTTTAAGTCAGAGAACATTTGCATTCTATTGCAGAACGTAAAATATTCGTTTATATTAATCCCCCCTGAACTAAATAAATGTTAATTCCTTTATCTGGGTCTACAGCTTATAAAAATAAGAAATGACGGAATAAAACATAGAGACATCTATGAAGTATAAACGGTTATACCACCTGCGCTATGATATCCTCTGTTTTATGATCCAATTCTTTTTTTTTGATAAGTTTATTTATTATCGCATCAGCATGTTTGCCATTAGCGAGTCCAATTCTGTCGAAAGTATTATTGTTTTTTCTATTTTTAATACCGCAACGTGGTATTTGATCAGAAAGGGATTTACTATTTATACATTCCCGTGTTTATAGAAAGAAGGATATTAATTTCAATTATAAAAAAGGAAATCAATATTCCAACTTCAAAGTGCCGCCATTTTCAAAATTTTCGATATTTTTCTTCCATGCTAGTTCACACTAAAGCTTTTCGCTTCAAATAAGCAAAATTGCCGGAGTCATGTGAGCCAGCAGGACATTTTTTTTAGGGATCATACTAGATATTTATAATTCCGTCAATTTCGATTATTTTCACTTAACAAAAATGCTGAATATTCAAAAGCATGAGACCAGAGTTCATGATTGATGGAACAATAACTTATTATTCTGTTATTACTATATACTAATTATTTCGAATCAGTTTTAGCAAATTGCTTTCATCAAATCTTTGCAGAATAATATTTTTCTCTTTCTTTAATTATCAGACCGGGTCTCATACTTCTGGCCGGTAGTGTTTGTGCGACATGTCTGAAAATGTCTTACGTTTCTTTGTAGAAAAATCACCAAAGAAAACTAAAAAGTGGCATTCTGGACTAGAATATTCGCAGAATATAACTTTTGGGAATTATATTCCGAATTCCAAAATTATCAAATCTGATAAGGTTACGTCACGAGATCCTAAATTTTGTAGTTGCTTTGGAAGAAGAATGCCAGTAACATCCACGATTGAGGGAATATTTTATCAAACTATCCGTCGCTGTCTCGCTAAAGCGATTTAGATTACCAATTCCGGATTTTGAAAGAACCAGGCATTGCCAGAAGCTTTCTTGGTTTACTTAGAGGTCCGGGCAAAGCAGATTACCGCTAGAAATGGCCCCTCTTCTTTGCTGTGTCCCACCTGAACGATGGAATGCTAAAACTTGCAACAGGAGAAACAGTTACATCAACAAATCGCTGAAAGCCAAGTGCGGCTGGAAGGATATTAAAACTGAAAATTATTCAACCGTGTTCTTTGTTCTCGAAGACGGAAAAATGTATGAGCTTGAAACACAGCTGAGAGAATTTCGAGTTCAAATATTATTTTTGTAATCCTCCGAAGTGAATTAAAGAGAAATTGGAATGGTGTACCTTCTGACTTAAGAAATTTTTTCTGATTAAATGGCTTTCGACTCCCCGATTAGGATTTTTAAGTCAAGAAAATATACTTTGATAGTGTAGACGTATCGTTTTGATATTAAATAAATGAACGGAAGTTAATAACTATGTTTTTAAAATGGCAAAACACACCTTATATTACGATATCTTGTGTACAAAATATCCACGTTCCGCGAGAATAAGATTAAAGTTGGTGAAATGAAGAAATTTAAATGAGAAAGATTAAGTCGAGTCGAATTACAGTTTACAGTCATGCGGCTGAATTCGAAATGCAAATCGCACTTCTTGATGCGGTCTGAAAGTTTATCTTTAGATTTGTATTACTCACGCGTACGTGTCGGAAGTTTTGCGAAATTTTACTTGTTACTAGTTCGACGTTGTTAAGGACCAAATGTAGCCAAAGACAATAGTAGGGCATCAGGAGAAAGATATTACATAATTTTAAGAAATTGTATGATTTGAAAGACGAATGTGCCATTCTTATCCAAACCAGAAAAGTTTCGATGTTTTAATTAAATGAGTGAAAGAGTTTCTAATGCACTATCTACGTTAAGAATACACATTATATTCTCCATTTTTAATTATTTTTCTTTTTAATTTCACATTGAATTTGTTATACACTAATATCATAAAGACTTATGACTATTATCGTTATAAAGCGTACGTAAATACGTGTCATCGTTCCAAAAATATATAATTAGGTGTACAATATAGATATTTGAGTCCTCCAATTACCAAATGCTATAAACGCACAATCTTTTAACCACCATACCCTATTCGGGTCAATTTGACTTGAACTCAGTCTTCATCTTATAATTATAATCTTTATTAGAGGAACTTGTAAATTAATTTGATACAAGCCATTTATATAATAACGATCAAGCGACATGTGAGTATATTTCTTCCATTCGCTTTTAGCTTAGACCACGTTTAATTCAAGGAGAACTAATACAACGATTTATCGAACAGTGCACGAGAGTGAAGGTGTGTTTACTTCAATTTAAATATGTATGAATTATTGTCTAACGGAATATATATAACTTTAATTTTTTAAAAAGCAACTAAAGCTTATTCATAAGGAAATAAATCTTGGTTAATGAATAACGTCTGTATTTCAGTTATAAAATTATTATTCAAATATAACCTACGCGATTTTGAAAGTGTGTATGAGTTTCAGTCACATGAACCGTAAGAACGACCAATAACAAATAGGTAATCGGAAGTGAGATATGTATTTTAATAATTGCAGCTGAAGAATTTTCTCTCAAACTAACAGAATGGGTTTCCAGACCGGCGTTGCTCGTCAATATGTATGTGAAGACTTCTTTGAATGTTTTCATTTCGTCCGATTTCAATACAAGATATTACATACTATGAGTAAAAGTCACTTCAAAGAACGCCTTTTAGGACGTGCCATATCGAGAATAAGTTAGTTCGAATCGTTTCGAGAATCTAACATGAAACTCTCTCGACAACGTATTTCTATTTCTATGAACGAATAGTAAAACTTCTTGTTCCATTCAGTATTAAAGTTAAAAATAAATTTACCGTGCCCCGATATAGGATCAAGGATTTCTAAAAACGTAAAATACCGGTATTATACCGATATTTTCGGTTGTACATTCGCCCTATATAACCCTATATAAACCCTACCCTTATAGAAACCGAAAAGATACCTGTATTTATTTCGGTTTTCGGTAATATATTGGTTTTGGTATAGCTTTGATGGAATAACACCGGTATCAAAATCATATCGGTGTAAGTCCCTGTATAGGATTAATAATTTCAATAGCATAAGGTTGAACATTCGCCATTTTAGCATGTTTCTGTTACATTTATGAGTACCGTTCAGTTATTTCAATGTACGTGCGCTTCCGGATCTACTTATAATTTATTCTTGCTTCTGCTCTTACAAATTGTGAATTATTAATAACATTAAATAGTTTGAAAGTTCTTGTGTAACTGTTCTGTATTGCCCCGCATGCTTTTGAAACTTTATTTTCTATTCTTCGCTAGATTTACGAGTGAAATCACACTGTTCTGTTCTTCTTCGAATGATCATTTATGAGAAAAATTCGATAAAGTCTGTGCTGTATTTAAATAATAACAATAAGCAACAGTATCACATTTAGTTATAATCAAATGCAACAATGCTCCTGTATAAATAGAAAGTTTTTCTCAAACACCTGCCATTTTTACTACTCTGATCAACCGATATCAATGTAATACAGTAAATTGCTGTTTAGAACAAAAATTTACGTCATTGAGTGTATTTTATGGTTTAAAATAAATGAGAAATTGTGATCTCTAAGAGATAAATTTGAAAATGTAACGAGTAAACGTTGCAAACACCGTAAAAGACGCTTGCAATCTGTTTGAAAAATCTGCTGTATTAACTCCACTCTGTGGTAAACTGAAAATTTATTAATATAATCTAATATTGAAAATTCAACAACAAATAATAATCGAAAAATGTGTTTACCAGAATAGAAATTTCTGTTGAAAACGCATATGTTACAAGAAAATTATTATGTATTTCGTTAAATTATTATTAAATCATAATTAAAATGATTATTAATCCTTAAACTTTTTCACTGACCCAATAATATATTTCATTTTATCGCGTTTTGCAAATATATGTTATTATAGATGCAGAAACTTCCGTAGTGTCCTCATAATCTTTAATTGTCCGACAAACGTCATCGAATTCGTTGTCGACGCTCGCGACTGAGTATTTCATGGCAACAATAGCCGTCCACTTAACGCGACAATTCGCAGCCCCGATACTCGACATGGTCGTCCAGTGGTAAAATCGAGGCTGCTGTCCCTAGGGAGATCCACACCGACCAACGATCGCCGGCGGTCGAGGGAATCTTACTCCGAGCTGCAAAACGGGCTCGTTGAATTTCTCGGATGACTCTCGACGGGATGACGCGCCGTTCTGAAAGATATTTCGCCAGGAACGAATGGTTATGCGTCCAGCCGACGACTATTGAATTTCGAGTCCTTTCTACTTTCGACTCGGTTTTGCACACCTGCACTACGATCGAGCAACTAACCGCTTACGATTTTTGATTCCGTACTTGAATTGTTGTTTATTCACCATTAGGTTGGTGCTCATGAAATGTCATTTTCACAAAGTGAAACATTGACCGTACTTGGTTTCAAGTAAGTCAAAACAGTATTTGTACACTTCGTTCTTTGAAATAACTTTATTCAAACAAATGATGCAGCAAAAAAAATCTGTTTGCATTTAATGGTTTACTGTATTAAAAGATAATGTGTACAATGACAATTTTGAATAATACTTGAATATAACAATTTTTAAATCGAAAATGTATTTGTACGTCTATGATTAGAATGAGAAAGATTATATGTATTTAGGTTCTGCATTATACTTATTGTTAGATATGGACACCACGCTAACGCTGATTTTTCTTGAGTATATTATAAACTCAAGAATTATACACCAAGAACTTGAAAGGTCAAAGCAATGTGAACATTTTATATTCTATTTTCCCTGGAGTATTTACTTTGTCGTGTTCTATAGCATCGGATACGTTACAAGTAAATAAAATATGCAGTCTATTTATCTTTATATTGAGTTTTGCATATAAAAATTGTACTGTACGAAAACCATCAAAATATTCGAATAAGAAATTACTGTATCAGTTTTTAAATTAGTTATTTATGAAGGCCACGGACACATTAACCCTTTAATTCCTAGTGTTGCACTGGTGCAACATTTATTTTAAAAGTGCGTCAAATTCTGTCACCGGTTCATATTTAACTTTTGTTAACCAGTATCAGTAATTTCACTGATAGTAAAATAGATCTCAACGTTTTCGGTTAGGAAATTCGAGTACATATTTCCTCCAAAAGTAAATAAAACGAAAGAAAATATGTATGTTTAATATTGATATTTTCGACTTCAGTCATCTCATTATTTTGAAATAACGATTTTAAGGTTTGGGCGTTAAATTGTTAATACACATACATCACACATTTATGGGCATGAATAACCACTGAAGTAATTGCAAATGATTATATTCATAAAAAAAAGTGTTAGAAGTGTTAAATACTTCCAATCTTTTGGTACGTCAGACAAATCTTAAAACCAACGTCGGATATTTTGAACATTTATGTAAAACAAGACAACATTCGATTTAATGGAACACGTTTTTACCTTTCAAACGAATAATGTTAAAACTCACGTTTATCAGATATTTTCAGTATACTATAATGATTATGCTTCTTCGTCAGATACTTTCCAAATGACTATAACCAAATGTTTTATTTAACACTAGAACTACGAACCAAGCCAAAATAACTTGTAAATACATTCTTATAACGATGTTTAAAATGTTCTAACAATACATTTTCTCAAATCTGTTGCATCTTTTATCACGATATGAAAGTGAAGAAATTAGGTAATTTATAAATTAATAAATTTTCAAAAGTTTCTCATGTTTATCGACCGATCGAAGTAGATATGTGTTTACCGTCGGTAGTTCTAATGTTAAATTTAAATCTGAATATTCAGATGAAGACTTCTTTTAATTGACAAGGATTGTAAAGGGATATTCTCGAATGAAAAATGGTGATAGAAGAGTATCTCACCCTACTATAAATATTACTTCTATCGATGGGCGCATAAATCCTACGATATATTCGAACGCGAAACGAAGAATGAGGTTGCTAGATACGTTTCAGTGTGACGCATCCGACACCTTATCTCTCGAACGTAGTAACAAAAAAAAAAATTGATGATAATAATAACGAGTGGCAATGCAGTCCCGTGGATTTTTATTGAATTCCAAGCGAATCAGTTTTCCGGTCGAAGATGGAGAAAGAGGGAGGGACAAGGAGAGGCAAGTCGGACAAGTGGCGCGATAAAACGGGAAATCGAGATCCCGCGCTTCCGCTTGTATCGATCCGACTGGAAAAATTGGAACTTGAAAACGCTTCGAGATTACTGTATTTGTATAGCGGTTCTTTGTCGTCGAGGATGAGCGTCGCTGAGTGTCGATTTAAATTTGTTCCACGGAATAATTGGAATGCGCGATTTTCGCCAATTAGTTTGAATCTCCATTTAAAGACAAGCGGAAAACCGTTTGCAACTAAACGGGATTTGTCTTATCCGCTGCTGTTTCGAACAACGGAAGATCAAAAACATATTAGGTTGCGTAACAAACGTTTCTTTACGAAAATATTAAATAAGCACAAATTTTATATAACATTTACCTAATCATTGATGTATGCACCATTTTATTCTATGATCTTCTGCTATCTCTTAGGTAACTTAAATATTCCTTCGCTATAAAAGTCTTTGCTTTTTTTATTAAAATGTTTAGATACGTGCACGTTTATTCCTTCGGTGTTTTTGAACGATTTTCCATTAGGAGAACTTTGCAGTGTTCGTAATACATGAAAATCAAATGGAGCAATGTCTGGTGAATATGGTAGATGAGGTAAAACGTCCCAACCAGATTGCAATATTGTTTGTCGCGTCACTGAAGATGATTACTGTCGTGCGTTATTGTGGTGGAAGACAGTTCCTTTTCTGGATACAAGTGGTGGTCGTTTTCCTTTGTTGCTGTTTTTAAGTGATTGAGTTGGGAACAATATTGTTCGGTATTAATGTCTGGTTATGTGGTAAAAGTTCATAGTAGAGCATTCCTTTACAATCCCGCTAAACAGAAAGCAACACCTATTTGAGGTGCAATTCAACGTTGACGGTGGTTGAAGATGTTTTTTTTTACCTGATTTAGACTAATATTTTTCTTATCGCGTTATCGACAGAGATGGGCAAAGTCATTATCTAGATAAAAAGTTTCGAATAACGAATAAAAGATAAAAAAAAGTATTTCGTCATTTTTAATTGTTTACACGTGAAAATTTCAGTTTTTATAATCAAATAATACTTCTTTAATCTCATTAACTATTTAAAGCTCGGAACGAGATCCTCAGATACTGCTGCTTTCCATTGTGTATTATTCGAATAAAATTCTGACCAACTCTGGTTATCGATAATGATCCATTTTTCGTCGCTTGAGAAAGAATCATAATTTGAAATATGATCGACCAAATTCTTCTCCGTTAATTCATGCTGAACCCAAACATCATACTTGTCATTCGAAATTTTTTTTTAATATAACGAAACTGATTTATGTGAAATGTTTAATATGGTAATAAATATATAGCATAAGCAACTGTTTCAGATACTACTTCTTGAAATGCGTACCACCATCGACGCCAACGAACTTATTATCCAATCTAATAATTTATTTGATTTCTTCGATATATTCACGGGCATACAGTGAATACAAAAGCTGTTTGCTCATTCGAATCTCTTATGACGAATAAATTGGAGGGTAAAAAAAATATTACAATAGTGAGGAATACATTATTTATATAATCTAACTGTGTTATTTAAAACTGTATTTATGTAAGTCGAGATTTGTAATAATGTAGCATCTCGTTTATATAATCCAAGGTTCTATGAAAGTTTTTCAGATTATTGACTGGGTGCAAGTACTTCTTTTATTCACTGTATTGGCATTATGATTGAAAATATTGCAATTACGAAAAGTAATCCGCAACGACAGTATTAATATTTCAATGCATATAATAACGAGACTTATGTTAGACAATATATAGGTTGCCACAACTAAGACCGAGCACGTAAGTATCTCCTTTATTTTTAATGATATCAGGAATGTTTCAAACACAGCTTGAATTGTTTCAAAAAAGGAATTCCATAAATAAAAAATTTAAAACACTTTTTCAGGCTTGTAAGTATTTTTTTGTTGAACGAATTTTGTAGTTACGATCCTCCTCTTTTGAAACCACTCAAACTGTGTTTAAAACATTTCTCATCCCACGAAAAATAATGGAGATATTTAGGTGATCGTACGTAGCTAAAACAACCTTATAGATGCTGAAGCTTCTGAGAGAATACTAGATTAATCTTTCAAAGTTGGCTTTGAATATTATTGCAGCACGAGTTACAAGATAATTCCAAAACAATCATGGATAAGAAAATTTTTATAAATTTCGAAACGTACACGGATATTTAGGTCTCGAGAGTATTAAAATCTTCAAAACTTACGGACAGACTAAAATAGCGAGTACGGTATTATTATTACAATTCTTGGATATGAATCATAAATACTAAAGCGCGAAAAATAACAGCATGGTTGTTGATAATTAATATGGAATCTCAATTACGTTCAAACGAGGCGCTACCGTGTAAAACTAGGTCTTTATTTAATAGAAGTATGGGCGACGCGTTTGATCGCAGTTTGAGGTTCTTGCGAAAAATTACACGCGTAACATGAATACGACCGTTGAAATGGCCTTTCATTCGTCGTCAGCCGGATAATTTCAATTTCGTATTCGTAATTGCGATGCAAAGTGTTTTTCATGGCGTGCGGTGACTTTGAAGTATTACGCTTTGCTGTGAAATGTATATTTCTGAAAACGTGACTTTAATATTGTGTCTAAAAAAGCGTTGCAGTCGCTTTTAAGGAGGCAGCAAAAATGTTCCGATGAATACTATCCGTTTACAAAGAGAAAAACATTTGCTAGTTTCGAGAGAATATTCAGGTGAAAATTGTGCTCTTGATAGACATCAGCGCAGAAAAAATACAGTCTGAAATATTAAGGAAACTTTATAATACGTAGACCGTGAGTTTTTATGTAAATTTAAATTTTTTATGGGCTAATTCCTACGAACAGAAATAATATAGAGAGTGTTAATAAAAATGTGGAACACTTTCACAAGGTGAATTCTAGAAACAAAACTATTGTAAGACCAAAATCAAGAATGACGAAATTGTGTTCGATGCTTCGTTTTTGAGTTATTAATTTTCGAAAATATGGGCGAAATACGCATAGAGGCGTGCTATTCAACTCTGTCACGAGTTGGTGTCATCCATTTCATTTTATTTCATTCGTTGGATGCAGAAGTACTATCAGTTCGAATCGGCGAAATACTTCGGTAAAAGGTATCTTGATGAAGTTCAAACAAACGCAAGCTTTGAACGATTATAAATAATCTTGAAAAATCAATGAATTCGTCACACGTCCATCTAAATAAAAATATATAATTCTGTTTAAAAAAGTAAAAATCATCTTCAAATTTTGGGAGCACATCCACCTAGATAAGATTTGTGACAATCTCCCACGAATTAAACTAAGTTCCACGTAAAATATTTTTGGAATAATAAATAGTTCATGAGATAATTGCGTGTAAATGTTCAAATGGGACATTCTGTATATTATTCCCATTTGTTAATAGATTTGTTATATAGAAACTAAAATAGAGTTGATGTCATGTTTTATTACAGTTTTCATTTTAATTTTTTTATTCATTGTCTATAAAATCTCTCCTGAAAAATGACACGTTTTCGAATTCTGACACTTTTCTTGCAAGTGTGCGATACGAAGGTTAACTTTATTTTTCTAAATTGAATCGTATATTTTTTAATGCACTATTCGCCATAAGTAACTTGGTACTTTATCTAGGGAATAACGAGTAGCATCAAGTAGTTCATTAACACTAGGTTTATGGACATTTTTTATATACCTATATCTACGAACACACGTTAACGAAACCGCAGATTTTCTTTAAAAAAACAACCTATTTTATTTAATACTCAATTAAGATCGTTTCAAATTGACCCGTATCCGTAGAGATAGGAATACCACATAAAGAATTTCGAGATTAGTCAAAATGACGCGTCTCGTAAACCTAGTGATAAAAAATATACAATTCCATTAAAAAAAACAATGTTGACCTTCATATGACCTCTCCGCATCGATATACAAAAAATGACATCAGGAAGTATGCCGCCTAGTTTCATTAAACTATTATCTGAAACATGTTTGAATATCGTTAATAATTTCGGAGATATTCGAGTGGGTCGATTTAAACAAGACACTCTGTATATTTGTACCTAAAAGGATTAATCCTCGTCTCTCCATTATTCAGCCGGGTCGCAATGTCCAGAACTTTGAAAACACTCCTCGTATCCCTTGTGTAGGCAACCGGGTACCCATTTCTAAATTTCCTTTCACAATGTTTTACGTTCTCGTCTAAAACAGCATTTGGTATATTATTGGAAGGGAAAACTAACAGTATCGGAAAAGTATGAAAGTAATATTATCTATGTTTATCTAATCTGTCAGAATAGAAGTATTCCGATTGCTCAATAAGCATGAATATTTTGGTTGCCTACACAAGGGGTATTATTATCACCATGAAGTCGTCTGTATGAGCCACTGACATATACGCAAATTAATGCGTTTTTACAAGAGCAAATAGTGATATCAATAGGGCAAGAGGCAGTCCTTTGAGGTAAAGTTGCGAAGAGTTTGTCATCGTCTCATGAGGATCAGCGCCCCTTCGGTAGTTTCCGGTTTCCGTGAAAGATGCCGAAGAAGACACACGATCCCCGTTCAGGCGCAAACGTCAACGATAGGGAAGCCGTCGCTGATCCGAGACGAGGATTTAGATAACAAGGCGAATTTCCGGCATGCTAGAACGGAGCTGCTGCAACTGCACAGTACTGCAGTTTAGTTTCGCGGAGGCAGACCGCGTCAGCGATTGCAAGAAGCAATTTTCGAGCGACCACGTATCCAGCCCCGTGCTTGTCGCGCTGCCAATGAAAGTCACTAGAGACGCGTCATGGGAATTAGTTTACGGTGTGTCGCGACGTAATAAAAACGGGGCTCCTGCGTTCTTAGGAATTCACTCGTATCTCGGCTCCTCGCGCGAGTTTCATTTCGCGTTGCGACGCAGAAATTGCTATGCGCCCACTCAAGCCTCGTCAAAGGGAACACGTTTAGAGGCACGCCGCGAATACATTGTCGACCAGGACGCGTGTAGAATTTGTTAAGAATCCGTTTTTGAATAAGTTTCATATTCGAACGAGACACCGACGTAATCGAACCGTTCACGGGTTAAAGTGAGTAACTCCACTTTTTGAGTAATTTTTTTTGTTCAAATTTTAACGCTTTATTGATGATTAACTTATAATATTTTTATATTTTATGTTTTTCTTTTATTTCTGTGGTGTTAATCACTTTGGCGAATGAACAGTTTAACTGTTAAAACATTGACTGTCACAGTGAAACAAGCTGTACGTAGCCAGACACAATTTATTTCAATTTTTAAGTCATAAATCGTTGAAAATATATGCGTTCAACGAATAGAGACTGCTGGTATTGTTTTAACCCCTTGCCATGCGATCTCTTTTACAGACACAAAAGGAATTCTATTCTTATGGCAAGTGTGATATTTATTCGAAACCTTACATATTAATACCAGCGGAACAGTATTTCACGTCGACTCAAAGAAAACAAATAATATACATGTTTACTAAATTCAGTTTAAAATCGTTATCACGTGTCTGACTCGATGTTTTAAGGCAAGGGGTTAAATTATACTGTGATGTTAATTTTACGGAAAAATTTTGTAATGATATTTAAATAATCCATCCTCTTTGCCATGCACGTCACCCCTATTTAAGTGACGTGACAGTCAAACTGTAATTTCCAGCGCGGAAATTTTGACGGTAGGTACTTAGAGTATATGTTTGCGAAATGATGTTAAGTAACTTTTAACTCTCTCATAACGACGGCTGAGTCACTTGTTCTATATGCCGCCATGTTTCGAGGAAAGGGGATGTACACTGACGTTTATAAGTATTAAGACACCTGGTCCTAATAAAAATAATATAAACTGTGTTCATCGTAATGGTCGCCACGATTTTTCGGACATTTCTGATATAATCGGACAAAAACAGGTTATGAACAAACGTTAGTCAGCACTCAAGCGGTCACAAATTTTAATATTAAAAATCGCCAAAAAACATTGTCTCTGATAAAAACTGAAAGTCACCTTCACTTTCTTGAACGGTACCATATAATTTTTTCTTTCAGTATTGTACGTGGTATCAAGTCAAATTCAACGATGTCGTACAAAGTTGTTTGTCTTGAATAAGTTACTCATAAAGTCATTTCCAATCAATTTTTATAAAAATACGAGTTGTATATTATTTTTCACAAAGTCTTCTTAACATGTGGAAATTTTATGCAATATGTATGGTGTCTATAATGGGTCACGAGTGATGTTTGTGCTAATTTTATTTTTACAGAAAAAAGAGATTTCAATAAGAACAATCGAATTTTCATAATTGTCGATTGCAAACATTGGATGTTCTAATACTGTTTATGAATGACAGATCCCAATAGAAAACTTTAATTTCTTTCAATTTCGTATTGCACAATCCATTCTATTTCCTTTTAACTTTCTAATTGTAAGATCCTTATTTTATTGATCACAAGACTTAACGTCACATATGTATTGTTTGTTATGAAGAAGTAAAATTTTCATAACGAGTGAGCTCATCATGAGTAATTTGCGTGAGATATCACATGACGAAGTAATTCGTCATGCGTGCTTATCAACGTATGAGACGAATGCATATTACATAAGATACTGTCAGGTATATGCTCCGTCAGGGTTGGGACAAGATATGTGACATGACAAATCTAGGGATGACTGCTTATTAAACATTTGACACTCCAGAGTATCTTCTGACAATAAGATAGGTGCATAACTGCAATGAAACAAATGCATTTTACAGAAGTTTCTTCATCTGATATAAATTTAATTCTGACATTCATGATTATTCGAGGACAACATATCGGATGTGCTTAAATTTGTTTTTTATATACTATAATTACTGTCTGCTAAAATAACGTTTACTTTCATTACCTTTACTATTGTCATATAAAAGCATATTACACCTTGAATAAACATACAGATTAATAATGTAAGAAAGTAGAAAATAAGGCAGAATTTACGAAATTAGATTTGATACAAGAAATTCTATTCAGAGTAGTAACTATTATAATAATTTTCCTATAGTATTTACCAGAATTATAAGCTTGGCTGAGCTACGAATAGGATGCAGATTTCATTACTTTTGTTTGAACTTCCGTTGTGCATTCATACCTAAAAGAAAGACTAGAACCCGTATTCTAGCGATCATGTTTTCATTAATTAGCGATTTCTTAACTTGAAACAAGAAAATGTATATCTTACAGTCAGTCTTACCAATAAAACCTGAACTAATCCAAGAACCGCGAATACGCCACTCTTTTTTTCGGTAATTTTAAAAGGCAGCAGCAGACTGTTCGTTTATCCTTTAATTTAATAATTTTCAATTTTCAATGCTAGATAATTACGACAGAAAAACATTTTTCCTATTAAAAAATTGACAAAAATAGGTGACTTTTGCGTACGGAATACGCCACCCGTGTGACAGTTTATACATATATCCAGCCGTATTTTAATCCCGACAAACCATAAACGAGAGAAAGTCATGTCGTCTCGTTCAGCGCGCCATGAAGACACAGCCACCGTAATAGTTGTTAAGGAAAAAGAGACAGGAAAATACGAGGGACCTAGAAAATACCCTCATACGGAGGCCCGAACTTTTCGTGTCAATTTCCTCGGTGAAGTTTTCCCGCGACCCGTTACTGCCGCTGGCTCCTGAAATTTTTCCCACGAAGATCCACCATATTGCGCCGCCCGAGAACGCTTTAATACGGAATTGAAGCAGCCCAAAACAAGGTTGACCCACATCCGTGTGCATCGTCCCGCGCATATTGCAAACCGGAAACGAGACTGCCGGGCCGATTCTCGCTCGAAGGCATTACACATGCCGTTGACATCCGCTTGGCACGATAACTTCCGCGTTAAGCTGACTACCAAGTGCCCCCCCCCTCTCTCTCTCTCTCTCTCTCTCTCTCTCTCTCTCTCTCTCTCTCTCGAGCTAAGTAGCGTCGCTGTTCAGGGAAGTTAGGCGGCAAGTGGGTAGGTGATAGAAAATGTCGAAGTTACGCGACTAATCGTGGTTGCGTTCCTGCATGATTTCAAGTATACACGGATTTTTTGTCTGCTTACCATTTAACTTTTGTAAGACAGGAAGCCTATTTTTAGACTTCAGAGGGGTCGCTTATTTTTCGTAATACAGTGATCCCTCGATGAATGCGACACGAGCAACGGCGTTATTTCCATCACTGGGGGGTCCTTCTCTGAAATCAATCGAAACAAAGTACAGAGATCCCTTGATGAATGCGACACGAACAACTGCGTTATTCCCACTTTTGGGAGGCTCCCCTACTGGAACTAAACAAAACAGGGTAAACAGAAACTAAGCAGGTACTAAAAGTAAACAGAAACTAACTCGGCTTCGTGCAGAAAAACCATTTAATTTTGTTATTCTTCGAAGGTAACTTCAATAAAAAAAGGTATAACTTGTTACAGTTGTGTTGATCATTCTATACATATGTATATGGAAGCCTATAATGTAAATAGACATTTTACATAGAAGGTGGAAGAAGATCTGTATATATTCATTCACAAAAATTTATGTGTAAAACAAGTAATTTATCAGAAGGTTTTAAATGTTTTCTTCCCGAATAACTTGAATGTTCGTGTTATTGGAAATAGTTGGAAAAAATTTTCTACAGCTTTCCAGTTACCCTTCCTTTGAACCAATTCTTGAAAGTTGTACGACTATTCGACTTCTGTGAAACTTTCCCGGTAGACGTTTTCTTCAAAGAACCAGATGACCTTCCGTCGGAAGTAGAGTTTCTTTTTATTACGACTTTAAATACTGATAACATCTTCTCTAATTCACTTTTTCGCACTTTCGGATTTACATCGAATTCCTTTCCCGTCCATGATCGTGCAGATAGCAAATTGGCCCCAATGTGACAAAGAATTTTTATTTATGAGAAATCTGAGCAAGCTCATGAATCTGTAAATTAATTTCTTGTGTATTTTTTTTTTAACGTTTCATTGCAGTAATAGAATCTCGTAGATCACGAAACTCATATCGTTTAGTCTAGTCTAATAAACATTAAATGGGGATGAAATATCCCTCGAAAGTTCATCCACTGAAGTAGTATAAATCAATATGGAATTGAAAAGTTAAAGTTATACGTGTAAAATGAACGAATGTTATTCAGATTGAAATCTGAGATTATGATAATTTATCTTCGATATTTAAAAAAAATTTTCTTATTCTACTTCTATCAGTGAAAAACATTTGAAGGATATTTAAATTGAGTTTCACATTTCTTCCGCAATTTTGCAAGCTTTAAACTATGGATACAGAAGATTGAAATATTGTTACTTTATACAAAAAAAATACACGAAACGAAATGTTACGCCCGTGTATGAATTAACATAATTAGCACACAAGATGGTTTGGCATTAATGTTAATTCGGTTGCGTTGCTTGCCGAGTTATTGCTAAGCAGCCGGTGCATTAAGAAAAGTTAGCCACGAAAGTGGATACGCGACGATGAGAAGCAACTTTGCTAATAAATTATTATTATGAAATAGCACTGCACTCAGGACATTGTGTCGCAAACTTAGTTTCTACCATACGTATAAACAAGCACTGAAAGAACTGTTGAAATTGTAGGTTCAGCATATTGTTATTCAAATAATATATTACCGTTTCGAAAGATATTGTTCTGCAGTCCTGTTCGCTGTTTAAAATTATACGTTTACTTAAAGTACCGGTTATTGAGTAATTTTTAGACACAAAAAAACTGTGAACTAATAAAACCGAGGAATTTTTGAAAAATTTGTTCATCTATTCTCATATTTTTCAAAAAGATACAGAAAAATTCTTTTCTATTGTCTTACGCAATAGTAAAATTTTTAACAGTTAATTGTAATATATTAAGAATAGTTTACTATTTGTACTGTTTTATATCATATGTCTGCAACAAAAAAATTATTTGCTATTTTTATTGTGATTAGTCCTGCAGATTTTATTATAAAGTTTGCTGAAAGATACATGCATGAAATCAATGACACTTGAGACATTCTGTATGCATTTCTAATCATATGTTACTAATAACAAGAACCGAGTGTATGCAATTAAATTATAAAAGCGAGTTTAGCTTGAAAAAATTAAATTCAGCCTCCTAAATTTTATCGTGTTTACAGTTCATTTAGCTTATCGCATGTTAAATCTATCGTGAAATGGGTATACGTCTTTAGTAAAATGTTGTTACGACCTCAATGGAATGGGCGTGCAACGTTTAACGTTTAACCCATTAACGGACCAAATTTGGTACACGCAACGTTTCTTCTGAAACAAATTTCTGTTTACTGATTTGAATTGCTACATGTATTTTTCAAACTTACATAGAATGACTGACGATACCATTAAAATAAATAGTATATTACCCACGTAAAATATTTGTTTCCCTGTAAAAATAAAAAAAAAAGTTATTGATGAATTGCATGCAAAATATTTCATTTCATGTTTTCATTTAGTTTGTTTACTTTTATGGCCTACATTATCACCTACACACATATAATATAATAATTTATTTTACCTTAAACATCAGCTTCCTGGATTATTTTAAATAATATATATATTGGGTATTATTATGTTAATAAAATCGCCACAATTAATATTTATACTGTTATAAGTCATCTAAGAAATTATTGACTCGTGTTCGAAACTTGTGTAAATACTATGCTAACACTACCGAAAGAAATGTCAAGATTCGTTGCTTCCAAACTTAAAATTAAATGATAAATTTGTCATCACTTCGTGTCGCAGAGGAAGTAGATAAATTGAACTTACGTTGCGAGTTAACATTAAAGTATAGGCAGAACTAACTCGAAAAATCAGCATTACTCCAGGTGTGAAAAAAACTTCAGAACAGATCCAAGACTTGTTGCACCCGACTTGGCTTTACCTCTATACATTCTCAGGTTTTTCTCGTTTTATCTATTCCGGAACAGTGAGCAAAAGAAATCGTGTTCGTTAAATCTCTTGCGTACACTTTCCTTATGAAATTACGCCGTTGCTCGTCCTTTTCTCCTATGAACACAAAATAATACCGTTATAGTAAATCTGTAGTAGTTCTTGTACGCTCTACATGCATTTATGTATACACCATTTCATCTGATGAATCCAGAAATTTATGGATAAATTTATAGATCCCACATACAGGGTGTTAATAGAAATGTGGGGCACTTTTACATGCTAAACTAAGACGAAAATCAAGAATAATTAAATTGTCTTTAAGGCTTCATTCAAGAGTTATTAATTGTTGAAAATACGGACGAAATACGTGTGAAATACATATGTATGTATGTATGTACGTCGGCTGCAATGGATTATACTACTCAAACAGCCAATTTCCAGGTAATACACGGGCTCGATCGATGACTCAGTGAAATTAATGAATGAAATAAAACGAAATGAATGAAATCAACTCATAAACCAGTTGAAGAGCGCGCCTCTCAAGTAGAATAATGATTTCAATTCGTTTTGAAATTATGAAATGCATGTATAAGTATGTATTTTCAATAATTGCCTAATAACTCTGAATCAAAGCCTCGAACGCAATTTCGTCATTCCTGAATTTCATTTTAACTTGACATGTAAAATCCAGCCTGTGAGAGTATCCCAAATTTTGATTATCACTATACACGACATAACTAAGTAACGGTTGCGATCTCTTTGTCGACTACAACGTAACACTCAAAGCGGTGCCATCTTAAAAATTCAAGTTTACTTTGTCATCCTGAAATATATGAAAACGAAAAAATATGAGACTCTTAAAAAAGTAAGTCACTTTTTGATACAGTAAATGAGTAACTAGTTAATTCCGATAGCAATCGTTATTCATTCACATAATATACACAGCCATTTATAGTTTTATAGCCATTATCTTCCTTCACATGTTATGTAAATAGAATCAAATAAGTTAAAACATGATTTTCAACGATTTTATCAATTCTATTATAGAGATTTCTCCGATAATTGTAAATAGGTTACGTAACTTTCGCATTGAACGCGAAAGAAACTGTTACGAAATTACCTGATGTAACAACCCACCGCTCTGGTCACCAGAAGTTCGGCAGACACGTCGTGTTGATTATTCAAATATTAAAGCGTTATACGTAGGTCGACATGTTGACATTATTCAGTTCGATGTGTTCGCAAACCGTGGACCACCCTATTTACAAGGAGAACTCCTGTCCGGCTACAAATTCGCAAGGCAGAACAAGATTCGATCTAGTAGATGCTGCCGGACCCTCCACTAGAACCATAGAAACTACAATTAGAAATGCAAACTAGTACAATACAGACATCAGGAATTTGTTTAGTCAATTACCTACGGGACGGAAAATTATCCAGTATAAACATTTCCCTCTTAAAATGTTTGACAACTGCAGGTGTCTGTCTAATTTTAGATCTGTTTATATTAGTTCATAAAAATAGAAGTTAAACAGAGGAGACCTATTTCTCCTATAAATGCGTTTATTACTTGGAAAAGAAGTTCACCGTTTTAAACTGTGTATCTGTTGTGACTTACATTTGCTCTAAATCTGTAAAATACATAGATTTGCATATTTTATTGAACTAATAAAATTTTGAAATGAGATTACAGCGTTCATTGATTATTTAATTTTATGAATATAATATTTGGAAATCTGTTGAATGTTTCAAGAATGCTGTATATAATAACCAATAATTACATCACTGCATATAAAATGAAATTGAATACGCGATTTTACAAATCAGTATAATTCCTTAAACCTTTGCAAATGAATATTTCTTTTTACGAAAGCTTATGGTTGTTCATGTGCAACTTCCTGTTTAAAAAATAAGTTATTCTATCATGGTAACGTAAAGTTTAGCTTGTGCTGTTTATATATAAATTTATGTCTCTACTCTTTTTCGCAGTCTTCTCTAAATTAGGATATCTACTATGAAAAGAAAGTACCATTTTTCCCTATATCCTGTTGTAAAATTTTACTACTCTTAAACTCCTTGCGCAAAGTTTTCGTTTGACGTAATGACACCTATTTCTTTCTTCGAGAGTTCATACCCAAATAAAAAAAAAACAAGATACCATATTCTGAACTCCGAATGTAAAGTTCTATTTTCTTCATTGAATTACCCGCGTTTGTAGTACCTACTTCGTGTCCATCATTCCTGCCGAAAAATGTAATTCAATTTTTCCCGGTGTCATAACTCAAGAATAAACTACGCTCCTGCGATGTGGTACAAGTGAAATTGTATTATTTGTCTTCTCAATTGTTTGTACTTTCAGCATTCTGTCACTGAAAAAAAAGTTACGACATGGTTGAAATGTTCGATTTTATGGTTTTTATTTTCTTCACGGAAATAATATTGTCCACTGCGACGACAACAACAGAGTGTTGCGCGAGAAGTTTTTCGACTTATTGTTACGCTTCTAAACAATGTTCCATTCACGAAGTCTATGTTTTGGGTGAAACGTAAGTAGGTTCTATCCTTGGGAAATTTATTATTCAGTTTTAAGATTTGAAATCCTCAAAAAATTTTATCATTTACATATGTAAATTCATATTTTCCCCTGCCTTCATTGTAATTGTTTCGAGGGTCATGAAACTTCTTTGATTATTTTTACTTTAAAAGGCATGAAAAGGGGAACAAACATATAAAAATAAGCAGGCATATGAGAGCATATCTTCAGATTACATACAGTTTGTCTATTTATATGAAAAATGTTTATTGCTTTTGGGGAAAGATTTCTCCACTTAAATCTTATTGATTTCATTGATAATTTAGAATAATTTTCTAAGTAGGTTTCAATGGTTTACAATGCGTTTCTTTTTCTATTTTATTACGAAACCCGGTTTTAGCAAACTTTGTAGTATGTACGATCCATAAATATATAAACCAGTAAAGAAAGTCGACTTGAACATTTATTACCCAGTTTGCCTATCTGTAAAGAAATATGCCTACTCACAGAGGGTTACGCTGATAAAGTTAATTGACTCCTGTATATCACTTATAGAACATAATATTCGTCCGTTTGAATATACAAGAGTTAAAGTAATCCAACATGTGGCAGTCACACGAAATGGTCCGTTCGTTCACGAGAAAATCATTGTAACACGACAGTTGCGACGATTAATCACTAACTTCCCTTAAACGGATTCCAGTCGTATATCTACACGGCTATTCTAACATGACAATTCGCGATATGACGGTGACGCGATACGAATCGACCCTTAAATAGAGCGGCAGTGACGGTGAGAGCCAGTTAACTTCGCCGCGACGGAACAACGCGTAACTATGAACGGGGCATTAGGCGATACCGTTCTCCAAGGAACCGTATAGAATAACCGGGAATTGTTAACAGCCGAGACAACAAAACCCAGGGAGCTATACCGATGTTCCAGTGTCTGGCATAATAGCATCGCGTACGAGGGATTCACCGTTGGACGGGAAGGGGGAACTCTTCGATTTCCGAGGCCCCATTCTTATTTAAATAGCGGGTGTCCTCGATTTACAGATCTCTTTCACAGAGAGTTTTGCATTAAGGGAACTTTAATCGGGTTTCTTAACGCCTGTCCGACGCGTTTCACACAATAGACGATTCTTTTCTGTGCAGTTATAATTATGTATTGAAAATGAACTGAACCATTTGCCTCATTGTTCTCGCAGGAAACGATTTATGGAGAATAAAAGAGATTTCGATACAGTCAGAGATGTTTATTGTCCCCGACACTGTTTACTCGGAACCGTATACACTCACGACCGTAAGTCATTCGATTTTTTTCGAGAAAAATGGAAGTCGAAACAGAAATGCAGTTTCTTGAAGGAATTTCAAATTATTCTATTTTTCGGTACGATAGTGATATTAAGCATACCTGATACACGTTTTAAAATTACAGAATAATAATCAGTTTTACATTTTGTAACGCCATCCAGTTTTGCTAATTCAGTGCTATAGAATAATTCTGGGACTGATTTCGAGAAATACGAACAACATGTGTGAATATTAACAAAGGACGAGTAGACGGGATTACAGAGTGATTTGAATGAAATTGGAGTTTTTTAAGAGAGGCAATTGTTTGAAGAAATTCAATGTTCAAGTGCCGCGATTCATTTGGATGAATATTTCTGAATGAAATGAACACACTAATTAAGGAGATATTTAAGATTGTTCACAGCATTGATTATAATTTACAGTTTTCTGCAATATGCAAAGTTAATAATAATTCGTTTATTTCATAATTTAAGTAACTTTCTAACTCTAACTCGTTTAAATTCCACGATTAGTAGGATAAGTGTACGATGATTTATGGACGGGAGTGTAAATTTAGACGAATTCGATGACTGAATATGCATTTATAATATTCATGAATGTGCAGAGTACAGTGAAATGAACAATATCATTAAAATTTAACCATGCTACCATCTTGGAGTCTTTTCCTTTAGTATTACAATTACTTTTTTGGATTACTCGCTTCCCCATTCATCAAAAGTGTTATTACATATAAGAAAGACGCGGGGAAGTTGTTAACAATTCGCGCGTTTCTCCTCCTTCGTCTGCATTGAGAACCGTAGCACAATTAAATTTTTTATCGTATTCATGGTGATGAAAGAAACGCATTTTTATATACCTCCTGGTTGTGTAAAGTGTAATTTTAATATTCTAATGTACATTTTACAGAAATGGATTTACGAGTCCATAAGAAATATAATTCTTGTTACGAATAATGATGAACGTATAAAATTCAAAATATTATATCAGACTTACTATGAGTTATCAACTTCTTTATTTTCGGCGCTTTTAGAAACTAAAAATATAGAAACTCAAATACATTTTCAAACATTTATATACTTTCCAATGCAAAATGTTGCTTTTTCCAAGAAGGAGAGAGCCTCTTGAGAACCATTTCCGAAGTTCCTACAATTATCGTGACCAGTATATCTCTTCAAAAGAAACCTATTTTTAATATTAGATGATAAAAATGATAATTATTTTACGCAAAACTGCGTTTTCACTTTCAATTTTTAAACTTTTCCGGACAGATCATACAGAATTCGAGAAAAGCGTCAATGAAACGCATCTCTTCAGAAACATATTCATAGAAATATAACCGACAAAGCTAACAGTAATCACGTAGCAGAATTTCACGAAAATCCATGTCTGAACAGTTTCAGTATTTCAAAATCGCCTGTATATTTCGCGTTGAAATAAAAATTCGGCGGTAGCGAGTCGCTTGGTTAATAGTTTCAGTCGGACGAAAATTCAGGCGAAGCTTTTTCAACGTTGTCATTTGTAGCCCACTGGTAAAAATGTACAGGTGGTTTTAAATTCAAATTCTTTATAGCAACACACGCCTCCGTCAACGAACCGTTAATTTTGCACGGAAAAAATGTCGAAACGGCGGGAAATCACCAAAAAAAATCGTCGCGCACCGCGGTGTCCGAGTTAATCCGTGCAGGTGTGTGTGTGTGTTGTCCCCGTCGACCTGGCACGCCAGATAAATACGAACGCAAGACGATTAATGCCAACTCCTTCTCCCGAGAGCAGTTGCATACGTCTGCATACAAAACTGCGAATTGCAGTCGAAGCAATTACGCGTCAAAGTATGAAGCACCACGCGAACGCCCAACGCGGTATTCTCCAAGGATCAAACTGTAACGACCGCGCCGTTTCTATTCCGGCGACGAAGCGAGGTTATATCTTTCCCGCCCCGTGATAACCGGAGACATGGGACACTCCGCGCATTATTATTTCCCGACGACATGCATATGCGAGAATGTAGTGGCTGCTTGAAATTCAAGAATTTTTATACAACCCCCTGCGTTCAGATTTAATGGAAGCGCTGAGTACAGAAAAGCCGGTGGAAAGGTCGCGTATCCTGCTCTTCCTACGACACTGATAAATTAGCTTCTTTCTAGTCGCAACTGGACTGCAACCGTTTGATGAAAACTCGTTTTTTTTTAAAGGGGTGGAGCCCAGTGTAATCGGGCTAAAAAAATGAATTTTTTGAAATTTCTTGTGAAGAAATTATTACATTAATCTTTTTGGAACTTTGAGACTTGAACTTTGAACTTTCTTGTATAAATAAACTGAATATAAACATTTTTATATCCATGACTAATCCTAAATATTATAGTTATAAGGACTTGTGTGCAGCCCGTGAGCAAAAAAGGTGTTTTACACCGGGGTATGTAACTGAAAGAATATTCAACCAACTAACCCGGCATTGCGTGTACATATTCTTTAACATATTCTTCACAGCATGAACCTACGTTTATAATTTTATTATTTCAATAAATCATGTTTTCAGCATGCCCTAGGTGGCCCAGTTGCCCATCACTGATATATAGCCTATAGGACTCCGTGAAATACTATAAAAAATAAAATCTTCGTCAGATGCAATAAATTTTTTATTTTATTATAAATCCAATAAGATAATTAAGAGAAGTAAGAAATCCCTACATTTACCCTTGGCTTCATGAATTACTTTAAAAAATGTCAGTTTGTAAATAAGTCTGCAGCCTAGTTATAAGTATGACCAATGATCCACGTTATGGAACAATCTAGTAATAAAGTTTAAATTACTGTAATCAGTATATATGTGTATTGTTTCCAAGAACTGATTAGAGGAATTGAATTGAATTGTACAAAAGGATAGAAAGGAGTGCGTTTCCAAAGAATTTTTCAGCCAGAAGTATCCAAGAAGTTTTGGTCCGTTTCACAGATCGAGGAACGATGAGACAATCTGGAACTTAATTAAGCTATCTAGAGTTTAACGCGGTTAGCCGTCCGAGGAACGAGGCGCAGCGTAAGCTCGACCCGACATAAGAATCGTGTTATACCTTCCGTTTGCTCACTCTACTGTAATAACTGTCTGCACGGTACGTGCCCCTATTATTACCGTATACGTGCTTCAACTTTATGATTTCTTTGTGGAGAAGGTATCCAGATTATCCTCAAGATATTTTAAGTTTTTAATTTTCGCCAATCGAACTCAATGATCCCAATAAATTATTTATCTTAAAGTTTCGTTTTGTATCATTCGTGGTCACCCGGCGTTGAGATAACACTAACAAAAGTTTAAGGCTTTATATCTCTATATTTTATGTTCTTATCGAAAGAACATAAACATTAGAAAAG
The DNA here is from genome assembly GCF_001272555.1 of Dufourea novaeangliae. NCBI lineage: Eukaryota > Metazoa > Arthropoda > Insecta > Hymenoptera > Halictidae > Dufourea > Dufourea novaeangliae. The sequence goes on along the minus strand of NW_015374156.1, from coordinate 471,937 downwards.
TTATAATTGTTTTAGTGATCAATTCATTTTTTAAAATGTTCCACTTTCGCGATTTTTGTTTAATATGTTAACATTGAAATTTTTACAAAAACTCAGTTGTTCCTTGTTCTATAATGTTAAAAGTATGTTTCATAATTTTCTTAATACAATAGAATGAATACTGTAAAAACGACAACCGTTTCAAAATCGACGTGTGCACTTGGATCCCATGTGACCATGACGGAACTTTCAAGAGGTATGACGACAGAGGGTTAAGCTTAACGTACGAGTAGTCTTAATCTCAGTTATGCGTTGTTTAATTCTTTGCAATATAGCGAGCACACATTGCGTATTAAAGGGAATTAACACAGATACACTGGTACACAGAGTGTTTCTGGCAACTAGGCTACGTTATAGTTCCCAGTGAAGTAAGAAAAAATCCATAGAGGAAAATTTTGTGGCAGTCCATAACAATAAACAAAAAGTTCTTAACAATAAACAAGAAACATTTGTGTCCGCATCCATTTGTCTGGTACTGTATGAAGTAAATAATAGTAAAAATAATGTGGAAACACGCTGAATATCACTATGTACCTTTCATACTCACTATATGCAAGTTTAAAATACTAATATTAGACTGCATTTTATGGTAAAATGTTAAAAAGTATTTAGTACCCTAAAGCATAGATAATCATAACAATTAAGACGTCGTTGTCTGACAAACAGTAGCGTTTTCATTGGTACTCGTGGTGGTTCGGCGATCGAGGTGTAGGAAACGTTTCGCTGAAATGTCGTGAACGGTCCGGGCGGGGAGAGGGGGGCATAATTAAACAGGCCGCGAGTAGAATCGACCACGGGCCAATCGTATCTCGAATTTAATTAAAAGCTTCGCCCCGGTGCTGCGCGAGTCCGGTTGCTCAAAGAAGTTCACGACGCGGCGATGCGACGGGATTCAATTGTGCTTTCGGCTGGCTCGGCCCATTATGATAACTGCATGCACGGGACGCGTCCCAATTATGGGGTGCACGTGTGCAACAGAAATTCGAAGCCCCTAGTAGTTTCGGAACGGGGCGAACCCGCAACGATCCTGACGCATTTGTTCCCTCTCCTTTGTGGGGACGACGCTTAAAAGTCAGTTTCTACTAGAACGGTACGAACCTTCGACGAACCTTCGACGAGCTTTCGACGAGCCTTCGACGAACCTTCGACAAGTTCGTAAAAATGTTTTATCATGTGTTTCAATTGAAATAACGCTTTTTTGGAAAATACACGCTCATCGAAGGTTCATGGAAGGCTCGTCAAATACTTTTCGAAGGCTCGTCCACGGCTCGTCGAAAGATCGTTCCGCGTTCATTCTGCGTTCGTCCCGAACTCGACCCATCGCAACAAAGGTCCAGACTTAAAACTTAGGACCTCAAAGGATCAACAGCATATTTCTTTTATCTTCCAAATACAGTAAAGGCTCTATTAAAGTTTCAAACTCAAAATCCCTTCAAAACTTTCACTGCACACCGCGAATCGTTTTAACACGCCACAAATCTATTTTTTGCCCGAAGCTCGAGCCTCGGCAACACAAGGGCGTGGAGGAAGGGGGGCAATAAAGTATGCGCTCGACAGGTTCCACGCCCCTCCCCCCCCCCCTTTAAGTGGTGCGGATGAAGTAGAAACTCTCACGAGGAATCGTCACTGTGCCTCATCTCAACTTATAATTAACCCTGGAAGATTTGTTCCATGCATTATTATTCTCCTTAGACCTTCTCGTATCACCAATCTCAGTAACAACTAGCACAAATTGCCTAAAAATCTAGACTTTCATAATGATATTGAGATTACTCTTAGTGAACGATGATATCAATTTGTGTCTATAACAATTTGTGTACTTCTCTACATTGATTTATATAGAATTGAGGAGTATACAAATTTTTGATTCCTTGAGATAAATAATCAGACAAGCTGCTGAATTTTTATTATAGATCACTGTGAGTTGCGTCATAGCATAAAAGGAACTCAACCCACAGGTCCGTATCGCCGTTTATAAATGCGCCCGAACGGCTAACCGATACCGATCGGTTAGGTTTAACAAAATACGATTGACTGTACTTGAAAGCCGGGCTCTTTATTGCTTCCGACTGACATTGCCTTTCGATACACTTTGAGAGCTTGACGGTTGACTTGTGTTCTCGATTCCCGTGGATTAATTTACTCCTTTTCCTTCAGTCACGAACAAATTCTGTCTATAATGAAACGTTGGTATGCATTTTAGATGAATTTTTTACATGAATTTTTCCTACAAGAAATTCTGCGTTCATTTCGGTCAATCGATGGTTGAAAAGTTATATAAATTCTTTTGAAGTACTGAGATTGGTTCGAATATTCGGTAATATCTAGAAACTCTTTTTACTGTGCATGATGTGTGTTTCTGTTGAAATTATTAATACTCCGACATATTTGCGAGCACTTGCTAACATGAATAATGTTATGTCTAATACTTAATCCTTAACTACAGACGACTCGTCTCAGAGACGAGTTTGAATTTTTATTTGACTATCACAACCTAGTTGAGAATTTTGGAAATTGTAACCGTTTAAGTACCTTCAAGTGATAGTAAGAGGCACATTGTTTTGGTAACAATAACGAAACATAACCGTCGGATTGGTTATTAAAACAATCGTAAAGTAGTCGTTGTCAGATTATACATCAGTGCTCTTTCTCTTTTTAATTTTATATGATTTGTTAATCTTTTAAACTATTTATTATATTTCTACTACGACTGACAACCTGATGGGTGGTGGTACGCATCGTAAAAACAATTGAAACAAATATTTTCTGCAATAAAAACATTTGATAAATGCAGTTGGGTTACATGAACATTTTGCTTCCTTGAAGTCCTCGGGGAAGCAAACGTGATTGACGTTTGAAAAGATCATTCTATCGGTTACCAGTTTCGCCGTGAACCAAGAATACCGTAACATGTTATTAAAAATAGGTGCGGATAGTTGATTATGTATGGAATGTATCTTTATGTCATCATCTCTGTTTGATAATTCGCGATTCGATTGTAACGCCTCTACAGAATTCTGAACTCGTTTCATAACATTTTCAACCTGCCGAAAAAAATACGCGTCGCAAGGTTGACAGTAAAGGGTACAATGTAGCGTAATGACTTCTAATGTTGAAGTACAGTTTCCATTGTCATCTGTAAAAATACTGTTAAAATAGCTCACGTCTCTTTGTCCGCCCCATTAATTAAGAATCACAAAAAAAAATTATTTTCCGGGATCCGAACCATCGATACAATGCTTAAGAAAATCATAAAAATTACATATAAAATATCTTCATAAAAAATGAGTATTGATGAATACAGCAAAATACGGTGTCGGTTTATTTGTTGCTCTGGATTCGTCAAAAAAAGTTTCATTAACCTCTCCTTGTGAGTAAAAATTACCCAAACTTACGGTACCGATCATTCGTAAAACAAAGTTTTTATTTCCTCTACTTCTATACAGGTGAAATCTAATACTTTGTTATGCCTATACAATAAAACTCGGGAATTAGCGGTCACGAAAATCATAGGTGACTTTCAGCCACCGTAACGAAGCCAATACACAAACACCCCAGCTAAGTAGATACTCGTGGATGATAAGGAACAACTTCGACGTACCCGACTTTGAACGATTATCTCGTGTTAAGTTGCATAATAAATGGCCGGGGAATTGCGTTTAACTAGTTTCTGGAGAATCTTCGAGGCATCGACGTGCGCGGAACTTGCACGGAGTTAAAGCAACGACGTCCGCAGTAACTAGCAGCGACAACGAGCTGTCAGTGTTCCAGCTGCTCCCGTAATCGGCCTTCAAGGCATCTGTCCGAATCGTAAGTCACGATCGTTTTGATGAGTTTGTTATTGCAACAATCGCGAAACTTTCCGGCTGAAAACCGTTTACTCCAAGGGGTGGCTCGAGCATGGCGAAACGGCGCTACTCGAACGCGGAACCGACGTATGCATGCATGTATGTACAGTGAGAGTCAAAACTAAGTGTATACCTTACAAAGGTAAGGTTCGTGGTACTATTTCTGTAACATCCTACTACTATAAGATCACGGCAGTAATACAATTGGATAAAACGTTCTCAACATTTACGGAATGAATAGGCGGCTAAAAATTCGAGAAAAAGAAATTCAGAGCTATAACCTAAAAAATTTTGTAAATATCGTTCAACATGGTGAATGTACTATTGTGGTTTGGGACAGCATTACAACCTCTGGTGTGAGACAATTGGTTTTGCTACATGGTACACTATGGACAAATTTGGATGTTTAAATTCTGTGGAGGAGGACTTAATTGATCGAAAATGTTGCCTAGCAAACAATTTTTAACCACCAGTTATTATATACGGTATAATTGTTATATTTAGCAACAATTATATATATGTATATATATATAAATTGTTTGCTAGGCAACATTTTCGATTAATTAAGTCCTCCTCCACAGTCACCAGACCTCAATGTAATAGAGCATCCAGGCGAAATACTAGATTCTAACTTGAGAGAAATAAATATGAATGAATACAATACTTTCAAAGTGTATACTCACTTTTGACTCTTACTGTATGTATGTACGTACCCTGGGACACGTTTAAACGATCGCGAGCGTATTCCGCGAGCGAAAGTTACGCTCGTCGAGGAATCGTTTCTGCTCCGGCACGGCATGTAACTTTTCGTGATCCTCTGAAGGAAAGTTCACCGCACCCGTAACTTTTTTTTTTCTATCCACGTCGCGAAACCTTCGACTCGTAAGCAGTTCGAGATGCACTGCATGAAACTACTGGACAGAGAGAGGGAATTCTGTTTCGCGCGGGAAAAAGTTTGAGCGCAGTGAAATTCCATTTAACAGAGTCATTCCAGATTTTACAGTTGTAAGGCAACTCTGTAATTGGGAATTTAATTCCGTATTCATTGTACTCAGGAATTATTAGCTATACATATATATATCTATTCACAAATTGGTCGTTATTTTAATCAGTGGTTTTACTTTATGAAGGATGTATGTCTTTTTGATGAAAGTTAATTAAATTTGAATGGGCAACGGAGAATTTGCACTTTCAAATATTTTGTATCCCCCCCCCCCCCCCCCCCCCCCCGATCTTTTATGCTGCAAGCGAAATTTGGCGCTAAAATATTTATGAAACTAAGAGATTGTTGTTAAAAAAGAAACTTTTACGTTCAACTTTAAAAACGATTGGATCATGTAATATAGACCCTGAGAGGTATCTCTGAATTCTTAAAAATCTTTTTGGACACCTATAAGATAAAAAAATAGGTCTGGACATAAAGACCCAGGGGGTGGCGGAAGCAATAACAATAACGGGAGTTGCGGAGAGTTAATAATATACAAAACTAAGAAAACACTTCGTCTGAATGTTTGATACAGATGAGACAAAATAAGGTACAGGAACTTTTTTGAAAATAATTCACTAGTCTGTGAGACTATTTTTAGAAAATGATGTTACGAATATATTCTTCTACCCTCCGGGTGTGTTTCTAAATTACCGCAGAGCTGCGAATAATTTTCGTTAAGGGGTTGGTCTGTCTGATGACTCTAAAGATAGCCACTTTTTAAAATTTTATTTTACAGAGCTGATGAGAGATAATTGAATGGGAGTTTCTGGGATCAATGACGCAATGTTTTGAGATAAAATTCACATTTTAGGTATTTAAAAAAGACATCACTTCATAGATATATTTGCAATTTAAAACAATCCTACAAAAATGCAGTAGTCTCGTGGTCTAGTAGATCACTCCTTCTCAAGAAGATCTGGAAGAGAAATTGGTCATATTCTATAAATGGTCCTTAATAGCACAAAACGAAAGAATTGGAAAATTGTAACAATTATGGAAATGGCATCGTTTAATAGAAAAAAATGTATGTAAAAATCAAACACTTTTTCGATTACCAAAGAAGTTACAATTATTATTCTGGTACATGTTATAGAGTCATATATACCAGAGCTGTGCAGTAAGGTTCAAGTGAAACGATTCATTAATTTTCGAGTTATCCACAACGCCACGGAAATAAGTTCTGAGGCTTGAGTAGATTTGCAAATATACTTATAAATTGATGTCTTTTCTACAGTACTAAACTGTGAATTTTATCTCAAAACATTACGTTATTAATCCCACAAACTCCCATTGAACTATCTCTTACCTGTTCCATAGAAAAGACTTCAAAAGTTGTTTGTTTTTGGAGTCTTTGTGCAGAGCAATCCCTTTAACCTACTGACTACCGGAAGCGTATTGCAATAAAACAATTACAACTACTAGGTCATTTCCAATATAATAACCAGAAATTTTAACCTAATGAAGTAAATTATTATTTTTCTTAAGCAACCTATACAACTGCAAAGAAATGAATGTCTTAAATCTTAGTGCAGAAATGGCAAATAATTCATGTGAGATACCAGTACGTTTGCGGTTGTCAATGGGTTAATGTTGTGTTTTAATTTCGTACTATCGGAACGGTATTCCAGTGAGTGCTATAAACGTCTGAATTTATCAGAGAGCAGATTTTTTTCTCGCCAATTATCCAAGTGTCAGTATTATCAGATTCAGATAATCTGACATCGACTCACTACTGGAAACGTTTAATTTTTTTTTCAACGTCATCCGCGAGACGTTTATTATTCGACTGTGATTAATTATGCAAGCATATGCCACGCCAACTACAGCTGACTCCGGTTATGAAGTACAGTTTGCTAAATGCTTTTTTCGAGACTGCAAATAAAACACCGAAACGGCGTACGCAATTTTGACGCAGGCCAGTGAATTCCTCACTTCCTTTCAACCATTTTTCTCTCCCGAACAACATAATATTATTCCATTTAGAAGAATACGAATTCGCTGACAATAAGCGGCTTTTTGTTTTCTAGATGAATATGCATGTAATATATGTTTAATCTTTATTATGTAAATGCACTGCATCGAATTATTTAAATGGATGTTTCTGTTACGAGTGCATTGAAACATACTTGTATGGTTCGAGAAAAAATGAAGCATTAATTGTTCTTAATATTCTCAATATGTTATTAACATAAATTCCCAAATTTATAGTTTTTCAGACAAAGTAGATACTGTTTATAAGAAATAAATTACGAATTGCCACTGTTAACGTGTGCAAAGTATTATAATTAGACTGACAATACTGATTAGTCTAGACTAATACTTATTATACTAGACTCATATATATATATATATTTCTTTCTTTTGCAGTTCGATAGGTCTTTGAATATCATTCACTTTTCTCATTAAAAGTTTTTTCCTATCTCTTACGGTTAACATGGTATACTGAAAAAACGAAAATTCGACAAGCTTTAAGGGGTCATTTCGCCCCCTTAGAGTGAATGTCAGCCGATCAAAAAAAATATGTGTCCCTTGTTCTTGCTTGCTTAACAAACGTACGAAATTTCATTGAAATCGGCGTCTCCGGGTTGGGAAACCTTCCTTATTAGAGAATATTTATCAAACTTATTTACTAAACTGGCATCTTAAAAGACATAAAACAAGCTCCTTAGTATTTAACAATATTTTCAAATAGGATAAAATGTAGAACATTTCACATTAAAAAAAGTGGCTCGCATTTTCCCAGTAGATACATATATTTCTCAGCAATTTTGATTATTATTATATCGTCAGTCTATGCACACGTGAGAGGACTAATTTCTCATTCTATCGGATCAATTAGTAAATTACGTTGTTACACCTTTGGTCGTATAATTTCGGGACACCCTGTGTGTTAGGGGATCATCGCTCCTCAGTTGCGCCAGAATTGCCCGGGATCCGCAATCTCTTCAACCCTTGCAGCGGCGCCACCCTTCGCCATCACCAAACGCCACCTCAGCCCATATCTCGATGTGTTTGTATAATTTATTCCGGTGACGTATGCGCACGTGTTATGCTGGGACTGGAATTAACGGCTTCTGTTTACCGCGAATAAATTGATGCTATTATCGGTACGGGCAACTGAATTGTAGCTGCGGACATAACCTCCGAGCCACCGAAGTTGCAGGCAGAGGTTAGTTTCTTCGTGATTTTCTGGATCCTCGGTCTTGTTTCCCCCGGTCCTAATTAGCAGAACCGAAACTTCCGCTGTTACGTTCCTACGCCGCTGATTAAGTTTAGAAACCCGTATACCCTAAGTTTGCCACGATATTCGTCGAGCCTTGATGAATTTGAACGATACATAAGAAATATTAGCGATTCAATACGTTCATCGTGGTGCGCCTCTTAATATCATATTTTGTGCGTTTATTAATAGCTAGAGTTCAAAGTTACAACGCTAGTATGTTCAAGTGTTTTTGTTTCAAACAATTTGTTGTGACAAGGGAGTAATGGGGGTCGCTTAAGCAATGATTTTGCAAAGTCAAAATATTAGATCCAAGATTTATTGGAAGTATCTGGTTGCAACCTTAAACTATTAACTGAATCACGAAATAAACAGTTTGGTGTTAATTCTTGGAGAAAATTAGCGAAAAATGCTTTTGACCTTTGTTATCCAAACTGGTGGGTAATGGCAGTCACGTTGTGAACAATCGGAATCTCACACATTTCTTACATGTATAGACATCGGCTGAGTCCCATCCACCATGTTCTGAATGACATCATAGCCACATGTAATTGATTAATTGATTTGTGAATTGTGTGAAAATTAAATTAAATTGCATTATGCACGCTAAGTATAATATCGAGGGCACGTAAAAACAGAAAACGCTTGTTATTTTCGAATGCGTAGCAATAACTTAGCAGCGCTATTTAAGTGAATAATATTTAAGCTTTGTTTTACTGAATTTATGCACATATTGTTACAAATATATTCTAAACTCGTATATATATACATATAAGTAGTATTTAAGGCATTTGTTGTGAAATTTATTCAAATACTTTTTAAAAATTTTAGAATTAATTATTTTCTTATTATTTATTATTTCTTATTACTTTTTTAGTTAATTGGTATTAGGAATAGGAGTGGAGATAGTGTGGGATTAATGAATAACGCATATGTATGATTTGACTGTTTTTTATTGAAAAATCTCAAGAAAATATACAATTTACAATGGTATTTGTATAAATTTAATAACAATTGCTTGAAATACTACTTAATATAAAGGCACCATTTTCGCGTGGCCGACGTAAGATCAGGTTGCTTCTATCTGTTTTGAATAAAAAGAAACATAAGTGATTATTAATCTATACGAGTGATACGCTAGTTTAGATTAAAATGTGCGAAAAGGGTCAAAGAATTCCAATATGCAAATATGTCGTTACGTTTCCTGCCTTGCGTTGCCTTCACAGGAGCCCACGGCTGCCCGCCACTTGCCCGTGCGGGCAACATGCCCGAGCGGGCTCGGTTGCCCATCACTGTTGTACACTCTGTGTAACGAAAATGTCACTTCGACGATGTGGCTGAAATGTACGAAAATTCTGCGGCAGTCAACGTGTTAAGGATTACAGTTCACGAATAATTATATTATATAGTATCTAAAATCATTGCTACATATTAATTTCAATTTAATTTTGGTCGTCGGTCTTCTTGATGAAGCGTAAAATTGTTTATCGAATTATTAAAAGTCCAAGACTAACAACACATTATGGTATTCAGTATTAACTAATTATTGTAATTAACTTCAGTACAATTTCCACCTTCGTCGCGCGTTACTTCATTAATTATAGACGATTTCCGGATCAGAACTCTCTTTGAATCTAATAGCACCGCGTTAGGAATACCTTGCAGTCTCGGGTTTCTCTCAACATAGTTTGCATAATTTTACATAATTCAACCAAGTGACGTACATGCACGTACAGGTTTCACTATAACTTCTATCAATGTACTCCAAGAATGTTACATTGTTACGGTATGAACGGAACAACCCGCGAGTGTCCAGATTTCACTCTATCGTTAATTTTATTTATAATGCATTAAAAGAAATAGAATTGCTTTTCACTGGCTGCCGCGTCTAATATTAAACTTAATAAGAGTATAATAAAGATCGTCAGCTGTTGCGACATAAATGAGTGTAGCAAAGGAGCAGTAAAGAAGGTAGCAAGGTCGATTTAATTTAAACGACACAATAAATTTTGTGCGAGTGATTACAACGAGATTTCAACACCAACTTGTAATTCATTCTACCGGTTGAATATTAAAATTCGAATTTTATCACAATTACTTAAAATATGTTAATTAAAAAGAAAAACAGAATGCATGCACCCTAAATCGATACATATGTATATCTGTCGTTAAACAAATATTATTAAACAATATTACACAATAATAGTATGAGTGAATTTACAAGTTATAAGTTGTAACTTGTACACTTCTGTTGCACAAATAATTTGTACAGTTTTACAAGTTACAAGTTAGTTTAATATTATTAGTAGATTTTACAAGTGTTCATTGCACAATGAATGCGATTTTACAAGCTATACATTTGTACAAATTTTACAATTCTTGGAAGTCTGCTAATTTTGTTTACAGAATAGTGTTTCTGATAATTGATTATTGAATTCTTATAAATTGTGTTAATTTTAAATATTTCAGACATGATTGATAGTTTTCTGTTTTCATTGTTTATTACTAAATTGTCCAAATAATGAACCTTTGCGCTCTTTAATTTTCGTAAGCTCGTACAACTTGAGTTTGTAGTGATCTTCACGCTTACCTATTTTTAATAAAAGATAATAGCTCTTAGCTATATTAGTCAGTAGCTCACTTCTATTGAGGTGCGCATAACCACAAAACGTAAAATAGGAACATCTGTAATTTAGAATTATAATAGGAGATTTGTAATTTATAAAATTTACTTGTTTTATTAAGAAAATTGTTACTGTGTAACAGAATTTATTAGTACTGGTAATTTATGCCTTATGATTTGTAAACTTTCACTAATAATATTATAGTTCGTACGTGTAAGTGTAAAATTAAAGTACGTAATGTTTACTAATGAGTAATGGCAATTCAGTTTTAATGTGCCATATCTTTCGCCCCTGTGCTTGCTAAAATGCCACAGAATGATACAAAATTATAACTAACATTATTAGATTATCATTGATTCTCATTATTTTCCGATATAAATATTAAATTTGTGTAAAAATCGTGAATTACTTACTCTTGCATCGAATGAATTAGTGTGGTATCGCAGTCAATACAGAATAAAGTAGGATTAATTTGTATTCTGTTTTCGTCTAGACTCTAGAGTAAGGCTTAATGAGAATATCAAAATAACACATTTCAGATTTCTCATTTCATAAATATTACAATCACAAAGCTGCTTCCATTCGACTTTATATTGACCTTTAATTTATTACGCATTTTGTATTATACTACATTATGTTATACATACTAACATATTATAGAATTTAATTCAATATACATTCATCGCTAATAGTGCTAACGGTAAAGTTGCAAAACAAATTTTCTCGTTTCTTCCTACCAGCACCTTATCTGTTTCACCCCATCGTTTAAAGTCCTGACATGCTGAATGCCTTCAGCACGAATATCCCTAACATTTCCTTCCCTCTGCGCATAGTGCCGGTTGCCCGATAACAAGGCATTAACGCTAAAACTGAAAGTGGCTCTATCTCGCGAACAAGAAGCTTGCAGGCCCATGCTCACCGAGACTGTTCCGTTGGCTTTGAACTGCAGAATACACCTGAAAATTTTGAGACAACGTCTCTGATATACACCTCCCTGTATGGCACTGCATTAAACAACGAAATTCTCGTTAATTATCTTCATTCAGGTGATGATCCCCTGGCGTCTAATTAATGAAGAAGCAGTTTCGAAATACAAATCGAAACCACTTCAAAGCCTTTGTTTGTTTTCCCAAAATTAATAGTTCATATTTACACGCATAATTGCAAATACAGGTCACCGTGTGCCATAGTTGCATTACTACCGGGTGCAATTAGCGCCTCTTGTTGGCCTGTTAGTGTATGCCTCAGTGTTAGTGACTTGCTTCTAAATCTTGACCGCAAAGGACAGAATTAATTGGAAGCATTCGAGCCTCTCTCTCTCTCTCTCTCTCTCTCTCTCTCTGTGTGTGTTAGAGAAAAGAATAGCGAGCGAAACGGTATTTAAGCTATATTTTAATCAACACCGTTATTGATCGTTCGACAAAAAAGCTACCCGTTGAAATTGATAATTAATGAAAGAATCCGTGGAGTACAGAGTATTGATTGGTCGGCTCACAACTGCGATGTAATTGCGAGTGATCTTGCCAGAGCATATACACAGGAGTAGACAGTTGAAATGGGTCACCTGAATTATTTGTGTTACCGTTAACGATGAAAATAGTAGTTTAGAAAAATTTGACCTGTTGATTAATCGTGGTACGCTGAATATATAGGTATAAGCTGCAAGTCATTCTACGGAATACGCAGTCCTGCAACGAACTATGACTTGCAAATTGAAAAAATTGAATACAATTTGAAAGTGATAGGTCTCCGAAGGTGTATTCGTAAGACATTTCTTTTTCTCGTCCCTTATTCCTGTGGAACAGCTTGAACTCTTACGTTTTATATTTTTAAATGGTTATACGTGGCAGGAATAAATATTGTGTTGACCACAAAAGTAATTTCGCATTTCTATATCGGAAAATGTCGAATTTCTACTAGAGCAGCAGATGGTGTGTTTTTTTTTATTCTGAAACTAACATTTCAACGCGTCGTTTGAAAAAAAATCAATAGAATTGCGTTAAATTTTCTTAAATAGACCTTGTTTTAAAAATGTGTGGTAAGAAGGTGCATTTTCGAGCAATTATGTCTTTTACATAGTTTTCTTTCGTTGACAGCACTATCGCTAGGCACATAGAAAATCTTTTTTGTTGATTGCTCAAAAGTACACCTTCTCGTCACTCATTTGCGAATGATTTTCTAATGATTTCCTTCATGTTTTCTGGTGTAGATGGCACTTCGCAATATACCTTTTTTTTAAGGTAACCCCTTAAAAAGAATCGTATCTATTAAACACGGGAAAAGGAATTCATTATTGGATTTAAATCTTGCTGAACATCTTTGAAAATAGTGGTTAAATAAAAAAATGTTTCAGATAAAAATTGTTTATTTTTTGCGTGAATTAATGATGTTTTATAAAAAATACAGGTATCCGTTTCAAAAAACGAGGTTTATCTTTAAATGACTTCAAAACGTTGACCAGATTAAAAATAAATGTCATTCTCTTTCCCCCTCAAAACCAAAAAACTTTTGTCTAAAATACTTTCTTACGAAATACTTTGTTTTTATATATTTCCATGTGTCAGCTTAAATGCCGCACCCTGTATACAATAATACTCCTGAATTTCAACATACCTTGTTATATCTACTTTTAGTTACGAAACTTTTTGTATCGCGAATAATCGAACATAGGATGGGGATAGCAGAGAACAATAAATTCTTCTATAAAAATATGCATATATCGTTTCAGTGAGAGCTATACCTTCAGACATGAAGGCTAATAAAAATGCAAAACAAGCCGCAAACAGGGCAGAACGAGCGATCAATTTGTCTCGAGAACATTACCAGGCCGTTTCATTAGAGAGTAATATATAATTTCAAAGCAATCATTCGGGGGAGAAAATATATAATATGACCGGAACGAAAAGAGAACGCCGAATAGACAAAAGCGATCGGCATTCTCCTGGGGAACATCGTTGAACCGCTTTATTACGAACGCAAGAGAGGTTTCCCTCGCAAAAATGCCGCCAGACACACTCGGGAGGTGAGAACGAGAGTGTACTGTTCTGCGATGAGGGAACACTAAGAGTCGACGATGCTTCGAGCAAATGCACTTCTTCGGGAAATCTAGGAGATTTTATATAAACAAACAGATACGATTCGCAAACCTCGCGAGATATCGTAATTTGAAGAAACATTTTGCAACGCTCTATAATCATTTTTACTGGAATGTATCTGGCAATCGCTGACAGAAATAAAAAAAAGAAACGGGAACAAAGGGAAGCTCTATAATTATTAGGTGCGAAAATAAGTAATCCACTAATTTTCTTCGTGAACTAGTATGGATTAAATTCAAAACGTTCCCAAGTATTATATTTTTCTGTTTTAAGTCTCTCGATAGTTAAACATTTTCCCGTGTATAAATTTTGCTTTTAACCAAATTTACTCATATAACATACGACTATAAAACAACTCTTATTATCCTCTCGAATGTCCACAGAATGAAAAATATTTCAATATTTTGTGATATTAGTTAAACGGCGTCCTGCAATTTTGAAATCCATTGAACTCTACATTTATTTTATATTTAATAAATACATAAAATGATTCAATCTGTTAACATTTCCTACGAATATTTATAATTTTTAGTTTCCAATTCCTTCAATACACATTCAACAATATTTTCTGTCTTCAATACATATATAAAGAAAAACCCTAGGACTATCGTGATATCCCAATGGATAAAACACTTTTGTTCCGGGCATAGAATACAAATATCATTTTGCCAAGAAGATGTTTAACACGTTCACGTGGACAGGACAATCGCGCCAGAAATAAAACCATTTGCCGGCAAAATGGAAGAGCGCCTGCAAATCTTCACAGGATTTCATTATGTCAGGCGTCAAGTTGCAAGGGGTCGTAGAGTGTCGCGAACTAGCAATAATCCAATAATCCTTTTTCTTTTGCGTGAAATTCACGGTGGCGTAACCGAAAAAGACAGCTCGGCCATCGCAAAACCGACTGGGGATCGTGCATCATAACGAATGTTTTCGCTTGAACATCGTTCTCGCGGGGGACTTGAAACGTTAATATCATGGAAATTCAGAGAGTGAACTTTTATTAGACTGAACTAATTTTTGTCGTTTGCACAGGCACCCGTGTTGTTGTTAGTAATCTGACAAAGGACAATGCTTTACCAATATTACAAAACTGGCATATTTTGAGTTGTTAAAGTGATAAAATGAAGGAATAAAAAAGTATCGAATAAGAGAAACGAAAATATTTATTCATGTGTGTTTTGCCACTGAAACTCTGAACTTTACTGCATGTCTTTTAATACTTTGACTGCCACGTAATTCAAATATGGGTGAATACATTGCAAGCAGGCGAAATTATTTAAATACCGTCACAAAATTTTTGCGTGAAATTAATAACACAGTATAATTTGAAACAGGACCAACAGCCTCTATGAACTACATGCATACAATTAAAAAACGAAATAAAGGATGTCGGGCTACGTACGGGCATTTTCACTTTGGCAGTCAACGTGTTAATGCTGCAGTAACGTAATCAAGAAGAGATGATGAACGAAAGATTTTCAGCTGCTACCAATTTTAATATAAATGGACGTGTTTTATAATACTTGAAAATTTGGAAATTCCGTATTATTTGAAAAATGCCGTTAAGGTAAAACTCCACAAGTGATTACGAAATGATTTCAATATTTCGGTAATGTTTGTGCGTTAAACTGTCTATTAAATAAATATTATTTTACGTATTTTAGTTACCATATTGACGTATAAACAAATATACTAAAAAATTGTAATTGGAAAATTGTGAAATATTTTTGATTCTTATAAATTCATTTTAAAAGTTTCTTTATATATTTTTTAAATATGTAGATGAATTTTTATATCAACGTGATTAAAATCTGGCGGAAATGTATTAAAATAATTTATTAAAATTATTATTAAATTAAATTATTTTTCTAAAAAAATCTTCATATACGCAACTACCACATTTTAACTATTACATGTGTTTAATTAAAGTATTATGTTGTATATATGTAATGTATATATGTGTGTGTGTAATATTAGAATTAACAGTAGTATTGTGTACACTGGTTACGTTGTACATTTCTACATTAATTCACATTTTTTTTATCCTACCACTAATTTCAAGTAAGAAGGCTATGTTATACCACAATTTTTAATGAAAAACATTTATACTTAGTAGATGACCGAAACCGAAAACTGAAAAATATATAATATTCGAATATTTGCATGAAACTCAATTTAAGACAAATATTATACTTTCATTCACTACACGTGAGAATGAGGTGTCATAAAGACAGTAAATAATAAAAGTTGTTTAATAGATTCGAAGGTTAAGTGATCGTAATATGACAAATATAATTTATGGTAGCCACAACAGCTTAGTTTCTATTGAACTTCTATGAGAGAACACATAAAGTTAAAGTGGAATAATGTTTCTTCCAACGCTTTTCGGTCTTCCCATTTTCAGTCTATAAAGTTCGCGCGATTGAAGGCTGATTCAATATGCCTCAAGTTTTCCTCGGCGTGGGGGCGCCCGAGTTCGGTACGTTTATTGCGCTCCGTATAAAGAACGTTATTGCCGTGTTCGTGGAGTTCGTTTTAAAATCATTAATTAAACCGTCAATTGCGTTTGCGAATAAATTATTCGAGGCACATGTCAACGTCGACGTGGCCCCGCGCCGCACGTTCATGAAGAAAACACACAGGTAACTTTCAGTCACGCACGTGTCTTGCATCGAGGCTCACAAACAAGTTTTGTGAGAATAGAACGGCTGGCTACATGGTTGAACGTCGCTGGCACAATAAGACCGAATAGAAATCTACTTTTTGGTTGTAGAATCTTGTCTGGCGGCGAAACAAAAAGAAAAGGCAAATGTTCACACTGACATGACGTCTCAGAACAATAACACTGTTCATCAAATTTGAACTTTTTTTTCCGATCTCATACCCTTTAATAGACGTTCCTGACAGATCTTTGTGAGCTGATTACGAATTTGTAAACCGTTTTTTCTCAGCTCGTACAGTTTCTGAAAAAGTCAATTTTTTTTTTAAATTGTACCTCTTCAACTTTGGAGGTGTGTTGTACTTTTACAGTAACAGTTATTCAGCTGCTTTTGACAAGAAATAATCCTCTGGACTCTCCCGAATGAAATAATTTAAATTGTTGTTATACTGTAAGATTTTATTTTTCATAGGTTTATAAATAAATCATGACTAGACAGCGGATGTTAGAGTAAATTTTTGTTCTCATATTCTACTCCAAAAGAGAACAAACTGGAAGGAAAATCTATTTTATCCATTAAGGGATTTGTTAAATTGAAAATGAAGCAATATTTACTATAAATGTACAAAATCCACAGTTCTTCACTAAATATTCATGAATCCAGACCTTTATCGCGTACTTTTGGACTGATACGGTAAATTTAAAGAATTAATAGAAAATTAAGAGTACATTAAAAACAAATTTATTCACCTTTCAGAACGGGTTGGAGGTATTAACGTTTAGCCTCTGTTCTCATTTCTCCTTCGAAATTATCTTTGGAGAGAAGCAAGCCCAAGGCATGCGTCTCTCATTTAGTAAACCGATCCATAGTGCCTTCATTCCTGTTACAGGTTCAGCGTTCTACGGGTATACGTCACGTCAATCGATGCTAACAAATAGGTGGAAATCCTAAACGTTTTGAGTTTCAATTATTGGTTGACGCATGAAATATCGTATCCTGAACGTTTTGAGTTCCAATTATTGGTTGACATGTGAAATATCGTATCCTGAATATTTTGAGTTCCAATTATTGGTTGACGCGTGAAATATCGTAACCTGAACGTTTCGAGTTCCAGTTATTGGTTGACGCATGCAATACCGTTTCCTTTATTTTGAGGCTTTAGAACCATCAACTTATTTAAAATTCATTTACTTCGTAAAATTGATTTTTATATAAGCATTTATTTTGTTCCACCGATATGTGTTAAGATATATTCATAATTTCTCGATGCAAGTAGCAGGCCTTAAGCAGAAACGCAACCTTGCTTCATTTTATTTTGATTTAGTAACATTATTTTAATCTGTTGAAATGTTTTCTATGTTTAAATGAATTATGTATTCATCAATTAGTAAATCGGCTCAGTTCAATATTCTCTCTCGAATATCATTATTACATAAGTATTATAGCAGTATATTCTCAATAGTATGGATGGTAGACACTCTTTTTAAGGGTATTTTGCAATGATGTAAACATCACTCGATTGCTTATTACAAAAAATAACATTTACATGGGATGCATTTAATACACTAATTATTGACTGCATATAATTGAGGGTATACAATTGACGAAGTAAAATAAATAAATCATGTCATTACCTTACGAATAATCCGGTTAATTCGATTAATATAAGAATCGTTTATTATCAACTTCAGTTATATCTGGACATCAGAAAATTCCTTCTCATTTGTATAGAACCGTTTAATTACTTTTCACCAAAATTAAAGCGTGTACCTTCAGGTGGAATAATTACAAGCCGTTTTCAATATCAGTTCGAATTTAATAGGTCGTCCAATTTATTAATTCAAATTTCCTGATATTTAAGCGAAAAACAGTTTAAAACATCGTGTAAATATTTTGCTGCTGAAAACGAATAAAATTGTTTTTTTCCGTCATTTAACCGCTGCGATTAATCGATTGGGATTAGCGTTCGTACCAGAGGAAGATAGACAAATGAAAATTAATTATCGGGTTGTTCGGAAAGTTCTTGCGTTTATAATTGCTGTCGGTACTAATGCTCTTTGTGATTGCCATTTGTTTTTAATATCATGGTATCTAAGTTTGACCTGAAAAGTGAAAGTTTTCAAGCCATTTAAGAGCTTAAACGCAGAGAATAATTTACAGAGCTGCAAAATCTAAAATCATTTTCTAGCGTGGGACAAGGTAACTCTGACTGAGTCAACGTTATCCCAACTTACGGTTCTTTATAACACTGTCGAACGAAAACGATCTTGTGAAAAGCAAGACGAACCACCACTGTCCACTCCAAAAGCACGATTTTACATCCAAAGGAATTTTTACTTTGTAAACAGCTAGTATATCGATGAAGAACTGGTAAAAGTTATTTGAACTTACCTGAGATGTTTTACCCCTTTAACCACTAGTGCAACACTCATTTTAAAAATCAATTAAAATCTCTCGCCGGTTAGTATCTAACGTTTGTCAGTAAGGATCCGTAGTTTGACTGATGTGAAGTAAGTCTCAACGTTTTCGGTCGAGAAATTCAAGTATTCTCTCCAAAAGTGAATAGAAAATATAATGAAATAAATAAAATAGGTCTATTTAATGTCGATATTTTCGACTTCAAAATAAGAAGATACGACCTATACGTATCCATCTTATAATTTTTAAATAATGATTTAAGGGTCTGGGCGTTAAGAAGTTAACCCACACAATATACTCACCGTTCCGTTTACCATAAAACATTCTTAATGGAAACAAATTAAATACACTAGAAACTTGGAACAACTACTTACAGCAATTCATTTCTGAGAAAGATAGAAAATTTTTCAAAAAGGGGATCAGAAGCTTATGATAAATGACGAAAAATGGTCGGAACAAATGATGTGCACATTATTATTAATAATAATTTATTAAATAGAAAGCTAATTTCGTACAAATATTTTGAATGTTTCCTAAATTTCGCTACGAACTTTTCGAAACAGCCCAATATTTATCCACACGAAGCGCACGTACCAACGTTTCAGGCTAATTAGAAAGCCATCATTTAATCGTCCCACTGAAAACTGAACTGCTCGCGTATAATACGGGACGGGGATGATCGGATGAAACGATCAACCGTATACGATAACATTATCTCTTCGAAGTTTCTGTATATGTGCACCTGTAGCCTATCCGTTCACACGCAGGACACAGTGTTCGCGAGCAAGCTATGTTCAGCACGATGTATCACGAATACCGGGTTCTAGACGGGGGCTGGCGCCTGCGGCAGAGCAACAAAGTTTGCGAGGCTTGTTACCTCGAGACGTCTGTCCGCAGTTTGCGAAATGATCGTTGGCAACATCGAACTACCCAGAAAAAAAAGATTATCGAAACCGTACGAAATACTCCAAACTTTTAACCGTTTTAACTTTTGCTTCTCGTTTTATCCGACCATGCAGCGAGGAAATCAAGAAGTTTGTGAAAAATTGAATTTTCTTTTTTAAAGTACACTAAATTTTAGTAAACGGAATCGCACTGGTTTGAAAGTGAATACATTGATGAGTGACAATACTTTGAAGTTGAACTTCAAATATAAGGAGTTTTTTTAAGGATGGAACCTTTAAGGGGGCAGCCTGGTGTAAGCGGGCTAAAGATGAATGAATTTTTAGGAATTTCTTGTGAAGAAAGTATTTAACCAATCTCTTTGAAACTTTGATAATACTTTATTGTACAATTAATATGGATACAAGAATTTTTATTTTCGCGACAAATCCATAAATATTATTATTATAAGGACTTGTGTGAAGCCCATGAGCAAAGAAGGCTTTTTACGCCGGGGTATGTAACTAAAAAAATATTCAACTAACTGTCTCAGCCTTGCACGTACATATTCTTTAATATCTTCTTCACAGAATAAACCTATCTTGAAGTTAAAAAATATAAAATTGATAAAATGAAGACATTTAAAAAAGGATAACTTTTTCCAAGTGAAAAATGCTAAAAACTATGATTTATTGGAATAATAAAATTATAAATGTAAGTTCATGCTGTGAATAAGGTGTTCAAGAATATGCACACGCAATGCCAGGTCAGTTGGTTGAATATTTTTTGAGCTACATTCGCCGGCGAGGAACACCTTTTTTTGTTCACCGACTGCACATAAATCCTTATAACTACAGTATGTTTGGATTTGTCCTGAAAATAAAAATTTTTGTATTCGGATTAATTGTATAATAAAGTATTCACAAAGTTCCATAGAGATTGGTTGAATAATTTCTTCACAAGAAATTCCCAAAAATTCATTTTTCATTCATTTTTAACCCGTTTACACCAGGCTTCCCCCTTAAGCTTTATTTGTCCTAAACCTAACAGTTACCGAGGTATTCGCAAAAACATTATTCATGGTCTTACTACGGATAAGTATACGTTATGTGACTCACACTAATACATACTTCCTCTGTTTTTATCACACTCTATCGTAAATAATATGACGAAAACAATTGTTCAAGTCGAATTTAAAACTAGAACTACCGACGATAAACGTATATATATATATATTTCTATCGGATCGACAAACGTGACAAACTTTTAAAAACACAAATTTCTAAATTAACCAATTTCTTCCTATTGCAATGAAGGTTGTAAAACATCTGAAAAAATGGATTCTTATAACATTTTAATCATCGTTATAAGTCATTTTGACTGCATTGATAGTTCTAGTGTTAAGTGAGTGCCAACTTTTGTTGCAATGGTATGGTAGTTACTATTTTATACCTTAATATTACTATTTATACTTAATATTACTATTGTTACTATTTTATACCAAATAACTTCACTACAAATGCAATGATAAACCATAAAGTGTGATTATAGCAAAACCATTCCATTTCTACGGCAGTGATTTTGCGTGAAACTCGACGGGTACCATTCAGGTTCAAATCATCAACCAGTCATCAATTATCTATGCAACGACAAATAATTCTTGAGTGCCCGTGTTCCACGACCATGCGACCCGGAATGAGTCCTATTGATTTCCAAATGTCCGTTAACCGAGGCCACGAGGAATTCGTGGAGAAGCGACCGCTTTGTATCACGAGAGCTGTCGTTGATGCTTCGGCGGAAAGTTCGAGGTGCTCGTTAAACTGAAAAGGGCCCCCTGTTCCCTCGTCCCCACGGCGAGTATAGTTGTACGCGGCTTATAAACTTGGCAAACCTTAATCGGCTGTCACTAACTTGTCGGCCCCCGTTGACGAGCCACTGATTCGTAAGTCAAACCTTCGCGGTCACGCAAGGATGTCAGACGCTCCTCTATCGCGATTCCAACGTAATATACCTCGGTGGCGGATCGATGCGTCCGCGTGTGCATCCCGAACGCGATGGTATTTGATTTTACGAGTATTTGTTCGTGCAGGTAACACGTGTTCATGTTTAAGGTACAGTATGTCGGAGAAGAAAATGGAACACTTCGTGCACACTACCGCCCAGAAGTCACTGGATACTTATGTTAGCAAACGTAGAATACGAAGGAACTAATCTTGTGAATTATTAGAGGTCGTTATGAAATAGAGAAATGCTTAGTAAAGATGTACTTAGGACAAGGGTGACATACTTTGTAGTATATTATCACTTGTAATGATTTTTCATAAGTATTAGTTTTCATGTCACTTGAGATCAAGAGGGTACATAACTTTAGCACCTTAAAGAAGAGGACTTTTTTAAAGATATATATTGCAGAAGTACTATTAACTCGATGAATTGATTTGCTGTTTTTTTTTATTAAAAAGAGGTTACATTGTAGATTATTTGATCTTTTTAAGTCCCGTGGTGTTATTATCATCCCTCTTTGGAAGTAGCATGGAAAATCACTCAATACAGATCTCTAGCGCTAATATTCAACATTAGTTGCAGCGATAGGCCCTTATAGTTTCTATGAAACCAAAATAGATTATAGAAATATTGCATTTCTCTTTTGCGATTTTTATATTCTGAGTCGCAAAGGGTTAAAAGAATTCTCGAAGATTCATACAAATACATATGGCCGATAAATTAATTTCCACACATACTAAATACATAGTAATCATGTTTCATATATTAGTTATAAAATGCTGCAATAGTCATCTTTTAAATATATATTAGAAAGAATATAATACATAAGTCACATTGTTGACAGACTTTCTTTATAATTTACTTTCACGTCTCGTTAGATAGTATTATAAATTAAAACTAACAAGACGCATTCAAATATACTGCATACTAGATATGTCCATATTTCCATATTCGTTAAAACAAATTGAGAAATGTAAATATTATATGAATGTTACTGATTTCTTGTCTTTGTTTCCAAATGAGTCAATTACTATCGACCGTGTTTATGAGATAACACGCAAAACGACCAGTCGTTTAAGTGTTAAATACTGATAAAGTAATATTTTCCCATTTGCATTAATTACTATGCATCGCCCCATTCTTTTGATCGATAGTGTATTCACATCGATTTATTGAGATTAATCGTGAGTAGCGAATATGAACAAACACTCATTAGATTAAAAATTGTCCGTATAATGATCACCCTCTCCCATTTAATAGCTAAACGTGATCCATTTTCCAGGGATGTTTGTAATAATATTATAGCAATCATAAGTATATCATTCTCGACTGGTCCAAATGTTCAAATGTCTAACAGAACAGTCACAATGAAATAATCTTAAAAAGCATTTCCCAAGATACAGTTTTTTTTTTTCACAAACGAAGCTATTTGGTACGATAATGTAAATTGTAATGTGTAGTTTATTCGCTCCAAATTGCAGTTGTGAAGGATCAATCGGGTAACGATAATTTCATCGTAGAAACATCAAACAGGTATCGATTATATTTAATACCTACATGTTTGATACTATTTGATACGATGTCATAATTTGTAGGCTTGAATCAGTGATATTAATTCAGTACCATTCCGGTCACTGACGACGTATCTACCAGAAGGTGTTAGGCTACGGTTACAGTGGAAGTGTTTCCTGACCGACTAACATCTCGACGAATAGTATAGAGATCCACTGTTTGATAGTTGAATTTTGACCGACGATTCTGGCTGGATGTGACTGAGCAAAACTGCTCAGAAGGGATACTCTATTGGCTAAATCTTAACAAAACCGCAGATGTTTCCCTTATGGCTAATTGGTAGACACGTTGTTGTACTATAGACGAATCATACCTAAGCGAGATAGAAAAATGGAAAGAAAAGCTTCCATTCTTGTTCTACACTTCATTCCTGGATTCTTGTAATCAGTCTCTGTTAAAAATTAGTAAAACGCTTCTATCTGGACCTAAGCGTATACGACTTGGACCTGTCCAGAAATCTAAATTTGCAGGGTTTCGCGGCAATAAAACAATTTAGGTCGTCAAAGACCTGTGGCCGTTACTTAAAAAATATTCATCACATGTACGTAGCTATAACGACTGCAGTGTCCGACGAAATGTTCGTCTGGTATAGCACATTTGCAAAACATGTGCGGTATATGCATTCTTGTAAAAGTTCATTCTGTTTCATTTTCCCGACGCACCGTTCATTGAAACGATTGTTCGTCGAAACCACATATTATTACCGCACAGAGACATGAAGTTCATTCGCACGATCTATGTATGTGTTCTAACGAATTCATGGAACACCTGAAGCACGGAACGTAGGCGGTGTAACCGCTGTCATAAAAGTTTATTTATATGGTTCTTCTCTTGTATTCGTCAGAACATTACAGTAGAACTCCATTTATCCGAAGTGCATTTATTGGAACGAAATTTTAGTTGGCACCCGATTTACTGAACTCCTGCTGACCTCCTGTTAACTGAACTACTGTTGAGCGCCACTCCAGTTATATGAGCATACTGGCTCATTGTGTTCATTAAATTCAGCCGTTAAAATTGTTTCACGCACAACTCAAAATCGAATATAACTGATTTGCAATGTCCAATAAACAAGAAACTCGCATTTATGAGATCTTCATATAAAGTTAATTAACTGTCTTTGTAATTAATAGAAAATGCATTTATTTTTCTTACAAAATAAATAAGAATTCGTTCATTGAGTATTGTGAAATTATTGTTCTTAAAATTCATATCTAAATTCATGAAGTTTGAAACTTTACTAGATGGTGCGGCAAAAGCGACTAAGCGATTTAAATAAGCCGCCATTTCTACTCTATATCATTATGTTGATTTTGTGTTTCTTATTAAACAGTGGAGATCTCAGGAAATCATCAAGGAGACACACGTTACAAACATGCGTAAAAATGGTTAAATATTAATACCAAAATAATTTAACAGCGCTCAATAACATAGCACAAAATATAAAACATCCGAAATTCATGAACCGTTACAATGTAGCCCCGAAGTTTTTACATTTATCAAGAAGATACTGTAGTGGGGGAATCAGTGAACTCCTATTACAGACTCCTCTCGATTATCGTCTGGTTTTTTCTACACGATTATTGTCCAGGCGTTATCCCCACCATTGGGAGGGGAGGTAGAACCTATCAAGCGCATACTTTGTTACCCCTCCGCTTTTCCTGGCAAGGAGCGGGCTTCGGGCAAAAAACAAATTTACGAGGATCTAAAGCATTTCTCCCTGTAAGATTATTGTCCCGGCGCGGACCCGAGTTCGGGACAATAATCGAGAGAAGTCTGTATCTGAACGATCCAGTTATACGAACTGTTTTGTCTCCTAACAGGTTCGGATAAACGGAGTTGTTCCACTGTAGTTCGTCAGAATACGGCTTCCACTGTAACTGTTCCCTTTACCCGCTTCTCGCCAGAAATTGAAACGAATGCGTCAAGCGAGGCGGATGCCCTTCACGCGCGCAAGACTTCCAAATTACTTCGCGCACCCCGGCCGTAGAATAAGTAAGCCGCTGCTGAAGGCCTGTTACATCCGCGGGACATTAAACGAGAGACGGCGAAAGAGAGTAGCGTTTCCATGGCGTGGAATAATGCTACACCATCGGCAAAAAGTTCCGGGCGGAGTTCCGTCGAGACGCGCGCGCCCTGCTGCAACCTGTGTAGCCCCCGGTCCCTGCGCCTCATCGTTCCTCCCCGAGAGACGGCGTGCGTTCTGGGAACGGTAATGGCGGTACTTTTGAAGTATGCTGAAATATAAACTCGAACTCGTGTCTCGCCTCGAAGCAGGGGTATAGTTCGTACGTGGCGCGGGAAACGCACCTTCGAGCGCGGATATGGCTGGGATGTGAGAAGTTGCATTAATTAAAGGCGAGAGAAGAGAAACCGTTTCGTTCCGATGCTCCTCCCCGCCCACGAATGGGTGGCTCGGTTCGGAACACAATGGGACGAGCAAATGAACACGGTTCGTGTTTTCCGGCGCGACGCGGAAACGAAGCATCTGTGACACGATTGAAGTGGATGCCAAGATGCACGGGGACACTTTACGTTTCAAGTTTTCGATTGTACACAGTCTGACGAAGGAAACTGTTCGAGTGTTACGACAACGTAGTTCCGGTCATTCGTGGGATTTGTAGGAAAATATTAACGGCGAGTTTGAAGGTTCGAATTGACGATTTGACTGCGGACGTTTATGCGAATATTGATTCCTTGGAGCTAATTTATAAACACTTGGACTGAGGTAACAATTTTTTGTTAAGGGTGTACACCCCCGTGTTGGCCTGAAAAGCAACTGACCTCAAAATTCTTTTTCTCAAGTAATTATTTTAATTTACGGAACATACTTAGTTCAGTTCAGTAATACTTGACTACGATATTACGTATATGAATAAGGTTGAAAATCCACTTAATAAATATTCAATACTGATACAATATCCTTCCAAACCAAAATTTTCATCAATTTTCAGACTGACATGTAGGTATTACTATGAATTTTCATAAGTGTTCGATTAGATTTTATTAAAATTGCCCAACAAAAATTTCCGAAGCTAGATACCCTAACAAATCCGGCAATATTTTTCTTTCACCTGTTCACATTCCAATACAAACCGCCGAAAAGAGTGGAATTTTTAAACTTTCGAATATCGTATTTCGAATCCACATCAAAGAGAGGAGTAGAACAAAAAGACACCAGAAATAGAAACGAACACTACTACTTTCACCTTTAAAATAAGTTTCGTGGAAATAGACGAGCTCGTTTTTATACATATACACCGCGGTGAATATTCTCTATGACCAAGTCACGTTTTTACGTGAAACCAGCGAAAGTAATTGGAACTATAACTGTCATAGTCAACGAAACAGTTTTCATCGATCCAGAATATCTTCCAAAATATTAGTTGTGTCATTAAATGATCCACTATATTTTGTCACATTCAATACATATTTTTGAGGAAATCAGAACCCTACACTGTTTCAGTGATATTTGTCCTCATTCTTCGATGTTCGCCACCATTTTGAAAAAATGGAAGGACAGAAAAGTTTGTTTAAATTTAAACTGTGTTATCGGTTTATTGAAGAGAAATAGTGGATTACTTACGGATACACCTAATATTCTATGCCATATATTCTATTGCCCCGTACTATTCTAGAATGGATAAAATAAAAATATAATCGAATGTTCTCGTGAAACTCATGTTTCAGATTACAATTTATGCTTGACAATGAAACGTCCAAATAATTTAATGTAATACGTGGGTATCTCCGTGTAATTTTTATGAAAGCCAACATCGAATTAATAGGAAACACTCCGTGGGGAAGAATTTTGTTCACATAACCATAACAATAAATGAAACGAAAAACCTTTATATCCGGATTTACTTACCTGGTACTGTATATTCTGTTTTATTCAGTATAAGTATCTTCCGTTAAAACCTAATGACAAAAAAATGAATAATTTTATAAAGTAGAGCACCAGATCAGCTGAGCACAATTTCATTAGAACAGTATACTAAACAGTAGTTCAAACAGCTTGATTTAATAGTTATTCGAATACGTGTTTACTCTCTAGAAAAAATATCACTGCGCCTTTAAAATTGAAGTTCCAAACTTTGTTAGATAAAAAATGGACTTTACTTATTTACATTTCATGTGAAAAGTTTCCCGGTCAGTCTTAATCTTAAATTACCCAACTAAAGAAAAATTAAGAGAATTATTTCATAATGTACAAAATAATATTGTTTATTATATTGTAGAATGAACAACTTTTTCAAAAATTTCATTCTAAGAAATCAGCGTTGCCCCAAATATGTTTAGACGTCACTACGTATAGATCGTCGAAGCCGCCATTTTATCGTAGCTCCGTCACGTCGGGGTCCTTGTCTTTTCTTTTTTCAAATCCACCGGTCTGTGTATCTTTGGCGCGGTTTACGGGCTTCACCGACTGGTTTCTCGGTTCTTCGGTAAACGCGAGAGCCGTGTTTGCAAGGGCAATTCCTACAGCGCGTTTCTTCCACCCGAAAGTTGAACGACAGCCTGGCCCGTGTGTCAACGGACAAGCCGGTTGGAGACTAGATTTCTTCGGCATTGCAAACACACCTGTCCGCGCAGAAGATTGCGCCGCACTCGTCGCGTGTTCCGTTCATACAATTCCGTTTCTCACAGTGGCTAATCCTCCGTCATATATTTGAAATATCTGTGGATTTCCATCAAATATTTCCTACGGCAATAATTAATTGTTGTCTAATAATTAATCTCTTAATTGTTGTCATTAAACGCCATCGGTATCTTTCATCGAATTGAAAAGCAGCTCATTCGGAATATCAAATGAACGAAACAGTCGAAGAAGAATCGTAATGTCACGTATCACTACAGTTAAATAAATTAAACCAATTTTAAACCTATAATTAAAATTTTTTTAAAATAAACTACATTAATATATTATATAACATATTAATAAATTTTAATTGTAGGTTTAAAATTAATTATTTAATAGGATTATATATAACTTTTATGCAATAATCAATGCAAACAGATTTTCCATAGAAAATTCAATATGTCACCGAAATAAGAAACAGGTTCTTATACCAAGTACACTATAAAAGCTTAATACCTGACCCTTGAAAGTAATTATTTTACTCTTTAGAACGACGTCTGTAACAAACGTATCGGAAATGTGAATTAATTATGAAGCTGACAAAGTAGAATCAGTGTCGGATGAAAACGCAGGAGATCCAATTAGAACGGAAGTCAAGCGTGATACGTTCGAGTCTTGCCAGCCTCGTCTTCCACCGGGCAGATAATGCATTCGCGTTTCTATGTTCCGCGGAGGAACCAGTGCACGTGCCTTTAAGCCGAAACGTTACCGTTCCTGTCACCGAAAGGACAATTACAATTTGCCTGGAAAAGACAGGACCGGGCATCGTTTAATGTATTATACATTCTGTATTCATGCGTTGCATTTAACAACCAGAAGTTGCTATGAAATTCTGAAGCACTAACTTCTATTACGAAATCGTTGTTCAAATGCTGTTCCAGTCAGAAACGTAATGCTTTATTCTTCTGCTTAGGAATTTTCACGGGGAAATGTACGCAAGCGATAAAACCAGGAATGAATATTTAAAACATATTAGTAATCGCGTATTGGTACTAAACAACAGTCTTGGATATTTACATTTTAATAAGTGTTTTTTCTTAGTTTGTGCAGACATTTGACAAACATATTTAGTTTATGAAGTATGTATATACTAACATTCATGTTACAATGGGTAATCAAATTATTAGAGCCACTTGCATAAATTGACGATTTTACGATTTTAATTGTATTTTTTATAATTGCATAAGCAAAGTTCAACTGTTTGTATATTTTTAGTAGGTAATTGTTAATTAAAAGTTATCCAGTGTAAAAACCGTGTTATTGTGAGTTTGTTTCTATGCAAACAGAAAAAAATATATTTTCCTAACTGTGAATCAAATAATTTGATCATCCACCGTACATCAAGGAGGATATTTCTAAATTTACGCTTTAGATATTTTTAAAAATTTTATGGTCTTGTATTATTTTAGGTTGTCGTGGTTGCATTTTTTAAGTGGTTTTCTTTTCTCAATCAAATTGCGGGTTAGATGTAAATTAATAATTTACTTTTAAACAACGCAATTTATTAAAACGTAATAATAACTTCCAGAAACATTTCAAAAAATTCAGGTAGTAAAAAATGAAAATAATTTTGCTACAGGGTTAGTATCTTTGAAGTAGTAGAAGAGGTGGTCTAAATATAGGCCAGCACTTTTACTTCAATGTATCTAAAACATGTTTACTTTATGATACGGATTTAAAATAAGCTGCTTTTGTTCTTGAGTCCTACTTTCACACTATCCCAGTTAGGATAAAGCACCTAACATGACCCCATACTTCAACTAGCCCGTATTTAAACCCTACCCTGTATTTCGACCACTTTCTCTAGTGAATTTACTAACGACACCTACAAAATTCTTTGAAAAGTGATATGAAAACAAGTACACTTTTGCTCTTTCATTTCCACAATGCGATGAGAATTTTCATAGCAAAGAAACCAAACAGAACGAGAACAGCTACAGCTAATTAAATTTCCCTTGAAATCACTGGCCACCCTAATTCTCGCGAGCAAATGAAAGCTGTTGAATTGAAACCGACTTTCAATCGCCATTACTGAATTAATTAGAATAGTTAATTAGATGAGACATTTCCTTGTCGAGATAAAATAAAAGGTTAAGAATGAAGTAATTAATGGAATTGATAATTAGTATCTACATTTAATGTGTCATTGTTATGGAGATACATTAATAATCTTTATTTTTATTGATTATTAATAATTTTTTGAGTACATTTATTTTGGAACCCAAGAGAAAGGAAGAAAATACCACAAGAATATTATTATTAATTTTGTGATACATGTACGAGGTAAATAAAATATTTATAATATAGTGTGACAAATATTTCTCGATAGGTGGGATGCAATTTTGGGCTGCCCGCAACTTTATTGTTTGTCCATTCTCATATGCAGAGTCTAAAGCGGTTTATAAGAAGGGATCAGGAAAGCTAGTCCGCAATATACATTTCATAAACTCAGCGTATCAGTAACTTCATACTGGTATCTGAAACACTACAGAATATATCTAATATTTACGCTTTTCGTGTAAACTTTGTAGGCGAAATTTTTACATAAATGCCCTACTTTTACCATTCTAGTTATCCAACAACAGACATTATAGAAAAATATTTAATTTTCAATATGGTCGTTCCGAAGACTCGTAACGTTTCAAGTACAGTGTCTTCGTGATCTTTTTACTGGACAAAAGAAAAGTCGCTTAATCTCGTGAAAAGGTACTATATTCTAGGCGTGGGTTGAATGCATTTACTGTACAAGTTTTATGTTCTTGTCTAAAACAGCACATGGTTTATTATAAGAAGAGAAAACTAAGAGTTTGGGAAAAGTATGAAAGTATGTTCAATAGCCGTGAATATTTTGGTTGCCCACACAAGGTTTAACCCCTTGCCTTACGATTTTCTTAACGTCCACAGTCTTCGGAAATAATTTACTATTACTAGCTTCCTAAAAACAAAAGGAATTATGTACTAATTGCAAGTGTACATTTACTCTGAAACGATAAATATTAATACCAGCAGATGTTCTGAATGTGTTCTGAAATACTGTTGTATTTCACGTCGACTCAAAGAAAATAAATAATGTTTATGTTTATGAAACCCATATTGAATATCGTCACCACGAGTCCCACGCGATGTTATAAGGTAAGGGGTTAAACGTAACCATAAAGGATGAATATAGCCACAGATTAATACAGTGATAAATCCCCGCGATAAAAAGCTCAACTCGCCAAGAAAAAGAAATACGAGATTTAAAACAAAAGGCGGCAGATTGAACTTCCTTGACGTGTCCCTGTCAACTATCATTGGCGCAGTGAAACGAGTCAGTGATCCGTCCGCCGGCAGTAGCGATCTAAATCACGGCCGTAACACTCGGTTCGCGCGTGGCCGAGTTTTCGTTGGGCGGGGAATTAGGTATCAGACGAAAGTGCGCCTGAGAGAGGATCAGGTTAAGCATCTTGTGGGGCCGGAAGGAAGGAACGGAACCGTACCTCGCTTTATATGACGCTTTACGCGCCTTTATCTTTACGATTACGTTCGCGTAAAATCGGAGTTTAATATAAAGCCCAGAGGCGCCCGGTTAAAGCGAACCTCCTCGCACCGCCGGGCATTCGGTTGCATCCTTCTTTGAGCGGGTTCCTACGGAAGTTCGAACGAGAAGGAAATACGAGGATGACGGAGATACGATGTACGGGGTGGTCTTGAAGAAAGAATTCCGATGACCAATACGATTCCCGACAGTGTAATCGAAGATTGCTACCGGACATTAATTGAACAGGAAATTTCGAGAGGGCCACATCTCTGGAGAAGTATATCTTTCAGAAAGGCAAAGAAACGGAATTCTTCCAATAGTGGAGATAGCAGGGAAACTTATTTGCAGGGAGTATTAGGACCATGTAGCAACCGAATGACAAATACTGTCATCTACCTGGCATGTTTTGTGTACTGAGGAAAAATGTTTGAGTTTTTCCAAGATGTGTCCTGTTCGAAAATACAAATGTTTTTAAGACATTTTTAATATGAAATAAACAATAGAAAGTGTATTAATACCGTGAAATAATGTAAGTAATAAAATCACTGAATACAATATAATTAAACTTGAAGATTATTTTCAAAAAATGAAAAATCACTATGTGAAAGTTATGGATCGAAGTCCAAAAACATTGGTATAAAGCCTGTCCTATCTTTTTAGATTTCTGTGCACTATAAAAAAAACCATGTGACACTGCATTTGGACTACATTTTTGTGTAAAAGAGATATTGCTAAAAAATCATAGATATGCCCTTTTTGTAATTTTCTATATTTTACTCCCCGAAAGTCACAGATCGAAATTAAATTTATTGCATTCTTATAACTTATTCAACAGATTCAGTTTTATTTTCGATCCAGAAATGATGTCACCCCTACGTGAACCAGGTGGTAAATAAAGTGGTAATAATGAAACAGCTCATAAGTTACCACCGTCTATTTACACAAGTTTCAAAAATATTTCTTAATACTCAAGTTATATTTTCAAAAATATTTTTCATATAACTATAAAATAACTGACTTATATCAATTCCATGCGGTACAGCCTCCTGTATCCGAACAGCCATTATCTGAACTTCCTAAAATTTGAAAATAAAAAATAAAATAAATTTAAAATGTTTTATTCTTTGATTATAAACACTCCCTTTAGGATGTATTGATTTTTAATCGGGAAATGCTTTTATGATAGTACATATATTTTTTGATTCTTATTTACATGGTACAAAATTTAAAAAGTTTGAGAACCCATGCTCTAAATGATTGGAACCTCGTATACTTTTGTCGGAAGACGCCCAGTGTGCAGGTAGCGTCGAGACAGAGCTCGAATGCATAAAGTTAAATACCCGCCGGCATAACTCGGACTACGGCTCGACTACGGTCGAGTATCCTCGGTAAGCCCCTAGTAGAGATCACGTATTCCTTCCGGAATACAACCTCTTTTTAGTGTCACGATCTTCAGAATTTCTTTCTTTCTGTACTTTCTTTCTGTTCAACCTGGCTCCGTGTATTTCCCTCCTCTCACGCCCTCGTGTTGTTCGTTTCTTCCATTTTGCCCATCAGCTCTCTCTTCCCCCCCCCCTCTCTCCCTGTGCTGTCCCCTCGGGTGTTCCGATGTTTTGTAAAATGGATTTGCTTCCTGCGGTGGTACGGCGTTGTCGCGCCTCGAGATGGAACGCGTGCCATGCTCGGGACGGATAAAAATATTTTGTTCGTTTGCCGGTTAAATCCTGACCGAAAAAAATGGCAACCGCCCGCGAGATTGGACGATGCAGAACGTAAAATCAAGAGTAATTGCGGATATTACTTACTCATGCTTGCTTTAATTATCATAACTTTCATTATTAGCATAAAAAGCTAACCTGTTCAGGAATGAATTTATTCAGACTAGAAGAAATAATTTTTTCATACAGCAGTTGTATTTATTTAAAATGTATTTATAAATATTAACGATAATCAATTGATATTGTATCTTGTTTGTTGATCAATTTCCTAGTGATTATTTGTTCAGAATAATGTTCAGTATGCCTTTTGGAATCATGCTTAAATGAACAAAAAAATTAGGCGTACACATACAGGGTGTTTTCGAAATCGTGGTATAACCTGAATGTATCTGATTCTGCAACGCTAAAATAAGTGGAAAATGTGGAATAAAATTTTTTCGTGTGATGTTTCGTTTCCAAGATATTCAATGTTCAAAATTCATCTAACACGCGTAATGTATTCATGATGGCAATAAGTAGAAACGGAATGTAATCAACAGACGCTTCAGCCAAGTCCTATTCAATTGCACGCGTAACCGGCAGATATTAAAATTCGATTTTCTCGCAAACAAAGCATCGCACGCAAAAATGTTATTCTACATGTCGAACTTATTTTTGCATGTAGAATCATATACTTTCGGGTTGTAGCACCATTACGGGAACACGCTGTATGTGTCAGTAGCCTAAAAAATGTTTAGAAGGCCCAGAGTTTCTTCACTTTATTAAATATACTAAATTCGTGGATAATGATTACATCTGTATATTAATAATCGAGATAATATTGTTTTATCGTATTAGTTCGAGAAAACCTTTTCGCATGAAATACATTCGAATTTAGAAATGGGACTGTTTTGTGTTCGAAAAATACATGAATCCTAGTGTTTCCAAATGGAATAAAACAGTTAAGTTTTTAATTTTATATATGGCCAGATGTTTGAAGCTAGTGTTACTGTAATTTTTAACGTATTACCTATCAACGATTTGAAATCCGTTGGATTCTAGTAAAAAATGATTTGTTGACTTTTCACATCTGGAAAAGAAAGTAGCGACTTAATAAAAAATAAGAAAATTTCAACTATTAAGTTTTTTTTTCCATCACAGTTATGTACGAGATATGAGAATTTTCTTAACAAGTTTTTTCTATATGAAGTCATGTCAGGATATTTTTAAACCTCATTTACAAAATTATTAAATTATTTTCTGTAATACTCATGTAATAAGATTTCTTTACAGCTTTCTGACCTTTAATAAATACTAAGGTAGTAACAGTTACCGGTTACAGTAAGTTAGTAGTAACCCTGTTTGAAAGGAGATCGAATTATCCGAACGTAGTCAACCACTTTTATTGAAACCGTTGTGAGATCAGCGAATCTTTACAAGCTCTCAGTGGAAATCACGTACTCCCCAAGGAGTACAACATCCCATTACTGTCGTGGTCTTCAGAATTTTTGTTCGCTGCGTTTCTTTACTGTTATACACTGCTCTTTATCATCTGTCATGAAAGTTCGAATCGACATTTGCAAAAGACACACACTAGCTTTAAGCTTACAAAAAATCTTCGTCAATTCCTTTGCAAAAGAAGAAATGAACAACTTCTCTGAAACTCACCACTTTTTTTATTCGTATTGAAACATCAACCTCTAAGTGTTCACACGATATGACAGTATTGTATTAGGTATTTTATGTCGTCGATAAATCTAGACATCAATAACAAATTTTAGCATAATCATATCATACATCAATAACAAATTTTAGCATTTCTTGTGATCTTTTAATATTTCTGCATGCACATAATATAGCGGATCCTAGAGAAATAAATGCAGTAAATATTTAATCAATTTTTTATAAATGCAATAAATAATTGTAAAATTTGTAAATGTACTTCAACTGATTTTATAACGTGAATGAAATGTTTACTAGCACTTTGATCTAAATTGTAACATTATACACGTAGGTATGAATTACACTATGTTATATTAGCATCGACCATTAATTTCCTACGGACCTAAAGTAACAGTATACAGGATGGAGCACGTAACTCGACCCACTTCGACACTGCATAACTAACGATTTTAGTGAAAAATGTTTCAAATAAAAATTATATAATTTCGAGGGGAGCATAATTTGACGTGATTAATTTTTTATAGGGGGATGAGTAGAGGACACATGAGGGTCAAGTTTGTTTTTTTAAATGGAATCATATATTCTTTATTACATTAGTCTCATATCTTCTTATATTCTTTATTACATTAGATTCAATTATTCCCCAATTAAACCCATTGCAATAAGAAGTTGTCGTTTCCATTGACACGAATTGGTAGTATACAATGACACATTTTGAATTGCTAGTAAGAAGCTTCAATTCACCTAAAACTCTCTGCAGTGCAGAAGAAACACAAACTTATGTGTACTCAGCCAAAATTCAAACTCAACTTTCGTAAAGGCGAAGTCATGTTAAAATTTTACTATACACATAGTTCCCAGTTAGTTTCTCAAGTAGCATCTCCACTCTTTCAGTTTTACCATCGATTATGCGACACTGTATATAACGTAATTTACTGTCTTCTCTTCTTCATGATTAAATTCGTAAACTAGTTACAACAACTGTACTCTTAGTGCTCATCTCTTGACAACTGCTAAAAACATAATCGTAGCAAATTTTGCTCAGTTCCACTTAAGTCACGAGGGTTTCTTCACATCGTTCTAACAAACGCTTCTACGGTTGTAATTTTGCTTCAGTTATTCGACTTGAAACTTTCGAGTGAATATGCACTGTGTGTACAGCATTTAGGTTTCACTTAACGAGGATGGACGATTTTGAGATCGTCGAAGCCATTATTGTCACAGAGACTTAGTCTGTTACTTTCTTATTCGACAACACTCAGAAGTACTCCAGACGGATTCTCAAGATTTGCATTGTTCTTGAAATCCGGAAAACGAGATTCTTAGTTGTCGTGTAACAGGAAACATAAACAGCACTCCGTCAGATTTTCAAGTACACTCAAAAAGAGCTCTTTGCTCAAGTAAACAGTGTCTTATTTTTCCATCTGATTATACAGTTTTGTTTTAATGCCACGTTGTTATTTGTAATCTGGAGTTAAATGAAGTATAATCAATGGTATCAAATTAAATTTTTGACACGGATAATTTCCGTATAAGTCATTTATTGGCACTACTAATGAATTTAAAGGAAAACAGGAAGAATTACAATTACTATTGATTATTGACTGCGGATATTTATACAAATATAGATTTTTATTACTTAATTGACAGAAACTGGAGTGGAACAGAAATTTATTCACTTTAGTATTTTCGAATTCCAATACAATAAGTATTTCATTAAGCTTTATTATATTTCTCAGTGTACTGACTTTTAGAGAACTGGATATTCGATAAATGCATAAAAGCCACAGTCAATTGATTACCTGTATTATAATTTCCATTTGTAGTAAAAGTTAAAAATTCCACAAAACAGGATCAAAGTTGCTAATCCAGCGATCACAGGATCGCAACCACTGCTTCCCCACAACAGGGCTACCAGTCACGAGTAATTTACTGGCAGATAAACCTAAACCCTCTTCAATTTAAATCACAGTTGAAATGTATTTTGAATCGAAAAATACGACTTTTGGAAACATTGTTTAATAAATAATTATTCTATATAATCCCCGAAAGGAAAAAAGAAATAGAAATTTTAATTTACATTATTTAGGTATGGTGTTTTAATGTTTAATAAATT
This sequence comes from Dufourea novaeangliae, assembly GCF_001272555.1. Lineage (NCBI taxonomy): Eukaryota > Metazoa > Arthropoda > Insecta > Hymenoptera > Halictidae > Dufourea > Dufourea novaeangliae. Next base: position 434,926 of record NW_015374156.1, on the reverse strand, counting down.
ACCGGTTTAGTATTAAATAAAACTTCAGTTGCTACGGTATAAAACAAACCTTGCTTTGTTTCGTCGCTAACCATTCAAATATGCTATTTTTCGTTAAAAATAAACGTAATATTTTTCGTAACAACGGAAACAGACGTGCTGTTTTTCGAAAAAATAGAAAACTACTTCTTGTGATGCACAGTCGTGTTAATGTCTACCTCGTCGTCATCGAACATTAGAATACCAGAAGGATTAAAGTACGAACACAGTATTCCCGCAGTTGAAACGTTTAAAGCAACGCTCGGAAACATCGCGAAACAACGAAACAGAAAAATGGAACAATTACATTGGGACAAGATTCTCGCCCGAGCTGCGCGGGCGTTGCAATGCGTGCGGGCGAAAATAAAAAGAGGAAATCCCCCGTAATCCCCCAGATGCTACAAATGTTGTAACATTTATTCCCGGTCGAAAGCGTCGGTTTTTCACGGCGCATCTTTCTCGAATTGCGGTGTGTAAAAATAAAAGGAGGGGGGAGAACAAAAGGACCGCGGATGGGAGGAAATGGATAAATCAGCGGATATCGTTGAAGCATCTAGAGCAGAGAATTGCGGCCATTCATAACGAAACGAAGGCGTAGTTCGCGCCACTTACGAAACGGCGATAACTTTGTCACGCGGGAGGGGGGTGGCCTCGTGGCAGTTCGGCGTGTTCGTATCTGTTTGTTGAACCAGCGAGCAGCAATAAATATACTGTTAACGCGTGCGGTGTGTCTGCTCGATGTATTAAAATTTGTGAGCCACGGAATTTCTCTGCTCGAACCTGAGTCTAAATTTGAGCTTGATTTTTGCTCGAGTGGAACTGCAGTTGACTATTGTAAATAAGTCATTATCTAATAATGAAAATTGTAAGGAGCTGTTGAAGCTCTTGTGTGCAGCTGCAAAAAGAGCATGCCCTACTTATAAGCAAACCGATAAATGTTTGGCTACTTTTAAAGACAGTATGGAAAGATCATTAAAGATTGTTAATGCTAAGAAAGTAATAACAGAACGAGGAACCACCGAGGAATTTTATGAGTGACATAATTCTTCCAAGTAACCTCCAAGAATTCGATTTAATCGCAAGAAAGATTGCTCGTTACGGAGTTCATTCTTATCTTGTTCAAGGTAATGCACGTTTAAAATCCGAGCCGGATGAAGGTAAAGGTCATTCGTTGATTCGGAGATATGCATTCGGAACATTTTCCGGTTGCGATAACGAAAAGGTCCACCTTTCGATTTTGATGGAACTTGGTAAAATTGTCTTAAATACCCACAGTTTTCAATGTGCTAAAAACCTTTTACATATGTTTATTTGGGAGTATTTGAAACAATTGTACCATGTTTTATCAAAATCGAAAGGTGGACCTTTTCGAAACTACATCCCACGTTTGTACGGTGTTTTACAACGTCAGAAGATGAATTCTGTTGTGAGCTAATGAAAGTGATATACAATAAATCCTCGATGAGTGTTCGAAGGCTATGCGGCACTGACAAGGAAAGGTCCCCAGGTGTAACGCTAACTTTATAACGACGTTTAGTACAGTGATAGAACTTGGAATTCTGAAACCAACGGTATTTGTTCCAGCCACAGATGGCCATTAATTTATGAAATATTTAATGTTCAATACCGAGGAGCTTTCCAGCACTCATCGAGGATTCACGGTACTGCGATTTTTCAAATTGTACAGTACAATAATTTCAAAGTGTGCTCAGCTATGAAAAAGTGTAATGTTTTTAACAATACAATTTTATAGAAGTGATTCTTAATTCAAGTTCAATCAACTTTTTCATCTTGTTTCTCAAGTAAATTGTTTAAACAGCTCAATTTTAACGAAAATTGGGCATATCATATTTTACCATCTGATCACAAAATTATTAAATATGTTGAATAATAATAATAGTTTATTCAATAAAGACAAAAGATATTCAGTTTAAATAGATTGTAGTAAAATTGTAGTTAAAATTACAGAAAATAATTGAACACGTTAACTGACGTATGTACAAATATATACGTATAATTTTGTTTCAAAAAATAGAAATGATCCTTAGATCACTGAAAGGCCTCCACTTTAATAGCAGACACATGCACCATATGATGCATCTCACAGAACCTTACTTTTCCTTGCGAAATTTTTTCTATTCATTTGCATGAAACACCCTGTTCCTCTTGGTACGGGCAATCGTTCCCCCCACGTTGGAACGGCGATCAAATTATAATATTAGAGCCACCTGCATAAATCGACGATTTCACGATTTTAACTGTATTTTTGATAATAGGTACATAATTGCATAAGCTACATAAGTTTAATTTTTCATAGACAATTGTTAATTAAAAATTATTCGGTGTAAAACCTCGATACTATAATTTTATTTCTACATAAAAACAAAGTAACCTATTTTTCGTGCTGTGACCCTGATAATTCGATTATCCACTATCCATTCCAGATGCTGTCGGTACATAAGATTATTAACGTGCTCATGGGCACAACGTTTCGTACAGATTTAATAAACGAACAAAATCTCATCGGCCGACAGATCACACAGTGCATTATCAGCGTGTAACCGACGAGACGTAACCCAGAGGGTTTCGAAGGCAGCCGAGCAAACTGATGAAATAAGAGCGGAGTCTCTCTGATAGAGGCGGTCCAAATGAAAGGTACGGAAAAACGGAAGGGAATGAAAAGCGTCGCGAGCGTTTTCGGTGCAGGGACCCGAACGAAAGGGCTGTTCTTTATCTGGTGGCTCCGATACTCGGACCGAATCGAAGTTCGAACGCTTCTTCGTTTTGCGCCTCTTTCGACTTTTCTGCCGGCGCTACTGACTGCTCCCGTTAATTAGAGCTGTTGCCTTCCACGATAACGTTGGACCGGGTCTCTCCCCCTTTCGACCCACCTCTTTTTCCTTTCCGCTCCACCGTTCCACGGCCGGGCAACAATAGTTTCGCGGCGAACGTGCGAGATATTGGCCGTTGTTTCGACGGGGGCGGAGGATTTCAGATGTTCCGGAAGTTCGTCGGATACGAAACGGGGATTCCGCCAAGGGCTGGCTCCGCGAGATCTGGTATGCGAAAACACTCGTGGTCGTATAATGAAATTGTTAACTGATCGTGAGCAGAGATACGCCGGCATGGTGGCTGGATTGCCAGCATTTTGCATAGTGCTTATCTTGTTTTAGATTCCAGTCGTCTCGTATCGTGATGTTCACGAAGTGGTTTCGAATTGACGAATGATCATATTGTTGCGTCCAGGAGTTCCGATCCACGAAATTTTATTTATCTAATTTACAGTTGTAACTCAACATTAACTATTCATTTACAAAACATTGTAGAATTAAATTAATATTAAACAGTTTGACAGAGGAGTCCTGTCACACTGTTTAAATAATCTTGTCTTAACGACCCCTTCGGTTTTACTATCTTCAAGTAGATCGTGAAGATCGTTTCTCCCTTTTAATGGAAGACAAGTTTACACGTGGTACAAGGCAACATTTCATGGCGTTGCAAGAGTATTATTAGGCTGTTGCATAACAAATGTCAGTTTTCAACGCGCTTCACTTTCTATGCTTGAGAATCAAACCTTGGACCAAGGGGCTTGCGGTCGATGCTAACAATTTGTCGATTGAAATGGACCTTTCTTCGATTCCACATTTTCTGTTCGAGTAAGAATTATTCAAACTCTGCAGTTCAAAACCGAAATTTACTACGCAACAATATAAATTACAGAGTTAGAATACTTTGTGAAGAGGGGAGACGTAGTCTTTCAAATAAAAGAGTGGAATGGTCCAGTTGTATTATTGCCATTTATTTTATATTCGTCGTATAACTTGCATGTTAATATGGATATTGTACTGAAAACGCATTGATGTTGATTTCTTTTTGTAACACTTTAACTAGTTCCATATAGTATTTCTCAGTTTCCTATTAACATATAATCGAAATACTCGTGTAAAGGATATAGTTGTACCTCACTTTATCATTCATTGAACAATATAGCACATGATAAAAAGATACTTCGAGATATTATTAATTGCAAAGAGCTTATTTATATTATAGCGAGCATTTATAGCGACATTCAAGGGACAGAGAAATTACGTCGCTGTAAACGAATGTTGTTATAAGTACACTGAAAATATATATAAAATAATATGTATGGGAACCGAACTTACACATCAAGTCGGATGCAATATACGGTCTGCTATTATAAGCGGTGTCGCAATAACCGAACTCCGCTGTATGTACTTTCTGATAATTGAGACAAACAATTATGTCGCTAATTATTTAGATCTCATTATTAACAATAATAGCATTACGTCGGTTTTAATGAGCTCGTATATTCTCAATTATGAGCGTATTCATTACCAAATGAATTGCGTAATCAATTTAGCATTTCATTATAATTTTTCGCGTAATTTACAGATAATTATTAAGGTTACTATACGAAATAGAGAACTTATATAAATAACGAGAGCCTTTAATTTTACAGTTTTCTATTAAATGTGTTAATAATATCAGAAGTGAATTTAATACACGCAAATAATAATAGTAGAACTAATTAAATTGTATTGAATAAAATATAATTTCTGGTTTCTGTAATCAGACCAGAAGATGTTCAGTAAAGTTACGGTCACAATGGAAATTCATCCAAGATATTTAATTACGTCCACATTCTACGAAACACCCTATAGAAGAGACTCCCATGAGGAAGTCTCATTACCGAGTTGATTACATCCGAATTGAAGTTCTGCGAACTTGTTAGGACCTCAATACGTCTCTTTACCTAGATATGGACAATGCTTTTGCAATCGATAGCCCGGCAGATCCGGTATTGTTCTTTGGTCGCGTCCTTCGAAGGGGAATCAAAGAATCACAAAGACAACTTTCGAGTGAAAGAATAGAATGCCCAAATGATATTGTACGTAAAGTCCATAGAATAGTAACGTTAATCGACAAGCGCATTTTATTTTGTGCTTCATGAACCACGAAGAAGACGGATTAATGAAGTATCATTTTAATAATTTTTTGTATATAAATTTTCTACACATTATTTAGAAAGATATGTAAAACGAATGTACTCCAATAGGTATGGCTGAATGTGATATACTACTTGGTGCTGTCCATAAAGATAGTTTATTTTTGTATACGAGTAGTGTTACTAAAATTTTCATAATTATCAGAAAAGTCTTGATTATTATTCTTACTAGCAAAAGTTTTTCAGGTAATACACGATCTACGGCCGCCCTTGGGTTTGGCCGCTCAGGTGCGGGGGCACATTTTACACCCCCGCCAGGTACGGCCGTGAATACGATATCAAAAATGTGTCGAAGCCTAACTATGTGGAAAAATAACACAAAGAATATAGTTATTTTTTGACTAAAATAAATCATTTATACCTACTACAATTTTTTTTCCTATCTTCGAACGGACCTTACTTTAAAAATAGGCCTGGTATGAAGGTAGCACTTTAATAATCTCGTACAAAGCGCAAACTTGCTGCTCAACGCAGTAGTAACAAGTAAACGTCAGCAATTACCTTTTTATTATTAAAAAATGTATACCTTCCATCAGTTCACACGACTTTCATTGTAAATCTTCTTAAAAGCAAAATCTCTCCTAAGTGTAATTAGACAACAGTGTTAGCAAGCAGCCTTTTTACTCGTCCCCTAGGTCCTCGTTCAGTGGGAACCTACTCCACGAAAGAGAGAACCACACTCGACGATAACTCTCGCAGTTGAACAAAGTACAAAAGTACAGAGGTAAAATAGTTGAACGTGGTGGGTAACTATTCGAACCCCACTCACACAGGGACGCTTACTTACTGTACAGGAGTAGAGGAAGGGGGAGGGAGTGGCGTAGTTTTTATTTGAAAAAGATTTTTCGTCGTGGCCAACTGGGCAACGGTCCAGTAGATCGAGTAGAAACGGATGATATTGTGGGGGCAACGAAACACCTGGTAAACGTTACGGGCCATTAACCTTTTACTGCCCATTTACCCCCTTCGCGGATTCTATATTTCTTAGGTGACGGCCAAAACGAAATCCGTGTCACGACGCTAATTTTAAATGCCGTTTAATTACCGCCCGATGGAAAAGTGCGAGCAACTCCGGAAATAGGGAAAGTGGGGCAGGGAGGGAAGTTCATTTGCGGTATATTCTCGCGGGACTATCCCGTTGAACGCGGCTTTCGCCAAGAATCGACCGAAATGAAATGACCGGGTAGAGTACCTACCCCGTGCAACTCGGCCCGTAGGAAATTCAACGTCTGTTTCGCCGCGGCACCAGACTGAATTTCCCGAAAATAAATTTTTCGACGGCGAATTTAATCGTGCTTATGGAACTTCGAAACGCGGCTGTAATTCGACGCGGCACACGAATAGTAACTGAAGAGCTGTGAAGTCCTGAAGCGTTGTACGTTTCGTAATTGGGTTCAATCGAAAATATGACGTTTCGGGGAACAAAGTGTTGAGGTACTAATTATGCTTTGACGAATAGTTTTTTGTTTTCGAAAAATTAATCGTTTTAGCGATTAAAGTCTGGGATTGCTAACGGAGGATTTCAGCTTGTTTTATTACCTATTGTTAAGGTCTCGTATTTTTATAGAAATGTGGACATAAATTTGCGACAAGCAAGTGCACAGTGACTTTTGGAACGTCGTATAAATCGACCATAAGTTTTGATTGAGTCTTGTACGGGATGGTTATTTAACAAGTTGGCGGCCGTTTTTGGTCTTTATGGCTTAAATCCTTGCAAAACCGATCCCCTCAAATATCTTTGGAACCGTTGATGATACCGAAAAATTTTTTTTTCCATTCCAATGAGACCTATATGGTTTCAGGAGAAATGATTTAATGCGAGTAGTTTCTGTGGCTGAATACGTGGAAAATATATATATGAAAGTCAGGCTTGTTTTTTTTAAAATGCAATTATACATTTATTGATGCATTGTTATATATTATATTGCGTAGTTTTTAATCATATTTTTTATTGCAGTCGATGCTGCTCGTCATTCCCTATAATAAAGTATTAAGCTAAATATGCCGAAAAACCTTTAGTGCAGGAGATTAAATTCCAAAATTGCCGTCGATAAGACGCTCGGCATCTAACATCTAAGATTGAACATCAACTTTAAGAAGGTAAACATCGTATTACTATTTAACACAATTTCGTTATTCGGAAGTTAAAATATTTCCTAAGCTAATAGATCTTCGGCATAAATAGTTCAATACCTCTTTTAAAAAATACATAATTCTATTTAAAAAATAAACAAATTTAAGCTTCATATTTCGTTTCCGCATCAACCTAAAAAAACTGCTCGCATTAAATTATTCGCCCCCTCCCCCCCCCCCCCCTCCCATCCCATAAAACCATTAAATTTTTATCTGAAACATTTTTCAGTGTCATCAACGGTTTCGAAGATATTCTAAGAGATCGATTTAAGGGGTCAGGGAGCCAAAAAAATAGTGTTCTTTCGGAATTTTTTTCTCAAAAACTGTAAGACCTTTTTCAAAAAATGTGTTTGTGTTTCAAAGATTGCTGTTTCTAGATTATAAGGTACTTTTTTTATTTAAAAATATTTATTAGTACACTGTAACTTCGTAACGGTTCATCTGAAATTAAAAATTCAGTAAGATTTATGTAATGGAAGAACCAATCTTGTCCTTGAACGTGGGGTTTTTCGAAATATTGATTAGGAACAAAATGGTGGACATTTTCCTGAAAAAGTGCGATTTTCACCTAAAGATCACTCGTTTTTGGTCAATTAAAAAAAAATGTATGGAACGAAAAAAAAATCCTTCGTTCAAGGGCAAGTTTTCTCATTTGAAATAAGGCGCAAAAGGTTTTATCTAATTCGACACAGTAGTTTTCGAGAAATATTGATCACCGATTTGAAAAATGTAGTTTCGAGAAAAACGCGTTATAAGTGTCAAGTCAAGCTTACACTCATATAATATGTTAATTTTTTAACGCCAGTAACTCTGTCATTTTAAATTGGATTACCTTGAAACTTGCACAGAATATTCTCGAGATTTTATACGTAAAGAAAATGTAAAAAGTGAAAAATCGATTTTTTTTAAATTTCTGACCGAGCATGACCCCATAAACGACACACCCTGCATATACTCTATTAGAAATAATTGCATATATGTGCATATGAGACATTAAACTGCCCTCGTCCACCGCTACCAAGTAACAATCGCTTATTCGAGGTCTCTGAACCATATACTTGGCCCCATTATCCTCCGCTTCTTGCCATCGGTATCATTCCCTGCCTTCATCGCGTTCCATTTGACCGATCGTGAATTCAGCCGATGCGGACGCACAATCGAACGGGACCAGTTTCTGAAGTATCGATCCGATCGAGATAGTTATACCCCAGCGTACCGGGTGTCTATAGGGCTTATGGTACGCAAAATAAGCCCCGAGCGTGGCTTATTACGCCTCCACGGCCCAATAATAATCCCAGCACTGGCCCTTGTCAAACGCAACCTCCAGGAGGTGAACGCTGTTGCGCGTGTACGTCGATGGGACAATAGCTGTTCCGTGACCGTTTACCTACATGCGTCTAGAACGTGATATGTACGCCGTAAAATTGTTGACCTTAGTGTACCACACCGTAACGGGGTTAAGATAGCCGGCACGCCTGTTGCTTTGTTTCTGGCGGTACGACTCTCCCGGAGGAACAACAATTTTTCGAGCACGCATACCACGTTCAGCGAACCGCGTTCCTTCGTCGAGGGCCGGAACAAGGGGAATGTCGTGAAGAGGAAGGGTTACGAGGAAGAGGTGTAAAAGCGACGGAGACGAGAGTCACGTGAGACTCTTTAGCCTTCTTCTTCCTGGCACGCGATTACCCTCTGGTTGAGATTTCTGAGTGGATGAAGGTTATCCCGAAGTATACTTGCGTTTAATTACATTTTGAAACGTTTGTATAGTCCTCGACGAGATACAACGCGGTCGTAGAATCGGTCCAGCGGAAGGGTACACGCATTTCGAGGGTTGGAAGGTCCATTTAAGAAATCAGAAGGGAAATATGACGCTCGAACGATGTACAGTGGCTTGTAATGTCAATTTATATCCAAAATAATTCTGCATCAACGTCTAACAACAAAGTTATTAGCGACTATAATTGCTAGAAAGTAACAGCTGTAGTATTTTCTTCGGATTGCTCAAACTGTCCTTTATGGTTGATGGGTCGATATGAAAGTGTTGATTACCCGATGAAAATTTGTTGCAGTAAAAGGTAGAGTGGTCTATAGAGGTTTTGGTGTTGTAAGTGTCACACATTGGGATTTCTCTTTTATTTAGAAGGTGTGAGTGAGTAAATTTTCTGTAGCCAATTCTTATTTTTGTTGTTGACAACAGCATACGAAAAGTTGTTTGAAATATTCCAAAAAATTAAACAGACTTTATAATTACCTTGTAGTAATCAAATTTCAGCTAGACGACAGTCTTTTCAGTTTTATTGCATGGAACCCTACAGCTCCAAGCCGCACACAGCCCTATGTTTGGCAACATTAATACGACTTGCGTTGCAAGAAGTATATATTATGCATATTTCATTTGTCTTACAAAGACTTTTTCGACTCTGTGACCTCGAAAAGCAAATTGTTAAATTCAGTTAGTATTTACGTGAAAAGATATTTCAAATAAAAAAAGAGCTGCAAAATCGAAAATCAACATTTCCTGACTTTGGGACAAAGTCACCCCTGACTAAACCAAAGTTACCCGAACGTACGATACATCATTGTATGTAGGTTATACTATTGTTTGAAACAAACTAATTTTCGAAAACTATTTTAGCATTGATATTTTTTGGAAAAAATGTCGAGCAATGTAATTATTTATATGACTAAAATGAAAAATGCAACTTAGGATTTCCTTCCGGAACATATGTAATAATAGTAATACTCTGATGTCTAACAATTAACCCGGTGTCCACGGTGCACATGAACGTTTATCTATTACAGACCGCTATCTGAGGATTAACAATATAGGTATTTACGCGTTGACTTGAACACTTATTACTTTCATTATTGCTCCACTAGTAACGATATTTATAAAACGTTTAATATTCCTGTTTAGAAATTCAATGTTTCTTCGGGTAATTTAATGGCGCCGATCAGCAGCGAGCGCCATGACAATAAATGTATTAATTATTATCTGACAACGGACAGTGGAAGAATCGAACCAAAAATAATTTTCTGTATTTGCCGAATTCCAAACATTTGGAAGAGAATTTTACTTTATATTGTTTTCTATTGTTTCTAAATTATTATTGAATGAAAGGTACACGTGTAGAGTTATGTAGTTACAATTCCTTTAAAGTATAAAAATATTTTAATAGCAAAAACTTTAATTCGCATATTACAGGGATTAAAATTTAACGTATAAGAGTTACAATTGCGAGTTACTGTGACAGTGAATGTTACTTCATGTTCTGGAAAATTTCTTTCTAAAAAGGAGACACGAAATCGTGAATGTTAAAATGAATCGGAAGCATAATGAAGCGTATAACTAAATTCCGAACAGAAGAGGTATTTTTATTCGTTGAGCGGAACCGCTCCTGAAACGTGTCATTTATTTCTCTCTGTGAAATCACTGTGTCTTATTCAGTGCTGAAAATGAGGAATAATATTTAAAATATAATTTGTAATTTTAAATTTCATAATTCTGTGTCTTCCTAAGTATTCCACTATACTGAGGATGTGTAATATTTAGGTCGATTTTAAATCACGTCCTTTGCTCAATTGGTTAACTGCTATGGCAGAAAATTTTTTATTAAAGGAGAACAATTACAGTCAATTTCCAAAGACAAGACTTGAACCAAAAAATTGACGCTTTGGATTTGGGTGAAATTTCAGGAAATTCTATTATACATTATAATCTACTTAACCCATTTCTTCCTAACATTGCGTGTATGCAACACCAAAGAAAATATTTTTTTCCCACCAAGTTTCTTCACCAATAGAAATTATTCTCACATCCTTCTTAGAGAATATGTTGTTCTATATATCAAGATTTTTTTCGCTATATTTCCATTCTTCCTATTAGTTTTATCATTTTTTGAATATTACTCGAATTTTCCATTTTTCGTATACTGAATTTATCTTAGAAAGAAATGGGTTCAATTCACAATCAGTAAAACAGTCGTGCAAAAGTGTACGTTAAACGATGTCGAAATCATAAAAAAGGAACAAATTTTAAGGTCTACCAATAAGTAAGACATGTTTTCTCTAAATTCAATATTTGCTGCTACAAAAATGAAAAAGACACGATTGGTTAATAATATCTATTATAATTCTTCATTCTACATATTAGCGTCTTATTATAAAGATGATGGATCATACATTATATAATAAATAAATGGACAATATAGTACAATAGGATTGTTAATAACAAATTCAGCCCCAATTAATTAACAGGGCGCATCAAATTTTCTGGTTAGGATTTTGCGAAATCAGCGTCAATCGACAGGAAAACGTAGAAAACAAATTAAACTATCGTGTCACGATTACACGATACACACATCTAATCGTGAAAATTTACCCGATTCCATTTTGCAATTACAACTCGTCCATTTCTCTTCGTTTCGACAAGGATATCGATTTATAAGCGAATTAATCGATGACATCAGCGATACGAATTTAAACGACGATTTTAAATCAAATCAATTTTCAGGAAACTGTTTGCTCTATATATACACAATGAATAACACTTAATTCCTCGAAATAACAGTATTTATTAAACATATAAGTTTCCTCTTCTTTTGTCGTAATAAGAATACAATACATTGTAACAAACCATTGTTTTTAATTATTGGACCATTGCTATACACTATTAAGAAGTTTACCAAATTTCAAAATCACAGTAATATCACCTTAGGTGCAAAAAAATGAAACAAAGTGTTTCTTCTAATTAAGTTTATAAAAACAATCGACGCTTGTAAAAAGTAATGTACGCGTAACTTCACAGTTTACTTCGATTTATATAATTTGAAACTACATCAAATATAATGACCTAATTTTTGATAAGTACAATGACACATCAGAAATAATAGACTTTAACACAACAATTTTCATAGAGGACCCTTGAAGAAGTAACGACAAGTGCAATTATAGAGTTTGCGGTCATAGTACAAATGTAAAGAATCAAAGGTTTTTAGAGAGTAATTTTTATTCGAATAATTCTGTCTTTTTCATCTAAGAAATTCTACATAATATACAGGAAATATTTATTAACGAACGGTATAGACATACGTACTTCGTGCTGAAAATGTATGTACAACACTGTAGGTATGTACATGCAAATGTGTATGCAAATACTTATGCATAGTGGTGCAAATCCCTTTGAAGCACTTTCGTTTACAATACCTACGCTTCGCAGCGAAATTAGCTCGTGCTTAATAACAAATTTCGCAAATGAAATCGAGTCTGACGACCGCGCCGCGCTAGAGCAAATCCGACCAAACTCCGTTGCAAGAAAAAATAGCGAATAGTGGAGCACAATGATCAACGGATTGTGGAATTCAAAGTAGACTCGGTTAGGCTGAAAATAGAAGAGATTCAACATTGTTTGCGTTCGAACACCGGCGGAACAATGATAATCCATTAAAAGCTGTGGCTTGTTTGCTTTGGAATTATACGTTTATGCACGGAGCCCACATATTCTCGGTGTATTATTTTAGTACGAGAAACGCGAATCCATTCATTTTTTGAAATTGTTGTTACTTCGAGCGTATAATATTGATTTTTGCGGCATCGACAGTTTGTTAAATTTTTTCATCAAAAACAGGCTAATAAAATATAAAAAAATATACGAATAAATGGCACATAATATTCTGGAAATAAATGATGTGCATATTAACTAGCAGCCATTTTACAGAGCGTAGCAGTATCGATGCCATAAAATCATATTGTTCATTCGCTGCAATAATGACATAACTCATAATTTTCAGTTTTTGAGTTACTAGAAAAAAAGGAACGGTTGTTTCTGTACGTTTTATCGCTTGAATCCTGTAAGTGAACATTCAAAATTTACTACGTCAGGACAGTCATTTTAATATGACGTTTATACAAAATTATTGAGATCGAAGCATTGAAATTCGTTTTCCTAAAATCGTGATTTTTGAGTTATGTCGTTATTGCAACAAATAAATAAATCCAGAAACAAAGAATGGAATTTTTTTATTCGAGACTCTATATTGAGGAAAATGGAATTTGAAAAATTGCTAAAACGTGGTCTGTACGACTTACTGTAATCAGTTATCAAGTTTGTTGTATTGAAATCTTGCTGCAGACCCATGCAAAATGTACATTAGCCACGTACCTATAAATTACACTAATGTTACGGTAGATTTCCAGTTATGATAGGTGTTTTGAAAATCGAGTTACCAGTTAGTAGGTTGGATAACCTGCTTTCTGGATTTGGTGAAAGGAAGAAAATGAACATCGTACAACCACTGTCTCCATTGAATAGTAATCAAAATGATACTGAATCAATACCAACTATCGATTCCAGCCCACAAATCATGATACCGTAGCGAATAGTATGAAATATACGTATTGATATCGAACATAATCTATACCCGTTTGATACTTTACAAATACATATATCGATAACCGTTTGATACTTCACAAATGTATCAATACCCATTTGATATCTTTCAAGCTTATAGACATTCAGTTCATTCGATACTTCACTAAAATCTTGATATCTTATTGTTAATGGGAGGAATTATATTTTACTATTGAAATAAGGAAGAATTACCTTCGTTAAGTATCAATTGTATACTGTTTCTGTATAGTACTTATATCGGTTGGTATCGCTTTAGGAAGCATTGATTTAAAAAATCGATACCAATTACCTAAAACTTCGATACCTTTCGACACTTTCTATTGAATACTTTGGTATCGAATTGTTCGAATACTATCAATATCTATCGGTATCAGACCGATTACTATCATCGAATTTAATAAACATTGGCAGAATATGGTTTTATCACAATTTAATTACAGAGCTTTACAGATTTAAAGATCGCGTCCAGAGTTAATGTGTCAAAGTTTGAGCAAAATCGGGACTGAAAGAAATTAAAGAAAGACGCGAAAGAGTTTATGTACACGGATATTTTAAACTGCCTAAGGACGCCAATTAAGAGTTCCCAGACCAGTCGATTCTATCCCAGGACGCGTGGCCGCGTCTGCTTCTCTTTGAAGTGGGCAGCTGCAGAGATTCTATATATAAAATACGACGAAGAGGACGCTAGACAGATACCGAAAATTCTCCCAAATATTTAATCGCGTTAGATTCCCCCCTGCGAAGAGCTTAGAAAGCGTTAACTCGATTTCTTATCGCGCTCTAATAAATCTGGAAAATTAAGCATATCCGGGGCAGAGGCGGGCGCGCTCGTATAACCATTCGTTCGCTTTCCTATCCCATCGTCTGCTTTTCACGTCGCTGGAGGGATTAAAATTTTAGCTGGGCGTCTTGCAATTCTGGTCGTCTCCTTTAAATAATCGCCACTTATCACGAAAAACCGACTTCTGCGCCGTCTTCGTTCATCGATGAGAACCACGGTGAAATATGCGTCGAGGGAATAATTTTGAGAAAGTGAAGTGTACTGTGTTGCCGTGCAGAGATTATTCACCGTCGAACGACTCGATAGAAATGCAGTTCAATTCCACTGGTGTATGTATACAGGATTTTTCCATTGAAAAATTCCGTGCGTGTAAAATGTGCGCCTGGGACGTAAGAATTGAAAAATATCGCGTATGGAGGTGATAAATGGCTAAAAATATCTGGGACACGGCTTTATTAAATTCTTTACTGAACGACGACTGAAATTATAGGGGTTTAGAGACACTTCGCGTTAAATATTACGGACGATAAATTTGTGACAAGGAATTATATTGCAATTCTTTTCAAAATGTTAGTGACATGATCGAACTGCTATTTTGATTAAGATTTCAATTCTGGCAAAGATGATATAAACAATTCGAATATTTGTATCTGTGCGTGCTACCGCATATTGGAAAACACAGGACGAAGTTTACTTAATTGTTTCAATTCTTTGGTTTGTAGTGTACACAATAAAATTTTGAAGATGTTCGTTTCATTATACTTCCAGAACAAAATTTCGATTGTTTCTTGAATTCTAAATTTAATATATAGTTATATTTCAGGACTTCTGATCGTCTCAGTATTAAGTACGAAATAAACGGATGAATTCTTGAAATTTAAGAGTAGAAAGAGAATCCAAAATTTTTGGCGAAGCTATTTTTGAAAATAAGGAGCGAAATATTCCACCCATGTTAGAACACGAAATACCAAAGAGGGAATTCATGCAAGAAACTGTGCAATTAGTCGTGATTAACAGTAAGGTACAGTAGTGCTATACAAGTGTATTAGTGCAATTGCTGAAGAAATATGGCCGTAGAAATGTACACATTACTTAACAATTAGCCACCCTTATTTTTTAATCATCAAAACATAAAATATCCTGTCTCAATTATACGAATCACTTTGTACAGTATTTTCTTACATATATAAATGGTGTTATTGTTAGCTAAAACGAAAATTTAATAAACTAAGGAATAGAAATTTTGGGTATAAACAGACGTCGAATAAGCAACACCACATGAACAATCTGAACATATTACAATATTTTCGGGTATAAGTTCACAAACAGCACATTTATGCGAACGAACAAAATAACATTTACTTTTCCATTCTTATAAACTGTTTCATTCCTGGAATTTACCCTACAATTCTACGACCTGATAATACCGATATACATATACGTTTTACTGATTAAAAAAGTTTCATCTTCATTCGCAAATACTTAAGATCTACTAACTTAAAACTAGATGAAATTACTTCCTTAATAATTGGCGTTCTTTAATAACTCTTATATAACTACATTGCTGCAATTACGTTTTTAAAAAATATGTTTATACTATTTACACAAATTTTAATCGTATTATTATATTGTTTATGGTGCTATTCTATCGTTAACAAAACAGAAACGCAATCAATACTACTCTAATTAAGTACGAAAAACAATGTTTCTTTCACTTGCCATGAAAATATAAAAAAAATTTGTGAAGCAAAAAACTGACAGGATCAGGAATACATTACTATTTAATCGTTCTACATTTATAACCAAAATCGGCATTTTTTTTAGAATTTTCTGAACAAGCGCCTGCTGTTGCTTTCCATTTAGATGCAAATGAAATCAAACGCGACCTGAACGAAACAAGTAAATGATATTCAAAATCAATAGTAAGTTTGCATATTCTTCTCGAAATGTTCGGCTAAGAATACACGTCGCTCGAAAGCTTGTCTGTCCAAATAAATGTGTCAGAGGGTTCAACTAAATATTTTATTTACCAACCGTTCGTAGAATAATCTCGTTGCAAACTGCACTATAGTACGCGGCTAATATCATTAATCTTTAATTGATATGTACGTGTACTTTGGTCACAGATGATTTAATGCTTCTGAATACATACGGGTGCACGAAATGGCCTGCTATCGGCTTTCGATCGGAGGTGGAAAATAGAATATGAAGAAGTTTTATTTCGAAGGAAATTTATAGCGCCTATAGAGACAATTTTTTCACCGGGCCCCATAAACCTTTGAATTCTACGAATAGATGAAATCTCTGTTTGCTAACCACTGACAGTTTTTAACCACTCATGTCTACAAAATACAACTTTTTAATTAATAAACTTGATTCGGTATCGCGGCTAAATCGTTCAAATGAAGGGTGTAAACAATTTTAGAACGAATGGAATTTGTACAAATGACGTATTAAATGGTTATTTTTTAATACTTCTAAAAGATTTTGTTTAAAATAAAATCTCGTATTTTCAGATGCATGTCAATCAAATTTTTTATTTGCAAAGTGTATAAACATTGACCAAACAGTTAGAAATTTACGATCGTTTGATGAATATCAAATATTTGTGGTAGCTTTGTTTGTGTCGTACTTGAGGCAAATACATATTCATTTCATATATAACTATTTAAAAATGGTATAAATTACTTTAGTATTTCATAAATAAGCTTCTCTTGATGCATTTGTTATTTTACGTTCATTTATTTGTTATACTTAATAGACTGAAAGGTTACCACAATGGAATATTTACTTAATTGTTACTTATGTTCATAATGCATTTGTTATATAAGGTTTTTTTTATTTATCTTATTTAATGCAATAAAGTGTTACCCCAATGTAATAATTACTTGTTTGTTGCTTTCATTTTTAATTTTATTAATATGTATTCTTGATACACTAAACAGAGATACAATACACCACAAGATAGTCAAGAAAGTCATCTGATTAATTGATCCTTCAATTACATGAAATACTGTAGAATCTGGCAGCCTTTTTAAAACTTCCATACATAAATTTTCGACGCACCTTAATCTACTACTCTTCGGAAAGGAACGATAACAAGTTTGTAACTAATTTGCTTCTTGAATTACAGCCTCATTTGCGTTAGGTTTATCGGAAAGGATAGTCGTTTTTCCATCCATATTTTAAAGAGAACTTTCATATACAAAGTATTAAGAATCTGTCAGAAAAATGGAATATGATCGTATAAAATAATACCGTTGAAATATTTACAAAAACTTATAGTTTAATATGCAGTGAAATGTACAGTACATTTTACAAAAGAGAGCAATAAATTAAAAAATACCTTTTTGTCTATTTAGGGTTTATTAAAGAAACATACAGCTCAACTGCAGATTTTATGCATTTACGGAATATCCGAAATCAGCAAAAAGAACTTAATATAAAATAAAAAATATATTAATTCTTAGTAATTTTTTTTATTTACCCTGTTTCGCAATTTGCAAATTGTATGAATTAATAAAATCCACAGTCTGGCTATGTTTGCAGGTTAATATTCAGACAGGCATACAAGTGAAAAGCCGATTATCCGATCTAAAACGTAGACAAATCTAATCGGATAAGTGGTTTTTCGGATAGTCGGTCGAGGCGAACCAAAGTTTAATGTACATACATCAGAAAACTGTTTTGACTGATGTTTATGACATGGAAGATGGCACAATGATATAAAAAAATATCTGAACGACACTTAATTTTTTCAGCTCTATCATTATTACTCTGCGGATATTAATGCATTTGGAAAATATAATAAATACTATAGTGAAGCCTTTATACAGAATTAAAGGTTCTGTACCATTTTAATTTTTAAATATTCGTATCTAAAATTGTGACTTTGCATACATTTCCGCAGTCCAGTCATTATTTCCATCAATAAGAATAAATGAAACAAAATCATCTTCATCTAAAATTCTATATCTTAAATTATCTTCACTTTTTTCAGATCCAGCATATTGTATCGTCGATTAAAGCGTTGCATAATTTAGTTTAAACTCATTTAAGAATAATAGCTGATATATTTTCTTGTGTTTCTTTCAAACTAATTCTTTTGGAAAATATTCGTGACTCGGAAATATTCGTTCTGTGTGCCGATAATCGATATTTGTGATGATCGATGTTTCCAATAATCGACATTGTACTGTATCTTACTACATATAAATTGAATAAGAGTCACGAAAAATGACAAAACATTTTTCGTGTGATTTTATCGATGCCCACCACGGCATGTGTTAGTTATCGATGCTCTGAGTTGCCCACGAAAAACCACAGACCTGAAATAACAGCCTTCAGGAGTAGACACAGCCACATGGAGAACCTCCCCTCTCTTTTATTCTTTGGTCCTGGGTTTTGCGGCGTCTACCGTTCAGTATACCTTCATTAAACCGTTCAGGACAGTCATCCGTGCTCATCTCGAACGAAACGATCGTCCGAGAATCGGCCGGAAACCCTCGTTTTCCGTCCGATTAGTCCAATGCTCGAGGACTCGATGACACAAGAACCGGTAGAGCAGCTAGAAAATCGCAGATACGGTGCTCTGTGAAGACGCTATTCTGAAAATTGACCGTAATTGATTGGTGCACGAGTGGTGATAGTGGAGAAGAAAATTGATTCGGACATATAGTTCCATCTTTGACAAGGATATTAGTTTGTTGACATTGGGAGAGCCTGAGTTTCCGTGGATATTATTTGTATTTACGTGCATGCATCGATTGATTGTGTTAGCGATCAGGATGGCTTAATATCGATTAGTTTGTACACAAATGTGTATACATGTTTTTCTCCCTATTACTGAGTCGGTGCAACAGTTTTGATGGGTTTTCTGCAAATGATGTGATCGTCATATTTTTGCGGAAACAATAAATAATTATATTAGTATATTACGTGTCGATGCCAATGTAAAAAGTAAATTGTTGTTTAGAAACAAAATTAACGCAATTGAGTATGTTTTATTATTTAATATAAAATTGAGATTGACCTGTTGAACAAAACTTTTGAAATGGAAGGAATAAACTTACAAGTACCGTAAAAAACACTTGTGATCTGTTTGGAGAAGCTGTTATTTATGTTATAAAATAATCATTCATAATTCATTAAATTATTATTAAATTATAATTAAAATTATTAATAGTCTATTTTTTTATAGCAAGACTCATCAAAACTTTTTCACTGACTTAATATTTATGGTCACATCAACCACATGTGTGGATTATTACTGACACTACTTAATAATAACACGTTTAGATGAATTCATAACAGACTGTACAATTTGATATGTTCTAGACAGTTTACTAATTATATTCCCTATAATATAGAGTAACATAATCATCTTTGTATGAAATAGAATTCTATTATATGTCTTATTAATGATACGGTAATCTATTATCTTTCGTGTAAACTACAACGGAAAATCTAATCAACTTAATTGTTCTAGAATATTCGTTACAGAATCGTTAATGGCAAGTAAATGAAAACTGCTCTATTTCCATGTTCACGATGAAACATTAAGTTTTAAATTTCAATATCTAATTAAGTCGTACATTTTATTCGTAGCTTAAATGATCAATTTACTCTTCACTAAAACCATTACACGAATCATGAATGTAAAATATCTACATATATACTTTAATTTTTTCTTTTTTATCAGAATGTAATGTCGCATCGACTACATGGTTATTAGCGACAATTATTCACTAATACGGTGTAATATGCATACCCATTAATTGATTACGTTATATGAATTTCTTAAATAACTTAGTTTCTTTAATATAAAGTAAACACAAGATAAATTTTTAGAATTTTTCGATTAACTTTATTACCGAAAAATCGATAATTATAGTCTACTCAATGTCTATAAATAATTATTGCAGGTAGATATTCTGTGAATTAAAGAAACACGTTAGTGAAGCAGTACTCAATCGCTCACGTGCTTCATAAATTTTCGAAACCAGTTATCTCAAAATTAAAGACTTCTATACAAAAACTTCTGTGTAGTTTCCATTTATTTTTATTCAAGGAAGCAGCCACACTTTTCTCGTACCAATTGTTAATAAAACTATTGTAGGTACTTACTTTCTCCTTGTCACACTTTTTAGCTTATATTTTCAATGCTGTGAAACTTATCATCAATCGCAAACGTTTAGTTGCGGCTGCGGGCTAGGCTCGTGCTAATTCAGCTCAATCGACAATCAGATCGAGCACATATCGATTGATCAATCCACGAACAAAGAGGAAGTCAAATTCTAATTATCCAGCAATATATTAGGAGCAGCTAATACTTCCAACAAACTCTAATGAATAAACCATAATACTTCTTCAATATTGTATCTTTCTTCTTAAGGAGTGAAATTTTAATGTTTATTCCTGATATTCGAAATTAATTGGAAACATTCAGTATTTCTGGTTTCCTCCAAACTCTAAGTCTTCCGTCTGAATTGTAAATGCTAAATTTCGATTCATCACTATCGTCCTAATGAGAAAAAATTCAAAATTGCTACAGTTTTATATAAAAAAACTAAAGACACCTTCCCTTGCACTGAAAAAAAATGCAGATAAAGTAACTCAGATTTACTAAAGTTATGCAAATTTAAATATAGTTCAACTTTTGCTTCACACAATTTTTTCTAAAGTTCAAGCAAACTCTTAAAATTTCGTGGTGGCACTTACATAAGAAACTCTGTACATACACAGACTTTAGTAATATTTATTTCAGTCACATTATCTAAAATTAAAATATTAGACGTGTTGTGTACAGAGACTTTATTGACCCACTGTACATATAACCGTAAAGAAAGAAAATCCTTGAAAAAGATTAACAAAACTGTTGCTTCCCATCGAGCATAATGAACCATTTTATTCATAAAATAAATATATTTTTAGTTGAGTGTTTTATAAAATAGGTTTCACAAAGAAAAGATTCACGTAAACGCTTCAGCCGTGTATTCATTATATGTATAATTATATATCAAAATCATACCGTACCTCACAGAATCATTCCCTTCGCAATTATTGCAGAAATTCAATAGCTCTCGTACTTTTTAAACAACGGCAAGCAACGCTATATACCCTCGCAGAAATCCATTTCAAAGGGAATTAATCCCTCCCCCGCAGGCCGAACGGTTTATCATTCGGCTCGGTCGGCTGTATTTTAAAAATTACCGAGAGAGTCGACTAATCCATTAAGTCCAGCATTAAATACCGCAAGGGATGCGCGATCGCGGTTTTAAGCCGCGGTTAACGCGTCGGTGTACAACGCGGAACGGTGTCTTGCGGTATTTAATCGGCGGTGGAAAACCGCGATCGGACATTTTCGGTCCCCGCGGCGGAAGATGAAAACGACTTTTTACCGTTTGGAAATCCACGGGCGGAGGGTTTTTTTTTACGAATGAAAAAATTCCCCGTTATAGGATGGCTACCGGGACAACGTAGGTGGAACGAGTTAGGAGAGGGGAGGGAAAACCTTTGCACCGACCGAAAACCGTAAAAATGCGACGTAAAGCGCGTTACTGCGAGCCATTTAGAAAGATCGATCGATCCCGCAAACACTTTCCGAATGATCGATGTGCCGTTACGGCGTGGCCGCGTCTTTTTCCGAAATAGAGGGGACGATTCGTTTGTCTCACGGATAAATCACCGATTTTTCTATGGTGCTGTGTGTTGTGTGTGTGCTCGCGCGTCTGGACATACGATTTCTCGAAAACGATGTTGAGACAATTTGATTGGTTCATGCAGTGTTCGTGCAGAGCATTCAAGGGGGTATTTTAGTCTGGAGTGTCTTTTTTTAGGTTGATCTTTAGGATTTTTGTTAATTTTTAAACAAAGGAACTATAACATCCTGTGGTGTTAAACTGTAACGTATTCAGCATATATATTTATTTATGTTTCAAGAATTATTCGCCATTTTTTAAGATTAAATTTTTCACGTTGTCTTAACAGCAAAGATTATAGTAAAAGTTAAAACGACATTAGAAATGTGATAGAGTTTTCCTCAACGTTAATCACAAACTGTGTGTGTACATCTAAATATGTTAAATAGTACTTGTACATGCATACTATCAGAACTGATCGCTATATAATATACATGTTCTTTGATAATTTCTTAATTGTGTATAGTAATGTATAACTTCTGGTACAATTTTTATATCATTAGATACTTGGCGATATTTGTTAGGTATTCTTCTGAATTAAGTAGAATGGTCATATCGGTAGGCAGTCTTGTGATTCTTCTAGCTCGCTCGTAATGTATGCATTGTAATATTAAATATTTTATGGTAATCGGTAGTTTGCACTGTTCACATGTCGGTGGCTTATTTGTCATTTTTGTCCTATTGGCTGACCATTTCCTAGTCTAACTTATTTGAAGTTAGAATAAAATCAAAAAAATTCTTGATTAGCATAAACGTGGCTATGGCCTGTAACGGCATGCAAAAAGTATCGAAAATTTCAAAAATGACTGCACTATAAAGTTTGAATATGTACTAATTTTCTTTTAAAAAAAGAAGGAAAAATAATTTCCTGGTAATGCTGGTAGTTCATCTATCGAAGGTGTACACCAAACATAAAGTTAAACAATTAATTAGAACTTCAGATATCGTTCCAGCTAATCTGTACATAACTTCCTATCTGTACATAACTTCACTAATTTCAGAAATTCAGAAAACTCCTTATGCAGACATACTTTCAAACACCTATATTTTCAGAAATGGTATGGTCTTCCAAAAAAACATTTTTTTGAAAAGTCTATATTAGAATACCCCTTTAGAGAACGGGGGCGATTAGGTACGGTTCAAAACTTCGACAGGTCCAATTGGTATTTTTTAATTACTTTTCAATTATGATGCAATTAGGGTCCTTACTTTTAATTTTGTACTAACAAATGTTTAATACAGACTGATGTAACGGTTGAAACAAGGACATTTAGAACAACTTAATGATAAGAAGCAATGACAAGAATCGAAAAGGGAAATTTTATTTACATATCACATCTAAAAAGCTCTGATTAATGTATACTAACAGTAGAACTACCCACGATAAACGCATATTTGCTTCGATCGGTGGATAAACCTGAAAAACTTTTGAAAATTTAGAAATTTAGAAATTGACTAATTTCTTCACCTTTATATCGTAATAAAAGGTACAAAAGATCTGAGGAAATGTATTGTCATAACATTTTAATCGTCGTTATAAGAGTGTATTGACAAGTAATTTTGACTTGCTTGGTAGTTCTAGTGTTAATAGTCATATAGACGATCTAAATTTCAAAAGGAATATAATAATACTAAAGTAATGAATAGTGTGATAAAGGAGAAAAGCCATATCGTTATTCATTAATAACTATTATAGTTACACGATGTCCAAATGTAAAATTAAAAAGTTCACTAACAAGTAAAATTATGCTTGGACATTTGTAACCTGTATTATTAATCCCAACAATCTGTAAAATTGTTTTCTGCCCAAACAGTAGATGTATTTTTATAAAATTATCCGACCACGGGCCAAATAGTTTATTGTGCCATTTAAAAACGAAATTGTTAGTCAAACCACCGAGGCCTCCGTTAATTGGAGTTTCAACAAGACATCCGTATTCTAGACAAAAGCTGTTTCCTGGACAAAAATTTGTTTTCTCCAGCGCGCTCGTGTTGCAAACGTTAGCGTGCGTTACGTAAAACAAACACGCGCGATTGTTTCACTCGTGGCGTGGGAGGGAGCATACAGCCTGCCTTTTTTTTAACACCGTGCACGATTCTCGAGAGCGCGCGCGTCAGAAAATCAGTGTTAATTTGCGCTTGTTTGCGATTTATTTCGCGTGTGTATGGGAGGTGGACGGTTTATCTGCGTAAAAATATTTGCAGATACGTGTAGAAGAGCTTACATACTGATGTAAACGTCAGCATCGGCATGACGCATAATCCAGATTTGTTACGAAATAAATCGTGAACACGCCGACTGGAATTTATCTCGCAATGGATTCGAATCACACGACCAAAATTCTTTATCGTCGAAATTTTGTGTATTTTTTTTATCGATTACCCGTCTGAACGTGCATAATACCTTTGAATCTAGGGCTCGTAGTCGCTGTTGATTATTATTAGGTCGATGCATAAGTAATTTTGTTTTTCGTCATAATTGCCATTTATTAATATTGTCCGAGGTCCATTTGCTATTCAGTACGTACCCTTCGAAGCTCTTGCCAGCTCGAAATATTATTAGGTGATTTTCATTGATTAACACCTGCAGATCGTTTGACAATTCCTTGGAATTAATTCAACACTTCGTGTGCACAGATTCTGAAAGTTCTCAGAAGTGCATATGAGGGACAAGTGACCCCAAGTGATTTAAAAATCAAAATACCTCCTGGACTATGGACATTTCGAAAACAATTGTTGAAGCATTTTTTAAAGCTTAATGTTTGTATAATACATTCGGGCAGAATTGTTGAGATTAAAGGAATAATAAATTAAAGTAATAAAAGAAAGGTTTAAAGTGAGGATCTTTCAAAATCTGGAGGTGAGTTCTAACTTGGAACTGGGGTCTTTTATCATCCCCATGCACTCCAAGTGTTAATAATTCCACTTTGGAATATTCTGTATTACTTCTTACATACCCCTACACATAAAGTATATCCACGAAAAATACACCAATAACTTTAATTTTTTTAGTAATTGTTATTTCTCAGTGGTGTAAGAAATTAACAAAGATGTTTTAGGTGTAATTTATCAAGCTCCACTTTCCAAAGGAAAAGTTCCATTTAATGGCTCTTGCTATTCTTATTGACAATTGATGAGTATCATCGACATGATATAGTTATTATAAAATAAAACTATTGTCGGAATTGATACCGACAGAAAGATATCACGAATGATAGTTGTGGAGTACCAGGTAATTGAAAGCTGCCACCACTTTCTTAATCAGACTCTATTACTTTCAATAACATTATAATAATTTAATATAAAGGAATGAATTACTCGTTAGTGTATCTAACGTCGATACAACGCAAATTACCCTCATTTTTCAACACACACATATATATATAGTAAATTTTATTCATTTCTAACACCTTTCTATATGCTAACCAGCATTACATTAACTTTAATATAAAACACTACAATAAAATGTGCCACGAAAATATCGTAGGTATATGTGCTTATTTTATAATCTAGTAACTCTTACATAACAATGAATATATGTTGCAATATAAAAACATAATATTCGAACTTTACCGTATAAAACTGTACAAATTTGTACTTACAGCAAGAAAACCTGATATTATTATGTAACATCGAGTAATTTTAATTTAAGGCCATCGGAAGAATTTACGCCGTTTTGTTGTGTTTTAAAAATGAAAGTGATGATTCTTCGACCAGTGAAGTTTTGAAATCTGTGACCATTGCGTTCCGTCGTAAACCACCCAAGAAACGAAGGAGATACGAGACTCGTGAAGGAAAATATGAATTGTGTTTACCGTGCTATCGTGTACTATTTTTTGATTGTTTATTTAAAGGGTCTACTGCAAACCTTGAAGCTCTATTCTGGACATCCAGCGGATTTGGTAAAATGCACGGAGGATTTCAATGTGAGTATTCTTCCAATTTTAAAAATCTTTCATAGAAAGAGCTCGTAGACATAGTTGTCACGTAGTTGCAAATTACCTTTGTTTGTGATAAGATTAAAGACTACGTAATTATTTTTCGATTACTCGTTATTTTTCTGAGATACGTTTTTTCAATAATTAAAAATAAAGTAAGTCGTATTAAAAATATTCGAATGTTTCCAATATACGGATAAGAAAATGAAGTGTTAAATAACTAATTGTCGCTCTGCTCTTAATTCTTGATTCTTCCCTATGTCTACATAAATTTCAGATGGGGGCACTGCTTATTATAAGGTCCTTTGATACGTTCTTTGATCAGTCTTTCTTTTAATATGAATCAAAAGTTTATCTGTTCATATCATATGATCACGTGAAGTAACTTTTTTCTTCAGTATATGTATGTAAATATAAATATTTTTAATATTTCTGAATTTATTGTAAGTTGATGATTCGTGTGTATCAACGTTTTAGAATTAATTAAAATATTTATTTATTCAATGTCATTTCTAATCTTCTAATGACATATTTTAATTGATCTGATACCTGTTAATCTCTTAAGAGTTAAAGATACAGAAGATAATAATAATTATTAACGTACACCCCACTTGATTGCTATATACTCTCGTTTAAACGGTGCTGCTATATAACGAACTGTCCACGAAGACGTTAGATAAATCGCTCTGCATACATTTCTTTTCTGCAATTTGCATGCATTAGCCCGTGCAGGGGATTATCTAGTCAAATAATTATTGTCGAAAAAAAAAGAAGGGGGAAAAATTACCTAAAAATTGCGGTGAATTGTCGAGGCCCCCCGATAGGTCACCGAAAGCCAATGGGATGGCCCCGAGGGGGCAGCGTTGCACCACGAATGGATCCCGGTGAGTCAGCAACGATAAATCGAGCGATTTATGAAGCGGCACGGGCAACGGACCGTTCTCGAGGAATAATGTCGTTGTATTGATGTGCGTATGCACAGGTTAGACAGGGACGCAGCAAGATGAGCACGATCATCTTCGAGCAGTTCTTAATGAATATTTGATAGAAATCAATTAGGATGAATAAACAACCGACATCCTTTGCATTCTTATGCTTTAGTTAATAGAAATCAAAGAGAATCAACCGAGTTCTTTGGACTTTTATACTTTAGTTATTAGAAGTTAATAGAAATCAATGAGTATCCATAAATATTCGACATCTCCTGGATTCTTATTCTGGAATTACATCATTCTACATACATAATTGTCACTTAACAATATTATGGATTATTAGGGCGTTCTACAGGTATTTTTTATTGTGCTTTATTTTTTTTAATTTTTACATTGCATTAAAAATTAAACTCGGAAAAGATACTAGCAATCTAGAATAGGAAATTAAAAGTTACCAGTATACATTCTTTAAATAATAATTAAACAGTTGAATTTAAAGGCGTACACTACCTTGTAGGCTTAAAGAAAAGGTGAATTCAACATTTTTTTTTTAGGTAGTTATTAAGTATATTATTGGAATCTTTTTAAGGGATAGTAGGCAACATTTTAATATTATTTCCGTATGTTAGTTATTATTTAAACTTACAAAATGGTGGAATTACACGACACTGTGTGCCGTTATGTCTGACATTATTTTGTCAGTTGACTCCCAGTTGATCTTTGAAACTATTTATCCTATTATCTTCAAATCTGAACACATTATTCTTATAAAATTGTCTACAATGTAACGTACATTTTATATATAATTTTAATTTGTTGAATTTTTGTAAATTTTCAAATTTTATGTTTTTTATTTGAAAAATATAGTTTCTTTATAAAGCTGTCATTTTCTTATTGTTTTAATTTATTCAAAGATCATAAGATGTATTATAGATAATTTTATAAGGAATAATGTATCCAAATTTGACTAATCGGATGAATAGTTTCAGTGATCTGCTGGGTGTCAGCTGACAATGTCCTGCCAGGAATGACAATAGACATTGTTGTATAACTTCGTCATATTATAATTTTAAATAATATCTAATGCATGAAAATAAAGTTAACCTGTTTCCTAACATTTGTTAAAGAAGTTCCACTATTTTATTTAATAATTCCCTGATAAAAAAATTTCAAGCTTATTATTTTTTTAGGCCTCAAGTAACACTCAATAATAACTAATGAAAGCATAATTTAATTTCAATTTTTGATACAATACATTCACATGAACTGGAGGCATTCTTGAAGTAACACAGATTCGCTTCAAAAATAATTGTTATTTCCGTTCGAAACTGAAAATAGGTACTAATACGATTATTATTAGTTAACGTGAAATGCACTGTCGGTTGTATTATATATCAGTCACAAATGATCGTTAATACGTACTCCCGTTTGTAACATTCCATAGATACATTCGTGCTAGAAAATTATTGATATTGTTCGGGTTTGAATTATTAAGCCAAAACCGAATTTCATTTTCAATAATGCACATATGTAATGCTACTAATGTAAATCCTACCGTCTACGGTGATATTATAAATTTTTTTAACGAGCCACAATAACATTACACCGAATGTTAATCGCGAACACGTCAATGGAAATGTCGAGAGAACGAATACGCGTGGAAAAAAAATATATGTTCGCGGATCGAACAAAGACGTGCGATTGACACTTTCTACTCGTCGATTTATTTAATTTGTCAACGTCAGTTAAGCCGAGCTCGAAGTGTCGGTGGCTGGATCGGCGGGAGGGCATCTTCAATCAAAATATGACGAAAGCGAGGCTCGACACGGCCCCATTTTAACCGTAATTAATTTCGGCATAGATTCGTATCACGCCGATAATTCCGTTCCGATTACGGCCGGCGATCTCGTAGGGAACGCGTTTCACGTCCGCGAAATAATTATTCGACCGTCCGCCAAAACACCGGACCGTATTTATGGAAGCGATAATGCCCATCGCAAATATTTAACTGTAAATATTTAACTCGCGAATGCTCCAGCATAAATGAATGAGTTAAAATAAATAAATAAGTCGTTTATACCGACGCTGATCTCGAGGCCAATGCGTACATTGTGAAATCGCCTTGTACATTGTCGAAAATAAAAGTTCGAATCGGAACAACGTCATTTCGTGTATTTTTATTTATTTTTGCACAAGAAATCTGTTCATTATCAGCTGATAATTAGCTTACCCTGTATAATTAGCTTAGCAGCTCTTGTGAAACAAATTTTGGAACGATAATACCTGGCTGATTAATAATTCTCTATAAATGCAATATTTCCGTTAAAAATTGGTTTTAGTACTTCGATATATATATAATAAATTATATAACGTAATAAATGATAAATAATACTTTATTTAAACAGCATGTAATATACAATATTATATTTACATAGTTACTGCTTTTAGTGCTAAAACCTGTTTCCTCGCATCATAATTTCTTGATGCTTTCACCCCGAGCGATCGCGAAACAGAATTAAGCCCAGGCACTTCTCAATAAGTTACATTCGAAAAACACAACTTCTATTTAAAACTAATGAATCATTCACGATATTATAATTCCATTTAACACATTAAAATATTTTTTCAAAAATGAATATATGACACGCTAATAAATATATAGTTGCGTTAATACTAATTCGTATTAATAATAATGATTTTTGCTCCTTTTCTGAAGTGGTATATGTTGACCTCTTTTTTATTTCGAAGTATTCAGCGTTCTGCATTGTACCCTATTTATGAATTCTAAAACATCAATAATAATAGTTATAATAAAAACAATGAATTGTTATTGAACGTAAAAATATATCAATTAATATAAATTTTTGAGAATTCTATTATATGTTTAATAAAAGAATAATACGAATAAAATTATAGTACAATCGTAAAGGCAGAAAATATTAATAACTTTTACTCATATTACATTCATTTTCCATCGTAGAAAGTTTTTTGAAATATTCGTGGCGAATAGGGTGCATGCATGGCAATAAACTCATCATATCGTTATTTGTATTTAGCTGACTTAATAGATTTTGAGTTTGTATATTACACCGGCAATAATATTATTATACTGAAAGTTTTTGGTCTTCCCTGTTTTGCGGTTAAAATTTAGTCATTTAAATTCCACATTTTCTTCCATTAACATTTTACATAACATTTTACATGACACATCCCTTTAAAATTTCATCGAGCAAATCATGAACCAATTTATAATTTCACCGTCAGCGTTATGCAATTCCATGTAATAGTCAAACTTTTGTGGACTCATTCATGAGAATATTGTACCTACTGTACTGACTTTAATTATAAATATAAAAAGACGTTATTATAAATATAAGGAAGCCCTCTATCTCTAGCTGAAACAAGCTGAAACTTATTTTTGTTTTTTCAAAATAGGACTTATACCACTTTAAAAAGAAAACAGCTTATTTAACACTTCGACTGCCACAGTGGAAATGGCCGTACGTAGCCAGACACACTTTACCTCGTTTTTTTAAGTCATAAATCGTCGAAAATATATGCGTATAGTTAACAGAGACTGTTGGTCTTGTTTTAAGTTATACTGCGATCTTAAATGTACGCATAAATTTTATAACAATATTTAGATAATCCAGCTTCTTTGCAATGCACGTGTCACCCATATTTGGATGACGTGGCAGTCAAAGTGTTAAGGAAGCATTCAAGTGTCTGTACATCTAGTAACTGTAACGTTTAAATAACTGAAAACCAATCTGTCAGCTTTGGGAAGCATCTCTACCGAAATAAAAAGTGCATGTCGATAAATAATCTCGACCAAACGATGTGTACGCAAGTCACGTTCGTCACGTAGGTATAGAACACGATCACGTGGCGATATATGCCGTGCAAAAATTCCACACCGAAGATCGATTAAAAGTTACTCTAAAATACGTCATCCATTACTTACGAGCTACGAATAAAAAATATGACGAGATGGTACGTGATATACAAGATATATTACAAAACGTAAACTGTAATTGATCCACGTTATCTATAATGAAGAAATTGTAATATTTAAATTATTTAAATTTAAGGAATAAATTCAATACTTCGTTTCAAGTATTTGATATAATTTAAATGAATTTGTTAATTTTTATATTCATTTATTTATTAACGAAGAATGTAGTATACTGTTAAAAGTCTTAATAGATATAATGAAGTGTTAGATTTTCCAAACGTTCGATTATAACTGTTTGTTATTTTAATTAACTAAAAATTACGGTCAAAAATTACCGAGATGTGAAAAACCAAGTCAAATATTTATTTTCTGGTAGTGTAAATAAGGGAAGTATTTGTAAAAGAAGAAACAGAGGGAAATGCAGGAAAATGTTATTTCGAGGAGTGTTACCACGTAATGTAATTATTTCCTCCATGTCAAACAGAAGCGTTAATGGAATAAGTATTAAGAAGATAATTAATATTACATGCATACATACAATTACCCTTATTTCCCACTGAAGTCTTTTATAGTTAATTTATTTGTTCGAAAACCGTTCTTATCCGTTTGATCTTTGTATTTTAATTTTGTTATACCTGACAGAAAAATTTCATATATTTTCCATGAAAAATGTGAAAGATAATGTGTACATTTCAACCGTTTTTTACAAAACGTAATAAAAAAGACTACAATGTTTTGTTATCTTTTTATGCCAGAGAAGTTTACGTCAAAGTATCGTACGAGAAACATGAAAATAAATTTTCCACTCCGCCTGTCATAGATTCTACAACTTTTGAACTCACGAGGTAATTGTTAAAAACAGTCTTGAAGAAATTAACGGTCTCAATGACACAGCAACTACTTAATCATACGATGCCATGTTGTACATAATTACTTGATTTCAAGTGTACTGGAGTGATGTTAAGAAAAAGTAAAAGCTTCTACAGTTAATAATCTCTTTTACTTATATCCACGATATTATTTTAAAAATCATACACTGTACACATAACTTTGCAAGAATTACGTACGTAGATTCAACATATACGCATCTATACCTCACTCGCCATATCTGTAGGACTTACCATGAGAATGATCAAACTGTTAGAGCGACAGTACGAAAATATTGTGTTTTGTTTTTTATTTTTCCATAGAAATAAAGTCGCAATATAAAGATTTTTACACGGGATCATTTTTAATTAAAAACTGTCCACTAAAAACACACAAAAAGGGTTAAGCATAGCGTAGGTAATTATAAACAATACAGTTAAAATCGTAAAACTGTTTAATTTATGTAGATAACTCTAATAATTTGATGATCCATTTTACTGAAGGATTGTACCGAAGTGTTTTGATGGAGTTGACAATTCGTACCAAAATACAGATTGCTCTATTAACACAAGGTGCAAAAAGTCTATGTTTTCAAAGGAGGGAGAGCTTACTGGAAGAACAGCCCGAAAAATGACATAATGTGAAACTTCAAAGGGATGGGAACAAAGGAAGCAAGATTAAAACTGTTCAGTCGACTCTTCCGCAACGAGATAGAAAGAGGACGAAGGTTTCGCTTGATCGGCACTCCTCTGTCGAGAACTCGAGAAAATATATATGATTCTTCGCGAAATGCTCCCCCTTCAGGGAGTGCAAAGAGTTGTTTCTAGTTTTGTCCGAGTAATTCGATTTCCATTAAACGATTTCACTCGACTGTGTACGCCGTGATCCCTTTGGGAGTCGAACTACAAACAAAAAGGATCGTCGAGAATGCGAAAAAGAACGAAAACTCCAAACGGAAGTTTGAATAACGTTGAAAGAAGAGGTATAACGCGAAATTACAAGGGGAACTATTTGACGGATAAGTTAGATTATTCATATGTGAGTAGAAGTGAAGCACAAATACCATGAAAATATTCGAGATAACATTTTGTGATACTAAATAGAAAGGTTTATTAGTGGTTTTATTTAAATTATTGTTTTAACATATTTAAATAAAACATACACAGTTCAATTCAGTAACATTGAAATATATTGATAGTACATCCTAGAAATATATAACTTTAACTATTTAGCTTTAATTGTCAGCATCTTATATTCCATATATGTGCATTAGCAAGGACCTGTATACTGTCATCTTAGAAAGCTCCATTAAAATCGAAGTCGGACAATTGGTATCCTTCTCTTATAAACGATAATCGAATTAAGAATTACGTGTCGTTTGATCTTTATATACCGAAAATACTGATGTGAAATTAATTCACAAATTTCTCTGGTAAGATATTATAATTAAAAATTAAAGTCTGAGTTTGGGTGAAATTGATTGGAACAGTCCAAGAAGGGTAAAAATAAAAGGCAATTTTCACAGGATATTTCAAGTAATAACGTAATAACATGAAAATGTTATAGAAAATTTATACCCTCTCTTAATATGGAAATCTTAAATATTCCTTGAAACTACATGCTATCTACATGAAAAATAATCTAATTCTTTTAGAAATTGAAATGAGGAAAGTAAGAATAGAATTGGAATGAGAATTAGATTTAGAAATGGAGGATTTGTAATAATTAATAGATTCCTACTTAACAATTAAGTAGTGTATTATAAATTACATTTTCTTTATATTTATATTATCCATGTAGATAGAAATAATTAAACAATCATGTTCAGTTTTAGTACAATTCATGAACCGAGACAGACGTTTTTCCACTGACTCCTGCATTTATAAATTCCATGTTTATCAAATGAAATATCGTTTTTGAATTCTAATCAGTAGTTGAATATGTTTGGAAAATGTACAATTTCATTATATTTAAATTCATTTAATAGTGTGAAACTTCTTTTTAAAATAGTATCGTATCGAAATACGTTATTCCAATAAAATTTTACATAAGCTGCATTGTTTTCTTGCTTTCATATAAAATTTTCCACTTTAGAGATAACGAGTCTCATTTCTACGCGCCGCGAATAACTGTTCCCTACATTTGTGTTATCAGTGAAAGCTATTTCCAAGTACAAACAGTGGAATAAATATTCCCCACCAATGCAGCCGAAACAACAGTGATACAGTCACAACAAGAAAAAAACAATCAAAAAAAGCGTTTCCTATATTACGTGACCAATGAAAGTAATTATATACCGTGAGAACGAAACGTATTAAATTGCTGTTTTATAGATCAACGTGTCTGATCGCCGAGTTTCACGATGGTGTCTCATCGTCAATCTGCTGAACGAACTCTGCGTTAATTACGGGCCTTGATGCGGCTGAAATTATGACTTATGATTCGATGTCTAAGCTGCAAATAGCGTGGCCTTTGAAACGTTAATCACACGATCCACCGTAAACTTTACTCAATCTGCTTCTCAATTACGTAAAGACCCTATCCTGAATCATAGTGAAGACACATACACAGTGACTGGAACGAGCTTTCCGCAGAAACGAGTTTCATATAACTGTAAAAACGTTGTTACTTAATGATGAATAAGGAAGCATGCGGCGTAATTAGTGGTATAAGCTGAAACGAGGTAACTCTACACGTCACAATGAATAGAATGAGTACAGTGAAGTTTGTATGCTATGAAACTTTCTATACGAGAGAATTATATATTCGTAACTTTCATAGTTCAAGTTAAATAATTGTTTTGTGTTCAATTTTCTAACGCCAGTGTTAAGAACGGTGTATTAATTATTTAAACATCAATATAGTGTGGACAGTAGGCCATTATATTATTCCAGATGCTAGAATAGTGAATGTGGGAATAATTAAAGTAGAATTTATAAAATTCTAAAAATATAGTTCTCCAGAGCAGTTGCAATTGTCCAAGTAATACGTAAATTATCTACATATCCGTAAAGATAAGTCGATAAGTTTGAAATGGTATTTAATTGAAAAGGTGAATAATTCAACTTTAGAATTGAAAAAAAAGGAACATTATACTTCCAGTGTAATAATGAAAATGTTATATTTCATAAAACATTGAACTAAGAACATTTTTGGCAAAATAAAAGAGGCTTTAAAAAATATTTCTGTCAGGAAAGGGGACAAGCGTTCGTTACAGTGAAAAAGAATGGAAATAATTGGGAAATAAAATGTATTAAATGTCCCTATAATTCGCGATACTACCATAAAATTGATAAAAAGGACGCTTGATGTGATTTCCTGCACGTAATCCGTAAACAAGAACGTAACCTGGATAAAGCTGTTCCACAAAGGCAGTCGAATCAAACGAAAACTGGAATTAAGTGGAATCCAAATTCCAGGAAACTCGAATTCTCGAGACTTCAATGTATTGCACTTTAACAGCGGATGGTATACAAGCGCCGCTCAATAATTGCACAACCGGAGCAGATTTAACGATCGTGTCTCCCGTGCACCTGAAAAAGCTTGGCTC
Organism: Dufourea novaeangliae; assembly: GCF_001272555.1. Taxonomy (NCBI): domain Eukaryota; kingdom Metazoa; phylum Arthropoda; class Insecta; order Hymenoptera; family Halictidae; genus Dufourea; species Dufourea novaeangliae. Next base: position 399,617 of record NW_015374156.1, on the reverse strand, counting down.
TCGATGCATCGCCCAGTTTTTCGGGCGACGGTATAACAACCAGAAAAAAGGAAACGCCGAAAGTGTCGTTTAATTTAAAACGACTCCAGTGATCGATAGGTACGCATAAGGTCGAAGTACAGGATGATCGACGTCTATTAGTAGTTTTATGTATTTTTAAGGTGGCACAATCGACCACCTACCAGAATAAACGCAGACATTCTCAATAATTGAGCAAAGAATAATGAAATCCTCTTCTGACAATCGTGAACGATGGAAATTATAATGGTACAATCGTTTTGAATAGTATATCGATATTATTAAAAGGATTCTGCTATAACTATTATATTATATTCATTACATAATTATTATACTGAATTTAAGCAGGTCAAGACACTTTTATTTTTGACAAAAATTTACATAACTATTTATAAAATTCATTTATGAATTTGTTTTAAGTGTTCATTCTTTAATGCACGCAGAGGAAATGGCCCAATTTAATTGAGATTAATTCTGTAATTTAATTAAATTCAGTCGTTTTATTTTTGTTTACATAATGGATTTTATTGTTTGTTGTATGCGAAATCGTACCTTGAAATGAGTAGAGTACACTGTGTAGTTTTAAAACAAAAAAAGAATCTATTTCATGAGCAACGACTTAATACATAATCGAGTAAAAAACTTTTGCTTAACAGGCGTTTGTATGAAACTTCGTTGCATCTATTTAATTATGTGCGACATGTTCAATGTATGTAATAATTACATTGTAATTATATATTAAACTATGTAGTAAAATACGTCGTATTGTCATATTAACGATGATTATTATACTTGTGTAATCTATTATGATTCCATCAATGATGCATTGGAATAATCTCGTACCTACATCACAGAGAGTAATGAATACGTTTCATGAATGTATAATTCAGAATCCAGGTCAAAATTGTGAAACTGAAGGGCCTTGGAAAAGAATGTAGCATATAATTCTTGTAGATTAGTGTTTTTTTAGAGGAGTCCTTAAACTTTGAAGACAAAAATATAAAGAATACTTTATAAAAACATCGTTAGACTATTCAGAATTTTTACCTGCTTCCTTAGATTCGTATCTACGCGAATAATTATTGCAATGCTATCAATTGGAACATTTTCTTCTGTTTCAATTGTTCATTGACAATTCTGGCATTATTCATCACAAAGCTAAACTGTTATGACTTTAATAATACCAGATAGATATGCAAGCTTGTGGTATATAAACAGTTTTACTGTAACTGTAACAGCTTTTTTTTATTTGAACACAAAAGAACTCTCAATGCGAGTTATATGGCTTTACTATATACATTACATATGTATGTACAATATTCAGAGAAACATAAGGATTTCGATAGAGTAAGATATTGCATTGTTTAAATTTGTATATTACATTTTTTTTTAAAGTGATATACATATGAAAACGCTACAATTTTTCACTGACTGAGTAGTGACCTTATATGTATTTAGTGATAGAAACAGTTGACATTTTCTTAGTTTTTTAATTAGTTTCAATCTTTGAGTGTTGAACGAGAGCCGAACTATGTGGTTCAAATCTTGTTTTTCATAGTTGCAGTTGCACTTAGTTTCATTTATAATGCCTACATGTGACAGTGAAGCAACGAAATTATAACGATCGGATCTACAACGAATAATAGTTACACTAACTTCACGTGTAAGGCCTGTATTTACGAACCAAAGCTCGCTGTTGCTTTCATAATAAAATTGGAAATACTCTTTGCCTTTTGTTCGACTTTGTTCTTCAATTAATTTTTTGGTGTCTGAATCGCATTTATGTTTGAATGATTCCCTAAAGCCAATAAAGGGAATAGATACAGAGTTATTTGTTTGTATTACAATTGCTACTTTCGCTAAAAAGTCGAAGGTTTCGTTACCCTATATGCCTATATTGTGATGGTGTCCAGTACTGTCCAGAACAGTTCTACAGGGTGTCCCAAAATAGCTTCGACTCGCATGATTTGAAACAACTTTTTCCTTAACGAAAATGTTATTCGCGGGTCTGCCGACCGAGCTCTGATTGGTCGGGGTTTTTCGTTAATATCTCGTTAACAAAGCCTCGTATACCCATTTTTACTAAGGAAAAAATTATTTGAAATCATCTCAGAAACCCCTCATTGCGGTGGCAGAGCTATTCTGGGACACCCAGTATATTATTGCTGTTTGCATATTTCTGCATGAAATAGTTGTAAACTATAATAGTCTTGCGCAAATCATATTCCAAAGTCGAATTGTTACTTTCGACCCTACTATCCTATAACACAAAAGTAGCTTCGTATTTATTTCAGTTCAATCCATTGAATCCTGTGCTTTTTCACCTACCCAGCTGAATGTTTGTCAAACACGGTCTTGCACATTACTCAGCTCAGCTCATCGCCGCATTTTTCATTTCACAATTCAGTCGTTTTGACGTATCATCCGGCCATTGTTAGCTGTCCGAGGGCAATTCTCGTAACTTCCTCCACGGTATCTTACTTTTTTTTTGTATTTTGCAGGAAAGGAGTGTCTGTCGAAAATAGTAGTATGTTAGACGCGAGCAATACAGCGTGGCGAATACAAAAATTGCGAGATTCACGCGGCTAAGCCGTGGGAGCACGTACAGCGATAAAACGCAAAGCTCCGGAAAAGAATCGTAAAGGCATTTCCAATAAAATTTCCGGGGAGGAAGTGCGATTTCATTTCTGTCGAAATCGATCCCCGAAATCGTCGCGCTTCGCCTTCAATATTCATTTCGTCCCGTAATCGTGACACTTCGATGAATTTTTTACTCTGCAGCGAAATAGTTTTCACCAGGAAGAATTTGAACGGTGCTCACCGGAAACTATAAAAGAGCAGATTTGTGTGAAATTTAAATTTCGTCTGACGTTTATTGACAACTGATACTATTTTTAATGTGATATAAAACTATTATAGTACCGTACAATGTATATTTGAAGATTTCGAAAAACAATAATATTCTTTGGGTTATGGATAGTTATATACAGATAGTAAGAGTAATCGAGGTCTACTATATTAGAAATTAAAATTGGATTAATTGAAGAACCTCTCCATTTAAAAAATATTACTTTTTATGTATTGGACGTATTTTTCTGTATATATGTATAAAATGCAAGGCATTCGTCTTTATAAAATAAGAGACTTCTGTAATTTCGTTCAAGGTCATTCAAGGTCATTTATTGCTGTTCGAACCTTACCTTTGTTGAGCATCTCCAAGATTACTTCTTTGGAGTGTTTCGTCGTGGCGATCTTAAACGTCGTTAGTTATGTGGTATTTGTGTAAGTTTTAAACGGTAATAAATGACCTTAAATGACCTTGAAAAACCAACATATTATCAATGTATTCGTCAATGTATTCGTTATGGAATGGACTACACGTCTACCTAAACGAAACTATATATGTCCATGTAAAAAAATAGAGATCACCTTGAAATCTCAGAGGTATGTCCGCTTAGATAAGATTTGTGACCATCATAAGATATTTTCGCCTCGAAACGAAGTAAGCTTTGCTTGAAACATTTTTCGGAATAACGAATAGTTCGGAAGATAATTGCGTGTAAATGTTCAAATGGGACGCCCTGTGTAAAAGGCACCCTATAAAAATATTGTTTCCCACCGACCTAATAATTACTATCTTATGCTTTTGTGGTACCGTGTCCCGTAACAATTATACTTTACGAGGATTCATCGCGTAATGATATAATAACACGACAAAACTAAGACGCAGACGAAACGTAGACGCGGAAAAACTTGTCGAGTGACAACAAGCTTCTTAACAGCGTACACATTTTCAGCTTCATTTCTTTTCATCCTCAAGATCGTTTCCTCTTGACTTCGTCGACTTACGAGTTTTCCTTCCTTCACGGGCGGTCTTCACCGTCTCTACTCGACACAAGTAAAAGAACGAAAGAAAAAACAACAAGTCTACGAGGAAAATAGCGTAAAAAAAAGTGTATACATAGATGAAAATAAAGGGAGAGAAAATGGAGCAGATAAGAGGGAAGAGGACAGCGCAGAGGTGGAAGAGCAAACGTGGGCTAAGAGGGAAAAGGGCAGGACGAAAGGAAGGAAGAGAGAGGGGAATGAAGGAGAAATAAAAAGGAAAAGTGAAGGACCGAGGAAGAGAAGGAAGAGTTATGATTGTGGCCGAGTTCTCATCCTCGAGAAGCCTCGGAAGACTTTTGATGACACAGGACACGAGAGTATAAATGCACGTTTCGGGTCGTGCTCAACGGGAACTAGACTGAGAAAAGCGGAAAACTGCAGCATAAATCAAATCATTTTTTTCCTTCAGGAACACTGTCACTTAAGGTTTAGCTGGAGTTGCCACTGGTATATACTCCGTTTTATTCATGCTGAAAGCCGAGTCGATTTAGACGCAGCTGAAATTATTACGTTAATTTTCATTAACCGCTTGGACAAATTAGACGACGAGTTCTATGAGTCTTAATGATCATAGGCTATGCCGTGCAATTTTGCGTCGCATGCAATTTTCGCAGAGTTACGACCTCACGTTCCGAATTAACTTTTGTGCGAGTGAAAATTAAATTGAAATTGTAAATTGGAAATGATTAAAAGAACAGCGTAAGATACTTAGTAGATGTGTCAGAACAGATGGTATCTTAAAATTCGATTTCTGTTCGTGATCATTATATCACTCAGCAAATTGACTAAATATGTATGTGTGATAATGATGTGATAAAATGTGATAAATATGTGTGATAAAGCTGATTAATATGTGTACCGAAATGGTAAAATTCTGTGACATCTTATCCATGTATGTATCTCGGACGAAGTAATAGTGTTTGGCGGAAAAGTCTGACTTATTAAGATCTTTCGTTGTAAGAAAAGAAAGGCGATTCTTTCCGAACTTTTCAGGGAATAGCGTGCATTCATTTTCACGGTAGTTTTTGTATTTAACAAAGGCAAATTTAAAGAATGTTAAGATAAATTTTCATATAGAAATATGTATTGATTTATTTAAGAATTATGCAGGATTTTCCGGAAGACCTTTTGTTCCGTCGTAGACCGAAACGACGGTTATACAATCAGACGATACCGTTACTTTTTATTATTTTATTCCTTCTTTCAGTCAATTTATGTATTTTCAAGACCGACGCTTTGCAATTTCGATTTCGTTGACAAAGGGAATCAGAGACAAAAGAAGCGAACATTTGGTCTGCAGTCCGCCACATGCGCTCGGTAACCTGGGACCCATCCGCGCCGGGCCTTACCGGGGCGCGCTGACTCGCAGACAATATAATCATAAAACCCTACCGTTGAGAGACTCGAAAATTCGTCGCGGTCAACTCGCACCGCGACCACGTGCGCGATATTTTCCTGACGTCCGCTTCGCCCTGAAGGAGAGGTATTCCACCTCCGCGTCGCGTGGAAAACCCGAGAAATTTGCCTTCCCCTTCAGGGCATCACCAATAAGGAGGCGAGTTTTGGTCACGGCTTCATCGAACTTTGAGGAAGCGCGACGTCACACGAAACTCGAACATACAGTCGAAAAGATTCAGTGAGTCGAAAACACTCATTTAGAATCACTCGTTCGCAAACACTCGTTCGACAAGAGTCACACGGACTCAAGACATTCACGTACTCGTATCGACAAGAGTCAAACGGACTCAATTCATTCGGCAACATTCGCATCACGATTCGTCAGCTCCAACGGTCGAGCAATTATTAGTTTTTCTCACTAGAGAATATTGAATCAGTTGCCTAATATTAATTTGGCGGGCAACAGTCGCAACCGGACGCGTACCACGACGGTCGAGCCTGGAATTTACAACTCCAGGCGGATTCGAAAGAGAAATCCACGCGGACGGACGCGACACCTTTTCAACAGGGTGGTTTCGGTGACCACGCCCACTCGGAACTGAATTACCTGAAATAAAAATGTGGGGATAATTTAGTTAATATATTAGTTTATCTAGTCTTTAATCGAAGCATTTTAAAAAAGAATCATTTAGGACAAAATGGTGGACGTTGAAACTTAAGTGACCGATTTTCATTTAAAAAAGAAAGCGCTCATTGTTCGATAATAAAATAAAAACTAAGTGTTAAAAAATGAAGTCCTCCAATTAGAGACAAGATTTTTATATCTGAAATAAGCCTTAAAAATTTGGAACGGATCTCTTCTGCGGTTTTCAATTAATTCTGGCCACCAGTTTTAAAAATTTCGTTTCGAGAAACATCCTTTTAGAGATTAAAAATTCAATTTACATTTAGAACACATTTTTGTATCTTACACAAAAGTCATCTATTTCAGGCCCCTAAAGTAGACTTTCTGCTGTATTGGCCGCCTCCGAAAAAGCTACTTGATGCTGTCGAATTTTTGTAAATTTCTAACCACACCCCTTAAACAATAATAGGAGTTCCCGTAAATAAAATCGGGAAAAATATTCTGAGACTTCCGTTTTCCAGCCTCCACTTGATTTTTCCTGCAAGAGGTATCCTCTTCACAGTAAAAATTGATCAATTCTCCACCGGCGTAAACCAACTGAAGCATTGATTGGAATAATTGCGCCGAATTAGATTGCACATATGTATGTATGTAGTATCGATTCGTGTAATAACTTTAACTATATATCGACTTGTTCTAAGCTTCCGTAATTTATTTTATGTATGGATTTAGCATGTTGGTATGAGAATAAATAACTTTCTGTCATTAATTAAAATTTTTCACGCTTGAGACTTGTTTAAAATTACTTGGACCGTCTCCAGTACTAATTTATTCTAATAATCTCTCCATATCTGTGGGGTACGGTTTTCACTGCTGCAGTTGTGTTAATTCTTTTGGTAAATTTATATAATATACGGGATATGTTTGTCGCATTTATTTTAAATGTACCTAATAGTTTCTCTGAAAATTATTTCGTTTAATTTGACGAACTTTTAACGAAATTATAGCATTCTAAGTATTGAACATAAAAACACGATTTTCAAAAATTCTACGGAATAATATAATCAACGAGCACATTCGAATATTCTACAGCCCTTTTCCAAAGTAGATTAAAGTGAAAAATATTTTCACAGACATGAATTTCCCAATAAATTCCGTAGAAAGTAAGTGAAATGTGAAGCAAAATAATTTTAAAAAATTTGTCAAACTTTGTCAGAATTACTTCGTTGGATATATCATTGAATAAATTAAATTATTCTTTCGAAAAAGGATTTCTTCAAGGTAATGTAATGTATGTAAAACGGTTCTTAATATGTATTAGGTATATGCCTGCCTGTAGTCCTCTCGTGCACGCTGCTGTGGCGCAAGGTATAGGAATATAAATAGCGACGAGAATCTAGGAAATTTTATTTCGCCACGGTGCTATCACGAAATTTGTTGAAAAAGGTCTGGGCGAAAAGGTGAAGCTGGTTTGGCCCCGCCACGGGCTGTCGGTGTAAAGACGTCACTCGGGATATTCATGAGAATTCATGCTAATAACGATAATTCAAATTTGAACTTGAACCCGGTAATTCAACCGAGAATAGCGGGGTAGAAAAAGAGGTGGGAGGAGCCGTGATATTAGTGGATCGTTAGGACTGGATTGATCGATATCTCGCGGCGGAGGCGTGAAAATTGAGTGGTTCTGAGTGGCGGAGCAAATAGGAAACAAGAGCAAATTGATGAGATCCGGCGGGATTGCGGTATTGTTTGTCAGACGTATATGCTAGAATCCTGAGGATCTTTTATAATTTCATTAAACTTCTCTTGTTATACAGAGTGTTTTCAAATTAAATCTTCAAACTTGAATGGTGTTCTCCATTGATTGAAATGAAAAGAAAAAGATTATGTAAAGACTAAAAGTAAATACTTCAATTCTTCGATAGTCAATTACAGTAAGTGTTATAACAATTTCAATTGAATCTAACAGATACAACCTTCCGAAAGTTCGGATACAATTATATTTTTAAATTAAACAAATGTTCCTTTCGTAATTTGTAGAAAATAATCACCTGTGAAAAAATTTCTTTTTCTAATCACATTTCTGAAAAATTTTATTGCTGAAAAGCTTTATTTTGCCGATTCTTGCTTCTCTGTGTGTTCTGTTACTTGTGTGTGCGCGCCATAGAATTTTGGGAATATCTTAAAGCAGAATGTCAAAACTTGGGTGAAGAATATTTCAAAATATTAATAAATAGAATGCCTAATGTTTGTTTGTATGTTATAAAAAATGAAGTTGGTGTCTTTGATGAGGCGAAAGTTTGATTAAGAAAAGTTGTTTTGTTATTTTGAAGTTGGTTCTGTCGTGTGAGTCTGTGATTGTAATAAGAAATTTCTAACTCGACTTTTTAGTTTTTATTTAACTGCTTCCAAAGTTTTTAACGATAGTGTATGTAGAGGGATATATGAAGAACATTAGAATTAGAAATTGTATAATGCAATATAAAGATATGGATACAATGAACATGCAAAAGTAGTATAAACTTCTTTGAAGTGTATTACACATACTTCACTTCATTCAGTACTTCTGAAACGTTTTCAAATTTTATATATTACAGTAAGCACTTAAATTATGAAACATTGACAAGCAATTTTTATAATCATATATATTTTTATATTTAATAAATAGCAATGCAGCTACAACGTTAGGTGTATTTTATTTGTAGTGAAAGGAAAAAATCAAATCCATGAATATTGAATGAGAAATACACGAATATTTCCAGTGGTGCAATACCAAAAAATTAAACATTTTCGTTATACTAGTGCCGTATAAATTCGTAGGCCACAAAAAGTAGAACAGATTTGAAATTAAGATAAATGCGTCGCCATTAAAATGCAGTTGGTTTCCAGTTCAGACTCTCCTTCTCTCTGTAAAATGAAAATTACGTCCTGTATGTACGTTTCGTACGAAGTATCTCATTAATATCAAGAAAGAAATTAAGTCATTTCGACTGAAATTATGTTAACGCCAGTTACAAATTTGGATGAAATAAGCATTGCTGAAACATATTGAGGTTAAATCTTTGCATTGCGTCATATTATAATTTTCATTCGATACAAGTATTCCTAAAAGATGAAATAACTAGCAGACTCTTTCAGCCTCAATTTATTAATACTTTTTCTCTAGTTTCCGACAGAAAAGTTAAACATTTTCCGGAAATATAATTTTGGTACTTAAAATATAGTCTACAAATGCATACGATATGAGAATCATATTGCAATTTGTATAAAAAGTACAGACTATCTCAAGAGGAAATAAACTTTGCGAACATACTTCGAAGATCATTACGAACTAAAATAATCTTAGTCTAATGAACTAAATAGCATTTACTCATTTTTATGTAAAATGACACATGACGAAGAGCATATTCATCATTGTATTTTAGTGTTTTTTAACTTGAAGAAAGCAGCAGCAGAAACAAAACTATTAATTGAAAAAGCCTTTGATAACGGTTTTGTATCTGCCGACACATGTGTGAGATGGTTTCAATAATCACAAAATAACGTTTTGACTTCAAGACAAAGAACGCGTTGGAGACCTGCAGAAACGAAAAATGATGATTTGGAAGTGTTGTTGAAGAAAAAACCCGGCCTAATCGACTAGTAAACTTGCAAAGCAGCTTGAAGTTATAGAATTACAACTAAGATTTTAAAAAGTGCGACGGTATTACTTTAATAAATATTTTAAGATAAAAACTACACTGCCTTTCCCCCTGGTATTGTGAAGATTAATAGGTGGAATATTTTATATGAAATTTATGTAACATATCCATATGTTTATCAAATATACGTCATACATTTTGCACGTCCCACGCAAGGTTCATCAGAATTCCCTGTCGTAAGAAACAATAAACCAAGGGACTATGAAATACACGCGAAAACAAAGAATAGGAAGAAGTTGTTGTAACTGACCCGTTATAAATCGCATTATGATGCACGTACAAAGAATTTAAATTGTTCCGGATGCACAAAGATATTAACCCCATTCGACCCGCATGCCAGCAGGTGCTCGCACGAAATTCATATGTATCTTTCCCGTACGTGATTTGCCCTCTGAGGCGATATATGAGACTACCTTCCGTATTTCTTTCACGTTCTCGCTATATAGAATTAGTAGTATTTTTTTATCAAAATATTAAAAATAGTGGACGATATCCTTTTCTTTTCTTAAAAACGTTCATTCCAAAGATCGTTACGGATACATTCCGGGCCCAACTGTGTGGACACTCTTTAATGAAATTTTCCGCAAGTCTAAATCCATTTTCGATAACAAACTGAGAATCTACCAAACAATAATAAAACCCGTCTGAACCTATAGGATACCATTACGAGACACGGCAGCAAAAAGTCATACAGCAGAGATGTAAGCAATTCGAGCAAAAAACCTAAAAAAGATAGTAGGTGCACAATGGTATCTTAGAAATGAAGATATATGAGAAGACTTAAAAATGCCATCTGTGTCCGAAGTAATAGTAAACTACACAAAAAGATACAAAGAAAGAATAGAAAAGGGCACTCTAAACAAAAATATACTCAACAAAAGACGACCAAAAAGAAAACATCCCTTAGGCTTAATTGCAAGGTAGGAAAGCAAATAAACAGAAAAAAAAATGTCAAAATGTTATCCTAATGGGGATTCACGTTAACGTGATAGTAAATCTCGAATGACAAAAAAAAATTTACCAAATGTCGAATAAAACACATTGTAACGAACACGAGGCAGAAATTTAAAATGAAAACTCTGTAATTAATCGAATTAATTCCGTGATTAAAAACCTTTCATCAATTTCAATATAAGTTACGACAGGTTGTTGTTCTACACGCAGTGCACTGTAGTGATTACTTACATATATTTAAAATCAGATTTCAATATTTAAGATAAATAATTCTACACATTATGTTTTTTTTTTGCTTAGATGTCATTGATTGTCTGTCTTTTTTTCCAATCGTATTTTATCACTAACAGGTCGTATTCAATAATTACATTGAAAAGTGACATTGTGCCTAATTTCACCCACCTATACTGGTCTTAATTTCGCCCCGGGGATACCTCTGCTTTATGCAGTAAGCTGTTCCCGCGCGACAGAAAGGGAGCAAAATGGATTATACATATACACTGGATGCTTTAAATAGTACCATGAACTGTGTGTATCTGAACCTCAAAGAAAGAAGTTCCTAATCGATTACTGTGTATGTTTTTATTTTTTATCTTTGATCTTTACTCGATAAAAACATTATTTTTATATTTTCATAAAAAAACATTTTCTAAACATAAAACATTAGGTGTAAAATTTATTTCAAAATGAATTTTCTTTGGAAAATGAAAATAACCTATTTTTAATTTTGTTTATATGAACGTTTATGAAAAAGTAATAATAGAATTACGTAATCAACGTTTCAAAGTGACTATACATTTTTTTTCAGTCTATAATATAGATTAGTTTTCGAACAAGAACTAAAAAACCTTGGGAGGGGGGGCGCCGAAATTGAGACTCCTTACCCTAAGCTTCTGAATTCTCCTGTGGTTCATCAAGACTTTGTATATTATTCCAAATAACTCAGTTTATAAAATATATCTCTCCGTTTTATTCAGTAACAAACAGTTAAATGGTAATAAGAATATATCAAATCGCGTATCAATTGCTTCCTATTAACATAGATTATTTACGTTTCAACTGTCGGGAATAACGTGCAGCTGGTATTAAGACGACGTAACTAGAGCACAACAATGTCGAACACGAGACGATGCATCGAGATATGTCGAGATTACTTCTTCTAGGAAATCGTAACAGGTGGAACGAATCTAACAATAGCTGGTACACTTTGGAATTCCTATAAAAAGTTTCACATCGAGTGAGGATGTGGTTTGAATTTTTCATTTAAATGATTATTCATACCTCCAACCTCATTACTCTGTTGTTCATATAATAAAAACGAAATTCCATAGCGCTCGTTGAAGCGAAATAAAGTTGATATTCCATTTCACACGTGCGAAGATTACATGTACATACATATGTAATTGAAACGAAAACTGTTCACTTTCAAGCGATTTTCAAATTATTGATTAGTTTCTGTTTCTTTTCGAAACAATGTTTATTATTTCTTTAAGTAATTCCCAGGGATATTACCTGCATTCACTGAATGTGTAACAATCTTTGTCATAAGGAGCTAGATAAAAGAAATAATTTTAAAATAGACAGACAGGGTAGCAGCACGTAATGACATTTATGAAAAAAAAAAATTAAGGAATAGTTTACTACAAACAATATTATCTTGTTTCTCACGAAAGTATACGTATAGATTCATTTGAAATGCTGATTGCATTAATTTTTGCATCTTTTTAATAATCGAGAAGACAAAACACAAAATCATATTACAACTTTTAATGAAAAGAAACGATTACAACGAAAACATTAAAGACATTAAATTTATGTTTCAACCGTAAAAAATGTGCAGCAATAAATGTGACACGGTTTAAAGGACAAGTTTTGCCATTATTTACACGTAACTCCAATATCAAGTGGATCGATTCCGTTTTACAGACCGATCGAGAAATAAAACCAGTCAGACAGAACCGAAGGGTCCAATGAAACTCATAGTCGCGAAGAACTGGAGTCAAAGTTCGCGTTTCTTGTTTCCTCGAAGGTGTCGAGGGTTTTAATTTCATGGGGCGTTAAATACGTGCTCGAAGACGAAAGAGAAAAAAGATGGAAAGGATCGTAAATGGGAACAGGAAAAGAACGAAAAAACGCAGGAAGAAGTGTTCCATTGCCCTCTAGAGAATAATGACGATCGTTACACCAACTTCTTGAATCTCTTATACCTCTCTACGTCGTATTACTTCGATAAATTTTTTGTTATCACGAACAAATAGTGCAATCAATTCTGCATTTGACTGTCCTCCTCGTAATCTATGAAGAATATATTTCTGAAACGTGCCATCTTTACAGAATAATTATTTCTAGGTGTATAATAATAATAATTCGACAAATAATTTGGAGCATTTTGGTTTTCAAGATGTCACGTAGCGAAATGAATGTAATCAAAATTGAATCTTGCTTCGCCACTTTTTCGTCGGAAAAGCTTACCGACACAAAAATAATATTTTCATAAATGTTTCATGAAAAGTACAGATATTTCTATTTTCATTCCCAAGAATCTTGTCTTCTTATTATCGTCGATTATTGAAGAGCAAATCAGATGCTTGCCATACCGAAAACAAAACTTGACTTAATTCATTAATAAACTGAAAGTCTGATTCTTAGCTATTTTAGAACATCCTTAAGTAGGGATTTACTAAGAATTATGACTTATTAATACAGGATCAGGACAGCTTATGCATGGGCCAGAAATTATTAATGCATCGTTGCTTATCAGGAGACTGCAGTTTCTTGGATATATTGTCTATCATTAATTTACAAATTATTAGAAACGGAAAGTTTGTTATTAGATCACCAGATATTAACAGATCATTGGACTTGTCACTTATCATTGGACTATGTGTTTCCAGGGAAACACGTAGCTCATTGGTGGATCAAAAACCATTAAAGACTGGAGTAATTAGTGCTTCATATCCTATTAATGAATCACTCATTGAAAAATTTTGAGAATTATTAATCTTGCCCCATGGAATAACGAATATCGGCCTGCTTTATATGAAAATTATTACTGATGTTAATTTAAATCATTATATAAATCACAGGTTCCTTTTATGCGGATAAATATACAATATTATGCAAACGTAAACGAGTATATACCCAAAACAAAGCATTTACATAATATATAACTGAAAAGACGATTACAAATTTGATAAATGTACAAATAGCAACAGTACACAATAACTATTTATAAAGTTTTTAGATTCAGTCAATATACATAGGTATATTATTATAGTCAATAATTTCGTTTCTCTAGATAGCCAATTTTGGTTACTCTGTTCTTTTATTAACTTAATCCACATTAACTGAAAATAATTTAATGAGAATATTGTTTCAACTGCAATGTTATAATTGTGGTAATATCACCATCATGCGCTTCAAAATGTAACATTTCCTGTATTATATAAATATATATTATACATATTAATATAATACAGGTATTTAACATATACGGGGTGAGTCAATAAGAAATACTATCCAATGTAACTCGTTACATATTGGTGATATCAGAAAACCTTTTAATAAATTATGTAGAGTTTTAAGGAACGCGTCGGATGGATAGAATTTAACTTTTTTATATCTTATTTCTTTTTTAGATGTCAAGGTGACCTTGAGTTTTTTCAAGGTCAATGCATCTTTTTTTTAATACCATCATGCTAAAAGATAGTTATTGAAAAAAAGATGCATCAACCTTAGAAAAACGCAAATTCACCTTCATATCTCAAAAAAAAATAAGATATAGAAAAATCAAATTATATCCTTGCGATGTGTCCCTTAAAATACTACATAATTGATCGAAACGTTTCGGATAAAACCAGATAGATAACGAGTTATTTTAGATAGTAGTTCTTACTGACTCATCCTGTATTTTAGCGATACACACGTGATTGTCGTATAACCAATGTCCCTATCATTCTGTTTCATTCATGATGACTTAAATGTATCACTGAAAACTAAAGCCTGACATGAATGGTCTACGTTCCCTAACTGTTTCATGTATGAAGACTTCCCCGCGGTATAATAACCATTTCATGAACTATTCATCGTATAAATCTTTGACGAAGTAGTAATAATGTAAAAGTTGCTAATGACATCCTCTTAATTCAAGCTTAATTCCTTCCTTCGGTGTGACGACCATTTGTTACAGAAACGACCGACTTTCGTAAAGGATCTCTTTTCGAAATGACGCAGTTATGCAGTACTGCATATCTCTGTCTACTATACAGGGTGGTTCGCTTAGCTCTTACATCTAAAATATCTTCGCCATTTTTGGAAGTAGAGCAAATTGTCTTCGATGGAATTATTCGATTGAAAAGTGTATATGTATATTATGATTGATAGAACAGCTTTTTTAAGGTCATTTTTTCGAGATATCAAAGTTATCTGGATTTTTTCGTTAGATAAGACCTGATACATAGCATTATAGAACATTCTATTACAAATTCAATAAGCCAGACTCTTATCACCTTGAAATGACTTTGAACATGAAAAATTAGTTTTGTCGTCTTGAACATGTTTCTCCAGGTAGAAGGTATATCGTTATCTAATTATCAAAATAGTGTAAAAACAGTATAAAATCAGTGATTTTATGTATTTGAAAGAATACTCACTGCTTGCTTTTCTAGACTTCAAAATGTCTTCGAAAACAGTAAATGTCACATTTAGGAAACATGTAATTTTTCACTTTCTAGGTCATATCCGAATCATAATAATCTAGGTTGTTAAATTAGTGGTAGAATGATTCATAATACAAAAAAAAATGGAGATAACCTTGAAATATGAAGAAAAAATAGCCTTGAAAAAGGCTATATTATAACATAATATACATCCTTTTAAATAGAATAATTTCACTCGAGACAGTTTTTCGTACTCCTAAAAACGGAGGAGATATTTTAGGTGCAAGAGATGAGCGAACCACCCTGTATACTTCAGGCAGCTTATAATTAATCGTTTAAACTATAGAACTTATCCGTGACGATTTGGATTCGTGAGAAACCTTGTCGTTCCTTTCAACGGAAGACGCAATCGGATGAATGCAATCGTCAGCGGAATAATTACTGAAACTTTCCTTATAATCCTGTCATTAATTGGCTGCAGTTCCGAAAAGATCCACCCACCGCTTTTCACGAAATTCAGTAAAATTGTCTCAAATACTTCTAAATGAACATATGTAAAAGATTTTGGGACGTATTTGAAAATTAACTGACATAACGCTAAAATAATGGGGTAATTATTCATTGTTAGTTTAGATGAAGCCTTTGCCCCTGCACCCCGCTGAAGCGTGTTTTGTATCTCATTATGTGGGTGGGTCACACATACAACAAATGGTCCCTGTGTCAGAAAATATTATTGCCTAACTAAGAGATGTTGTACTTCAGCTGCAAGGTAACGTGGGTCTTTCTAGGTGTTACGGCAGTTCGTGTGTTTAGTATACAAAAATATTTTTATTATTTCAGTGTCATCTCAGTTAATTTACACTGCGCCAAGAAATCTTGTACATATGATCATTTGAGAGTATTTGGGACGATTTTACCAAGTTTTGTGAATATCGAAGGATGAACCTTTTCGGAAATATATCCCAGTATTATTTTACCAACTTACTTGAGGAATCTTTCTAATTTTGTGTATTAAAACGTATGTATAATGTTCTACAAATTCGATTAGTTATTTCAAATTATTAAAAAATGTAATATTGCAAGCAGCAAAACACCATTCTAAAATAATAAGCTACCCCCATTCCTTACATATACAAATTTTCATTTCAGTAAATATATTAAAATTTTAAATGTATAAAATAGCATGAAATGTCATTCCAAAAATGAAGCTTCAAATGTTAGCATTGTATACATTGTCATCTCCGTGTAATCTACAATTTATTCTTTCAAAGACAGATGACAGAAATTAAATTCCTGAAGTTTTTAAAAGAATTAATACCACGGTATCTTACATTCGTTTATCGTTCGCTCATAAATGAATTACGACGTATCCAAAGAGAAATATGTACAAAGAACAGATTCGAGCTACTGTCAGGTGTATGGTAAGGAATTGTAAAACAGAGGTATGTAATAAAGCAGATATGCATATAGCGAGTTTCCAAACGCGAGTAAAAGGGGGCCAAGTGCCCACGATGAAAAACAGAATTCAGGTGTACAGCTTTCAGTAATGTTCAAGCCACATTCTCTTCCCATTTCGCGCAGCGAAATTATTGTTATTCGAAACACACGATCGTGAATTCGAAAGACAGTCGGGGGGCATTCGTACGCGTTTTCGAAACGCTGTGAGAAACGATGATAATTCGCGACATGCACTCGAGAATAATCCACGACGACCATTACCATGAAGGTTATGGCTTTCCACGAAGGCACCAGGTGAAAGAAACGAGTCGATTTTTCAGTTTGCCTCCCTATTTAACGAGAACGATATTAAACGACCACTCTCCGTGGTTGCATCCAGCAGCGTGCGCGTTCGTATACATGATATGAAAAAAAAACCTATTTTTTTTTCAAAATGTATAACTTTTCTATATTTCACGATAGTCAGTTTTCGATTTCCAATTCGTAATCTTGAGGATGAAAAACATAAATATACTGTGAATTGAACTTGTCTGCAATTCTTGCCATGCCCTGGAGCGAAAGAGTTAAAAGCAGATCCTTCGTATCAAAGGATGCCAGTCCTTGGGTGA
Source organism: Dufourea novaeangliae (assembly GCF_001272555.1). Lineage (NCBI taxonomy): Eukaryota > Metazoa > Arthropoda > Insecta > Hymenoptera > Halictidae > Dufourea > Dufourea novaeangliae. Next base: position 382,309 of record NW_015374156.1, on the reverse strand, counting down.
CTAATTTTACAACTGCTTTATATATCCGCCAACAAGTATACTGTCGAATACGATAATGCATTTCGGTGAAAATTGAAATTTTACCACTTCCACAGTGTTCTGTGTGTTCCCCTTAAACTGCTTCTGCCTCATCTGTGATCTCCAATAGTCAACGTGGGAGAGGAGCAAGCAATTAAGGGATATTCATTGAACATATTGATAAGGGGAGACTGTGATGTTTTATTTTAGAAGAAAATGGTATTAGTTCTTGGCGCGTCGCGTCGCACAGTGGGACGAAAGGGGTAAATTTCTGGACATCCAATTTTATTGTAAACGACTAATTATATATTTATCAAATTTTTTTTTACATCGCTTGTCTTAGAAAAAGTAATTGTAGCATATGAATAATTTTGTTTCAAATCATTTGTTTAATTAATGTATTACAAAATTTTATTTTGTTCTTTAATTTTCCTTGTTAGGTAATTGAATGTGAGGTGTTCATGGTGTCAAATATGTGGTAGCTCTAAACAGATGATATTGTACAGATGAGGCTCCTCTAATGGTGTATCTAGGGGGTAACATTTCTGAAATCAAAAGACTGGTACATAAAATAACAATTCGAAAATTTTCCCGAATTTATATGTACAATTTTGACAATAACGAAATTATAAAAATTGTGTAAAACATAAATTCACCCTGTTACGTCCTCTCTCCATTTATTTAAACACGATTTATTGTCGTGGTCGCAGGTAATCACAGTATGGTTTTATAGTTCCTTAATGTAGAATTTTCGAAAATCCTCGGACTTTTCACTATATTAACAAAAACGTATAAACTTTTTTAGTAGGTAAAATTTCCAAAACTAATCATCGATTTTTAAGTTTCTGAATGATAGTATAAATGAAAAATTGTTCTGGATTCTAATATTAGATGTTTTAATTCAAAAAGTAAGAGTCTCGAAAAGTGTACGCACAAATCGTTGAAAAATCAGAATTTACACACCTTGAACAAATTTTTTCTTTGCGATTCCCTGTTCTTTAATGTCCAAGGATTATATTGAGATAGTTAAAAAAAGTAAAAAAATCCGAAATTGAAATTTTTGTTCATGTCACAGTTTTTACAGGATTCGTCACACTGTACGTCGCCGTGCTCGACTCTCACTTGGGCTAAACTGTCGATGGATTGAAACAGTTATTTATTACCATGCAAAGCTGATTTCCAGGAAACCCAGAAACAATACACGTACAGGCCCCACTACGTTCGCATTGTATAACCATACCCACAGAAACATAGATCAACCAGAAATCTTCATCTCCGCTACCACACAACACACATATAACTAATCAGAAACTGAACTACGTCAACAAGCAAATATACACGCCAATATACAACAGAACATGTTCAGAACTTAGGGAACACACATCCATCACGCAAATAGAACGTAACTCGTACGTACGTACACATGAATCATATCTTGTTACATTTAAAAGTTTAAGTGTTTTACCAAGTTCTGGTAACTTAGTCGAAATCACACCGCATCGCCATCCACAATCACATCTAATTTCTAACAAGCTCCGTAATATCAAGTTATCAACAAGCACTGGCAAATTGCGAGTTTATCACCAGCAAACTGGAATAAAGAGTCAACGAAGAGAGGTCCTCTCAACTCTATAGCTTATCCTGGACAGCACTATAACAAGTAATAGTAGAAAAAATTATTGTAATAGGGGACAAGTTTTCGTGGTTTTATGCAAAGTAGTTTATTGTCATTCCGTGAAACGAAAGACCTATTTAAGAGTAGCAGAGAATTACCGAAATTTATAAATTAAACAGAAGTGATTATAAGTAGTTTTATTATTAATTTTCAAAAATTGTATACACAGACATTACTGTTGAATTTGCTTCTATTATTATTATAGATTGATTTGGTCTTGAATTATCTTTCTGATAAATATGAGGCGATATCTAAGAAAAGAGCGATTTTATTGATAGGTCAGATTGACGTTACTTTTATGTAAGAAAATCATTAACATAGCTCCTTGCTTTATTGCAATATTACACAACCCGTTTCAAAGTACTATTTAACATAACAGCAAAATTAGTTATGTTAAACGCTAAAGGTAATTAAGGCAGAGAATTAATCTCACTTAAATTGGGTCATTCCTTCCACGTGCATTTTAAAAGATGAACATTTAAGCTAAATTCAATAGGATACGACAGATGAAATTAGTGTATAAAGATGGAAGAAGACGATTGTTGGTCTATTGGCATTTGTCTAAAAAAAAATTGTCAGACTCGTCCTGAATCTCCCCTACCAAATATTTCTTACTTTGTAGTCGTTTTTATATCTAGAAACGCGCGTTTGTTTCTCGCGCCACTTATGCCCGAAACAAAGCGAAAATCTGATAAAAAGGGACGGATTCGCAGGCCATCACGTAAAAGTTGAACAGAGTAATGCGAGTTTTCCGCATGAAAAATCCAAAGTCCTTGGGAACCGGTGACGAAATATTGTCTGACGTATGCTTCCGCGTTCTTGTTGACTTGTTCGCGAAATCGCGCGGGTGATATTTCGCCTCGACGCGACGTTGAATATTTTGGAGTTCGCTGTGATAGATCGAGGTCGAGGATGCTCTCCTACGCCGAGAGCAGGGCACTTAAAGGTACGGTTTTTCGATATCCGAAGGTAATTCCGAAAAAGCAGGTCGTGCCAATTGTAATCGATAAAGTATCGTTATATGGAAAAAAAAACTCGGAATCATTTAAATTATCGGAAAATCAGAGCTACAAATTTTTTGATCAGTGGAAACTCGCAATCCGTCCTTTTATTGCTGTCATCTTATTTTGTAATCAGTAATCGAGGAAAAGATGGGAAATTTTTCATACGTGGATTTATTATTTGACGTCGAAATATATTACTATTATGTTGTTTATTTATTCAGTTCTTATGGACTACCATTGGACATTGTAGTATTACACACCATTGGAAATTAATATTGTATATATTGCATATAAAATATTAGCATGAACGTTGACAGTCAATTGAGTAATATTATTATTTATTGTACAGCGGAAATTGTTTCATTTTATTAATAACACTGAGTTACCAACAAATGTGAAACATCTATAATAAACGTATGAATAAAATAAATTATGGAATTGTATTATGCAATTTCGTGTAATTTAAAATTTGTAAGTACATAATTGTGATATATAATTAATGATTGGTTGTATAATTCTATTCTAACATATTATTATTTGAAATCCACTTAACCTGAAAAGAATTAAATAATTAAAACGTGAAAATCCTGTTCAACGCATTCATTGATCTACCAAGACTGATTTTAGCGCGGATTAAGTTTTAGGATTAGCCTGGATATTGAAACACAAATTGATACAAGACATGAAATCTCGAGCTCGCGATGCAAAACCGGATAAATCTATTCCAATCAAATTTGGAATATGCTACATCACCGTGAAAGCGTGACATTAACTACATTAAATATGTAAAGAGAGATATAAATAAAAGACGATGGGAAGTTTCCTTGTACAGAATATGCGAAATTAAAATTTAATTTCATAGTAGCTTCAATTATATAATTACTGAATTTATTAAATTTAAATGTACCTTACTAAGATGAGAAATTATCCGATTTAAATATAGTAAAAAGTTACTGCTATTCAGATAACGCAGTTTGTGCAAAATAGGCTGCTCCTCTTTCCGACATTATTCGTTTAGCAGAATCTTCGTAAAAGTCTTGATCGAGCTGTGGATCTTATAAAGACTGCTGAGTTAATTGAAACTACAACAATCTTCTTATTTATTTATTCCTTACCACTTTTAAAGTACCAATATTAGAAGTAACATTTTCGCGATTAAATTACATGTTTTTGATAACTGTGACACACTTAATTACATTGAAATCACAAAACCATTTTCCATTGGGATGATCCATTTTAACAAGCTCCGCAGTTCAAACCAGATCTCATAAATAAAACAGCGCCGGTCAATAATACGACAGGCCACGGCGTTAAATAATAACCTCCGGTATTATCTGTGCATAAAAATTAATCGATTTTCATTAAACGGGGTAAGCGAATTCGAACGCAATTTATATGCAAACTTTGTATAGTATGTAAACAGAACGATACCTTGCTTCACGATTTCACGATGTAATTAACAATTTCACGGTGTGTAAAAATTCGGTGCGCTTCTGAATTATTACTTATGATTGGAGTAGAAAGTACAGTTTCAATGTATTCTGAATATTTCAAATAATATAATACTCCGTTACATTTTATGTATGATTGTCAATAGTATAAACTTACTGATGTGTATATACATATGCAGTTTCTTTCATATTCATTCAAATATAAATCAGAATACGTGCACATTACGCACTTTACGAATACATTGTTAAATGTGATAACAAAATTTTTGAACAACTATTTACAATATGCTGTAGTAAGAAATATTATATTTAGTGGTGGTAGATATAAATATTATTATAAATAGGTATGTTAAATTATCTTGCAAGTTTAACCTTCGGTTGTCACATTGGGTCGAAATGACCCAAAATTTACCTTTGAAGATCTTTGAGGCATGATTTAAAATCGTACTATTGGCGCTATGTAGTAGTAATTTCAAGTATCTTCCACAGATAGAGACACTTCCCGAGTATGGGGAAGCTTTAGTGTGTTTTTGGCAGTCGAAGGTGACGTAGGATTAAATTGTACCCAGTGTGACACAGGCGTCGTATTTGCTCCAACTCGAATATAGTGATTTTGACGTAAAGAAGTGCTCAGAAAAGTAAAAGTAACATTATGTTTATACGAATTTTTTTTTATTAAAGTGACAATAAGGACACGACAGTTAATGTATAACGAGACAATAGCGTACAACTTACGTGCACGACGCCTTCAGTATGTCATCTTCAATAATAACGAACTTAAAATGTTAAACATTTAAAGTAATTTGATATAACTTGTTTTTGATTCAATATACTTTTTTATTGATAAAATTAAATGTTGCATACTTAGGATAAGAATGAATATATTTCTCCTATACAAAGGCATGATATTTTCAACCCATAAAATGTCCTCAGTATGCAAAATAGATATCTTTTTTGAATGCTCCATACAAAATTATTTTTGTTATTAAAGTAGCATATTTAAAGAGTAGAACTATAACTTTTTAGCTAAAAAATATTTTTTTTAAGTTTTTCTTCAAGGATTTATTTGTACGTAATGATACTTTAAATGTTAATTTTTAGCAATGAAAATGTATTCTAAAATGTTCAAACTGTATGTCGGAAATTTTTGCGACTAAATTTAACAAATAGTTTTTAAACAGCAGCTGATTGAAAATTAGCTTAGGGCGAATCGACATAGTGTGTCAACTACGTTCGAAAAATGAGGGGTGACACCCGAAGGTTAAAACGATATAGAAATTGAATTATAACATCGAAAACAATGGATCTTCAATCTTTAAGTATGATTATACCAAAGTGTAATAAAAAATACATTCTCTTAGTCTATTTTACGATTCAAACAGTCGTTCAAAAGAAATCGTGTGTATCTGACGAGTACAGTCTATAAAATCATATTAATACGTTCCGTGCCTCGTGCGTCACTGGTGACCCACCCTGAAACTTCCGTTCAGGGCATTTCGTGTATAACAAGATCCAACATCAATGGTTTCAAATATAAACTTATTTACAGCCAACGTTAAAAGTGTACCAAAAACCTAATATAACTGCTGTGCAAAGTTAAAAAGAATTGAATACGTTTTTACTGAAGTACGTAGAATATAAAGTGATTACGTATATACTAATTTGATACTTTCTGAACCGAAAATTCATCATTTGATTAAGAATCACACACGACGTTGACCTTTACTATTTAAAGAAGTAAACAGACAGATTTCAAAGTTTTTCTAAAAGAGAAAGACCCAAAAGGTCAGTGCAAAAGTTTTGATGGGTTTTGTCTAAACTGTTAGACTAATAATAATTTTAATTATAATTTAATAATAATTTAATGAAATACATAATGATTCTTTTATAATATAATTATTTTAAAAAGTTATCCTAATAAACAAATTTTTAGATTATTCTTTATTGAATTTCTATAATCAAATTATATTAATAAATTTTCAGTATACCACATAAATTATGAAATTTTTTTTTTAAACAATAAAACACTCGATCGCATCAATCTTTGTTCTAAACAACAATTGGCCGTATTACATTGACATAATTATTTGTTGTTTCCATAAAACCATGACGATCGTATGATCTGCAGAAAATCCATAAAAACTTTTACACTGACCCGGCACTTAAACATTTACACGATAAATGTTTAGTCAACTCTATTTCGAATAATCGTATTTCAGGCAGGCGGTTCGTAAGATATTAATGAATTTTAAGCCACGGGATTAAACAAACTACCCTTCAAAGCGCCTGTGCAAAGCGCACGCGGAATTGAGGCAGGATCTTCGGTATTTGAATAATTGAAAAGGGCTCACGGCAGATCTGAAATCGCTGAAATGAGATTAATTAAGCTCGCTGAACTGCTCTGGACATGTGTGAGTTGACAGCAAGCACGTTAATGCTATGTAAAGTGCATTATACACACGTGGACGCGCGCGCACATACACACGGATAGAACATTCGATTGGATTGTTTTCTAATTTCAATCCGAACGTTTGACTTTTCCGCTATTTCGTTGTCGCGCAAATCTGTCCAATCGTTAATCGCTTGAATATCTCGTTTCTGAAGACTTAAATCTCATAGGGTAGATAGATTACGGTTAATTCGTGTCCACATAATTACTATACAAATGTAATATTCTTGTTAACGAGTTTTAAACACAAAATATTGATTAAGGGTACGTTTATGTCGGAGCTGCGATATACGATCGGAACAGTGATAAGAGCAAAGCGTAGAAATACAATCTATGTATTGTTTTATAATGGTCCAGTTTACATTGGACCAGCGAGCAGAGCTACTAGTTTACAAAACTTGTATTCTAGTAAAAGCATCTGTGATAAATATTATCCCAATAATTCCGTGAATTGAATTATAATGAATATTTACATAAGTCGATTTATAGGTACGTGAATTTGGACCAGTAAGGCGTATAAAAATCATGGTAGACGAATAAAAACACTTTAGGATCTAGAGAAAATTACGCAAATTAACTCAACATAGATATTTGTGTACCAAACTCCAACTCGTAATAGAGTCATAGACACTCTCATAAGCGATCAATTTATTTGACTATGCATCACCTCACCATTTACACCTGTTTAATTCACTATTACGTGTACCTTGACACCAATATTTTCCTGTATGTAAATTTTTTTGTATTTCGTTTCACGTACAATCAACATAAGGGCTTCTATATAGTCGAATATTAGAGATACTCAAGACAACCTTTTAATATCGCCGATAAAACATAATCGTCACGAACATTCATTAGCAGACCGTACCATTAATGGTATTTAATTTCAAGTTACTTATCGATGCTTCCAGTTTAATTACGGATGATATAAACTGCCACGTTATAAGTGAGTTACGGCACCTATAATATTTTGAAGAAATTTAAAACAGAGTGTAATAAGGTACTTGTACTCACTTAATTACTCTATACCCATTATTTATGCTATTTTCTCATACAAAATATTTTTCCGTTAAACTGTAAAGATCCTGTATTTAATTGAAAACGTTGTTCTCTACAAATTGTCACTGAAATTAATATAAAACTGCGTACAATAACATCAAAGTTATAATGAAACTCTACTCTGTAATAGAGGGCAAGCTAGTTGCAAGATATTCAATAAATTTCTAACGGGAATATGTTACTGAACCGAGTGGCATAAATATCGCAACATGTTTCGCGAATAGGATAATAAACAAAAAAGTGCTAACGAGAATTTCTTTTATAGTTCTCACCAGAAGCGGACCCCGGCTCAGGCTATTTCGATCCCGAGTTGATCGACGGTTTGGGGGATATTGACATTAATAAGGTAGACGTGAGTTGCAATATGAAACTGAATTTCGCTGAAAACTTATTGACAGCACTGCGCGTTGACTAATTATTTGTTCCGTAAGCAGCGAGCCGACTAACACGATTGGATTAATATAAAGTTTCCGGTGTTCGCTAACGAGATACGAAGCGCAGCGTATCGCCTTCCTCGGAAAGTCAGTTTAAAAAAGTAACTTTTCGCAACGGGCCTGAATCGGTTTTGGGTGTCAATAGGACGTCTGCGCAGATTTCCTTCGAGATATGGTGTGAGCGCACCTAATATCGTCTATCCAAATTCAAATCGTTCTCAACTGAAGGATAATTGATATTTTTATCTAATTAGTCACACAAGGAACGTTTTTTGCTCGTAAGTCGGGAAATACAAAATTTTGTGTGCGTTTTGTAGTCCACCTAGCCCTTATTAAATCTGAGAAACCGTTGGTGTCCGTTTTTAATTCGACCAAGATACAGGGCATCAAAGTTGGTAAAAATATTAAGTGAAGTAAACTAAAAATTTGGATTACGTAGTTTAGTATTGGTGTAATAATATAAGTTATATTCATTTCAAGCAGAAAGAAACATGCTTCTAAATACAACTACTATTTTACATTTGTTCTAATACTTCACCTACATAGTCGATGCGTTTATCCGTCAGCGACTTACTCGCTTTTACGCTCGTGTAAATCTCGGAAATAAAGAATGTCTCTTCTACTATATTACATCGTAACAGTATTCACGAAATACAGTTTTTTCGCAGAAGAAATTCATTTTTGAAGGGTTCTTGTAATAAAATAATCAAATCAAAGCAGTCATTTTTGGTTTATTCGTCTAATTCGTCATTTGATACAGTATCACCCATGTTACTAATTTTGATGCCAATCGTGGCTAAATAAAAAAACGGACACTTACAGTTATTCACTTTTAATAACAGCTTAGTGGACTACCAAACACAGAAGTAATATTTTTCATTCTCCGGTGTAACAGTAAAAAAGTTCCCTTGTCAGATAGAAAAGAAATTGTTTGTGTTTCACTAAGTTATAACTGCTATAATCTAAAGATTTTCAATCGCGACTGGAGAAAAACAAGACAAGTAAAAATCAGGATCGTGAAGAAGTGAACATAACATCGCCTATCTGAAAAATATTTATGAAATCATATATTTATTAGCTTTTAAAATTATATGTGTGTTTATTCTTTTTAACCGTGTGAATATTGTAGAAGCTTCTTGCTAAACTGTTTTTAATAGGATTGTATTTAAGACACGCCTTTATTACAAAAATGAAGAAATACAATTTCAAAGTATTTATATTATGACACACTATTTTTTAAAACGGTCACGTTTATATGCTGGGAAAACAAAGTTCAACTGCGTAACTTTGCAAATTTTCTATCTCCATCTGTACCAAATACTACACTAAAAGGTAGGCGGTATTGTGTGCACGCTGGCCAAGACACAAAAAAACTGTTTCCATTAAAAGAAGTGTCGGGACCGTATAAATTGCTGAAACATTTTATTAATTAGATACTCCCGGTAAATATTCATGTATTCGTTGAATTTTTAAACTTACCTTCTCACAATACTACATAAAATTATCACGGATCAATAAATTTTTACACAATCAAGATTCACGTATGTCTTCATGAACATACTTGGTCACTAATTTAGTTGATTACCAACAGATATTAGCACTGTTTGCGAGATAGTGGCAATATTACGGGCTAGACGATATTAGATGCAATTTACCCTATAAAAATCCGACAAGGTATTCGAAGCGGACGCTTGTAAGCTTATAACCGTTGCTAACTTTTGAAATCGCAATAACAGCCACGACAGTATCGACTGCTCGCAATGCAGTAAATTTGTCTCTATTTGATGCTAATGCTTCCGTTTTAACGCGAATTACTCTGCAAATTCCAATAACAGCTACTACTTTATCGAGTTATGTAACAGGATTGGCTTATTTTCGAATGCACTTAGTATTTCGTCGAGTGAAATTTAACAAAATGCAACACTAACACTTAAAAGACTCTACAAATAAAGCTAACTTTGTTGAAAGTGTGAATTTTTCTTTCCTTAAAAGTAGGCTGACAAATGATATCTTTTTTAATATACATTGTATTTTATCCTTTGTTTTATCCAATAAAACAAAGGTGTAAAGTGAAACTAGGACAAAAATGAATCGATTACCGTACGAAAGGAAATTTTTGTTTTCTCTAACCTGTTAGTGAACGAAACAATAATCGCACAGTCCGTTTTTGTATAAACATAAATAAAGTATATTTTCTGATTATGAAGGCTATAAATTGCAAGAACCACTAAAACAGTGAAAAACAATTAGTTGTTATTCAGAAAGTGTAATAGAGAAATCAAATTACAATATCAAGTAAGATCTATTCATTTAAAACAAATGGCGACTTGTAGTGGTTTTTTAAATTAATAAATGCCTCTAACGAATTGAACATGAAATATCCGATTAAATTCAATTACTGTTTAATTAGTACTTTAACGAACTGTTCCGAAAATAAATTGAAGAGCTAAATTCACGATTCATTTGCTGGATTTCTCATTTCAATTCACAAAGACCATGCGCGAAGAGCGTTTTAATTGCAATTCTTCCGGGGAGACGGAATTATAAGACGATTCAATATTCCACAAAGGATTCTCCCTGAAACCTAGTCACCATTTAGAAGAAAAACGTGGAAATCACGTTACCAGGATAATGTCCCAACTATGTAGTCGCGAGGATGATCTTGAGAATTCTGATGGGATCTTGCATCGGTGCCTAAAACGATTCGTTTCGCCGGAAGCTCCTAGTCTTTCCGCCATCATTATAGAGTTCCTCTTAATCCAAACGAAGTTTAGGCGCCTACTGTGCCACGGCACCCGTTTCGAAAACTTGGTCGATCTATTAAATCTTCTGACGATTAAATTTCACGTAAAATTAAACGGTTTGAAAACTTTTCATTGAATTCAGAATAAGATTGAGTTTTATTTACCATGACACATGGAATTTTAATTCTCACCCTATCATTTATATATCATTGGATACGTGGTTAGTCTTATATTAAACTGAAGACTAAAGGCTAAAACAGGGCCGTACAAAAATTATAGATTTATCTACAAACAGTTGAAGATGACCTTGAAAACATGGAAAAAAAAATTGAACCAAGATGAACACGTTAGGTGGTTCACCCTGTATAAAGTGTAATCTTACATACAAATAGAATTCTTGTAACCACTTTTTATTACGTTCTTCCAATTTTACATGCGATTGTTATATTATAATAAATACGTATAATATTCTTCTACGAATTATTTAAATGACTTAGAAGGTAATTGTGTAGGTACTATCTGTAAATAATGCAACGTTTCCAACAATTTTCCGATCTGATTCGTTTTGCTAGCCAGTCTAAAGAAACATGGATCTACGTAAACGTCTTCAGTTCAGTAATAACGTAACAGGAGAGTAATTTTATTTTTCAAAAGGAAGACTATATAATTCAAAGTTGCGTACATATTTACTTCACTCGAACTCTTCTGTGTTACTGCATGTTGAAAAGAGACTGCAATCGAATAGGCGTCACAATTCCCTACTAAAATCGATCGCAAGTATCCGAGAATCGAACGTCAGGTTCGGTGAACTAATCTCGTCAACTTGAAGTGAAATTAAATTATCCTAATGGAATTAACAAGAAGTAAATTGTCGGGAATCAGGATAGGTTCGGGAGTGAGTTCATCAAAATACTATCGCCTCGAAGATATTTCCTTTCAGTCACGGCTCTAGACCTAAACTCTTGCCTCGACTTACGAGATCGTGTAGACGACGGAGAGCGAGTTGATTTGCTATGAAATTTACTACAGAGGAAGTGGAACTGACAGAATAGTAGAGGGCATCTGGGGTTCAAAACGGTCTGGAAAGGGGTACACAGAGGCACGATGAAATATGCGAAGACATAGGAATGGATCAAGAAAAAAGCCACGATGGATAGAGCGATGGCGAAACCGGGAAAGGGAATAAGATTGAGGACGAACTTTGGCTTTCACCACGTAACCACCCACGTTGGCAATTAGACAGGGCGATCAAGTTTTGTTAAAGTTCAACTTACCGTCTGGAACTGACTTTGATTTGTCCTGTTGACCATGGTTAGCACAGAATTCTTGCAGGATTTTGATCGTTGGATCGTGTAATCGACGAAGTCACGTTGTTAACTTGTAATCAGTAATATTACAACAGTTGCTTCTTACACAGTTGTTCACAAATGTTTAAATCATTAAAATACTACTAACAAATTTCCAGATAATAAGTTTAGATGAATATATTTAGTTCAAATTGTGCGTGTAATAAAAAATAAAATCGGGGTAGTGAAAATATAACAAGTATACTTACTTTGGATACTATGCACGAAGTTTTCTTAGGTTTATAGAACTGCAAATAATTTAACTAGACACATAAAGCAGCAAATAAGAAAATATAATCGTCTTTGTACTATAATTCCATTGACTAATAAGAAAAAAATACATCTAGGGTTAGGTCTCAATTACTGCTACCTTAAGATTGTAGCGCAACTTCATTTAAATATTTTACACGTTGTTTAACCTAAAAATCATCTCAGTTTGGTACATAATATTATTTAATCATCTGTGTCATTACCAAAAGTAGTTTCATACATTAAATATGAAGAATTAATTAATAATTAATTAAAATCTGCGAGCAGTACCAATATCCCTATCTAACTGTTACCTCAAAAATTAAAGTAATTCTTATACACTTAACAATTCATTCTGTACAATAGATATAGGTTAAATTAAAAAATTATATTGACACAAGAGAAAGTTCGGATAACACCGTGTTCAAATGCTGGGGTGGTTCCAGGCGTGCACCCTCTTCGAACTCTCGGCATTGAATTCTCGATAGTATCGGATCCAACCGCGCCATTCGTAAAACTCGTTTGTATTATCCTTGCTAACTGAGAGAGAGGGGAGGGAGAGCCGAGGAATTTATTTCACCCGTAAAATCCTATCCCCAGGCGGAAAAGCTTTGGAGACGTACACGCCGAGATGCAAAGATGCAGTCGTGCATGATAGAGCTAATCAGGATATACGTATACCAGACGAACGAGTTCAATGGAACAGTCGGCAGTTGTGCTTGTCGTTCCGATGCTACGTGTTATTGCGATCGGCCATCGGTTTCATGTGTGTTACGCTATCAATGCAACTCTGGAGACGCGCGTGACTTTGTGCATCGAAATTCTATCCCCTATACTTGGAGACCTAGTTTCGATTGGCAATTGTGTTAGAAATGTTGCTTCGGTCCATATACTTTTCGCCCTTCGTTGCAGCACATTTAGTTACGAAACTGAGCTAATTAAATGCGGCGAAATATCTTCTGCTTAATCTGATAGAAAATCGTGTTTATTAAAATAAGCCCAGCAAGTCCCAAAGTGAAAAAATTATCATTTGCGATTTTGCAGTTTATTTTTGCAGGTATTGTTACGTGAAAATAAACTTAATTTAACAATTGTCAGAGCTGCAAAATCGAAAATGAGCATTTTCTGACTTGGAAAGAGGTTTTGTAAGTCAAAGTTGTCGCAACTTACGGTGCGCATAAATGACGTACGGAAGAAACGAGATGTCTGGGCTATGTTTTCTATCTTATTTTAGAAAGACCTGTGAGTCAGTTGCAAAAATGTGAAGAGACGAAAAAGATGCTATAATTTTGATTATAGTATTGGGTTGGCCAAAAAGTTCGTGCGATTTTTAAGCTGGTTGATGTAACAAGTTGATGCGAACAGTTTTCCACGCTTAATTCGAATACTTGGAGAATTTTGCAAACCACTTCTGGCACACGTATTCTTTGATAGCATTTATTTTTTTTCCTTTTTCGAAATAAAATTGCAAAATATACCAAACATTTGCATTCCTTTTGCATACCCATCTTAAGAATTATGCCAAAATTATAAAACAAACCTAATCTTCAAATTTTTTAATTAAAATGTACGGGTAGATGTTAATCATCCAAATAACCATGTGCTTTCATGATTTGACCTAAATTTAGTTAGGTTTTAGAACGCCTGAAGACAACTATCACGAAAAACCGTACGGACTTTTTGACCAACCCAGTATTTGCTGTAAGAAAGTATAATATCTCCAAAGAAAATCGTATAAGATAGGTTACAATGATATTCTACCCTGAAACAACATTCTGAAAAAACAGAGTAGACAATTTTCGCTACTCTGCCATTACATATTTCCAGAGTATTCAAAATCCACGAGTTGTAGTGCGCGTTTATGAAAATGTAGTCTGTTATGTGTGCACAGTATTTCCCAGTTTGCCCAGTACCCGCATTCGTAGCAAGAAATTCCGAGAGGAATGAATACAAAAAATTATTCTGACATTTTATGCGCCATACATTAAAACGAAAGACGGGAAATATAAGAAACAAAATGGGTGAAATGATACGGGAGAAAGAAAGATTAAATTTAATTCCCTCGTTTACTTTAAACAACGCCTAAGGTACGCCTCTGTGCACATTTATTATATTTCTCATTGTCAGTTGTACACTATTTCTTCTTCAAAAATGTTTATTATTTACTGTTTTGTTAATGCATTACCAAACTATTGTAAACAATATGACTACCAATATTGTGAAAGATTTGAGATAAGTTAATGTCATTGTAATAACTATGAGTTTAGCTGTCACGTATAAAAAATTAAAGAAAAATGTGAAATTAAGAACCATATATGTATGTTTGAGGAGATGAAGAAAATTTTATACGCACAAACATTATATGTATTTATTACCCAGTAAATTTTGCATACTTCTACGCACAGAATTTATAACATTTACCATTAAACATACAAAATACTTAAATTGCATTTAATGTATACTACTAAATTAATATTAACGTTCCATAATAATTTTGTCCATGAAACGTATTCATCAGAGCCTCAACAATAAATAACTGTCAAAGAACGGTTTTGCCCGATAAGTCTACGTCGTTACTAATTATTATTGGAAAGTACTTAGGATGAATATGTACTAACCGCTCCGCTTGATTTAGCCGAAACTTCATTAATCATCAGTCTCTCCGCCTGATATCATTCATTTTTCCAGAACAAAAAATATACAAGTCTAAAAATCGATTGTTCCGTTATTAATTCCCTAATTATATTTTATTCTGAATCCTAAGCACGCAAAAATATATATTGCTAAATAGGATATTATGGTTTGCTTTTTTCTATAAATGATACATAGCATTTGTTCAGTGTGTGAAAAGAATTACAATTCAGTTGGCTAATGTATCAACTTAACCCTTTCATTACCATTTTGAAAAAATCGACTTACACCACTCGTAGCA
Organism: Dufourea novaeangliae; assembly: GCF_001272555.1. Lineage (NCBI taxonomy): Eukaryota > Metazoa > Arthropoda > Insecta > Hymenoptera > Halictidae > Dufourea > Dufourea novaeangliae. Next base: position 366,948 of record NW_015374156.1, on the reverse strand, counting down.
CATTACATGGACCTAGTGACATCTCAAAGATTTACACTATATTCTATTCCTTATTTTTAAGATTGATGAAGGTGGTGCATGGGACACATACGATACCAGTGGGACGAAATATCTAGCTGTTTCCCCTATAACATTTCCTACCAGGATCTTTTAACTCCCCACTGGGATACATTGTATGTCCCATTTGTTACATTGGTAGTGAAAGGGTTAAAACGCATCAGGCAATCTATCAAGAAGTATTCATCCCCTACTTACTGTACTTATTGTTAGATGTTTGAAGTTATTTTTATGCTTATTGAATTATTAATTCCTCTATTTAGATGACAGTAATAAAACGTTTAATTTATTCCTTAAATGCTTTCATATTTAATTTAATATTCTGTATTTACGGCATTGATGCTTGAGGATATTCGATAAGGTCGATTCTTTATAGCTGAGAAAGTAAAAAGACAAATACATTTTCAATAATGTAAAAAACCAAAGTTTTCAGTGCCACTATAAAGAGAAATCGACGATTCGTCTGCGAGCTAATGCTATTTCGCCAAAATTTAATCACGCTTGGAAAGTTTGTTTTGTATCGCTAATGCTATTAAACGCTTTTCCAATAATACGCTGTATTAACCGCGTACGCAACGGTGATCCGTGAAAATGGAACGATTTCGCTGCACTTCGAAGATAAATAAATTGCACCGACGCTACGCAACGGAGCAATCAATCACAACCATAAGCGATGAAACTTCTCGCCGTCGTTCGTTTTTCTTTCGTCCATCCTTTTTCAACGATATAACGACATATAAATCACGTTTGGTGTTCTTATTCACCGTTCCTTTTTACCATCCGTTTTCAGATCGGGCGAGATGATGACGAAGACAGAAGCGAGGAAAGCAATCCACCGCCATTCATCACACCTCCTCCTCCCAATCCGGACTGTGAGTAATCGCAAAGAATTCGCGAAAGTTTATTTAATCGGAGCCGTCTTTTGATCGGAAATATTCGATCTCTTGGCTGTGATACCGAAATTACATCGGAGAATCTTTCCTTTAATATCTCGGATGCTATTGGAACCATCTTCTATAAAGAACGTTCGACGCGATTCCCAAAAGGCTCGGGACCTATCGAATTATCCTTGCTAAACTGATATTGCAACAATACTACTACATTTTATAAAACTTATGCTTTTACAGAATTAATTTATAATAAAACTTTTGTTTCCAAATATCAGGTTATTTCAGAAGTCTTTGCGTATTTTTGTGTATAAACTTTATTACGAGAAAAAAAAACATACAAATAACTAAGTTTAAGGAGTCATTTTTGACGGCCGAAAAATTAAGCTATCTTTAGGGATTTTTCCTCGGTAAATACAGTATGTAATAGAATACATCTTTTTAGTATTTATAGAAGCACTTATAGATAAGACACAAAAATTGCAAAAATAATTTTATTCTATATTGCTTTAAGCCTTTAAAAAGGTATGTATCTCCATGGTGCAGGTGAGTCTTCAGCTCAGACTCATCTCAAACAAAAAATTCAATAAGATTCTTAATTAGTATGAGTGTCGCCATACAGAAAGCACAATAAATAATTTACCTTAAAAAATTACAAAATGGCACGGACCTAATAAAACACCGAAAGAAAAACACTTTTTTGGTGATATTCTTATATAAAAAGTATGATAAATTAAAGGTACAAAGATGACTGTGCTACCCGCGATAGCGACTTTCACACTAATTAGGAGTCTTCCTGAACTTTTTGTTTCCGATAAGTTTCAGCTGACAAATTACCTGTACCATGGAGATACCTTTTTTGGAGAGGACATTTTTATGCAAAGAAAAAACTTAGAACAAAATATAACAAACTTATCTTTGCAATTTTTTTTGTACTATTTATGAGTATATTTACTGACCAAAAAATTCCTAAAGATAGCTTAATTTTTCGGTCGTGAAAGTAGAATGACCCCTTAATAAATCAATGTAATTGCCCTCTTTTCAGCGATTTGTCTGTATTTTTTTACCAACTACTCGATTATAGTCTTTCAACATTCGCTGTCGATATTTAACGAGCGTCCACTGCGTTCCCGATCATTGAGATTAAAGTCACCATTACGGAATCTGAAAAACCAATATTGCATTTGTGTCGCAAGCTTTATAAATATTTTCAATAGCCTGTACAACACTTTCGCCTTTATTGTATTTCTGAAACACACGGTTCCTTATGTGCGTTTTATTAGCGTTCATAGTTGCAACTGAACGTACCACCCACTCGCTTTAAAGTCGACAAAATATGGGCACTACCTTGACGCACGAAAAAGAAGACAGAGGCTGGAATGGTGAAAATAAAAGACATACAGCATCCTACGGAATACTCAAAACTTTTTAAATGACCTGACATTTATTACAACTGAATTTCAACAATAACTACGTACAATAAATGGATTTATGTAAATAATAATATATTCTTAATACCTTTTTTATTACTGTGAAATGTTACTATGAATTTTAAACTATAATTTTAGACTTCGAAAATTTTACGAAACTTTCTCATAATTGTCTATTTTTCAAACACGCATTCAATAAAATATCTTCGTTTAGCGTTTGATTAGCATTTTAAATAGGTGTGACAGTTATTATTTTGGATTTCCTACGTACAGTTTTTAATGAAATACTTTTTTCGTATCTTAGACAAAGGGCCGAAAGGTGAGAAAGGTGACAAAGGAGACAAGGGTGATAGCGTCAGAGGACCTCCAGGTCCACCTGGTCCACCAGGCCAAGATGAGGTAAATATTTATATTACTTTCAATATGAAATTCATCTTAATAATGTTTATAAATGGTACAATATCTTTATTTTCCAATTATTCTTCGGAAAAAAGATATAATTATTGGAAAAATAAACACTCAGCTTTAGTATTATATACAGCAGCTCTCAGGCGAAAAGAGGTAAACGTTATTGAACATTTTTATATCGACTAAAAATAAAGTCTTGGAAGTTTTATAAAAAAACAGAAAGCAAACTTAAGATTTACATTTTTGTTCAAATATATTGATGAACACATTGAAGTACAAATAATTCTTTCAAATTTCCTCAATCCCTAAAAGTGAAATATTAAATTCTATACTTAGGAGTTAATATTATTCCATTGTCTGTCTGAATCAAATTATTTATACAACCACCAAGCATCTGTGTTTTCCTGATATACACAATCAGATACTGCAATACTTTTCTTCATCTACACTGGCAATATTGTGTACCTACATTAAAAATGTCGCTCCAAAATTTTCAAGGAAGCAATATTTTAATGAGGACAATTTCAAATTAGTCATGGTAGGACTTAATATACAGGGTGTCCCAACCGAAGCAGGCCATTAAATGTCTTTTCTTTGGGGAATTGGTTTTAGAATTTGATCACTTTTTTGTGTTCGATCATGCATTTTTTTCGTCTGCTAGAAGATGCAATAGAAAAATAGTGGTGATTGCAAAAAGAATACTGGTGACCTTCAAAAAAGACGGAAAAACTGACCTTACAAAAATGAACTTCTACGGTATTCCTCTTTCGAAACAATTCAAATTGTGCTTTAAACGTGTCTCATGTCATTAAAACAAAAGGAGACGTTTAGATGGCCTTCTTCAGGTGGGTACACTCTGTAGCGAGAATACGTATCAATGTGGCCGAATGTTCCGCCATTAGCAGTCCTAGTACAAACCATAGAAACTCTGGATTCAATGGCTCAATAGTCCGTACACGTAGAAAGGCAGATTGAATGCATTGTGAATACTGCAGAACAACACGTTCGTATCAGGTTTCGCTTATAATTATGCAACGGTACATTGTTTAATTTAAAAGAAAATATATGAACCGAAATACGAAGTCGATCATTCAACTGATCAGTGAAGTGCAAATCATAGAATCGTTGTTGGAGCAATTTTGCTTAAAACCAGAAGGTAAATTGAATTATAATTATAACGTCAAGATTGTACGACGCGACATCCCTGTGACGTACTCCGACAGTCGTTTGTCTTCGTACCTGCAGCTTTTCGTTATATTAAATGAATAATGATTCAGTGCTACATAGAAACACGTTCAATGCACACAATGTACATTGATTTAGACCGATTCCATAGGCTTAGCGTGCCAACATTCATCTCTCCTAATGAAATAAAGCATTACCTTGGACTGGTTATACAATAGAATCGACAAGCGTGTGTACACTGTGTGGCATAACTGTGAAACCACCCTAAAATTTTCAATCCTTCTGTAGGTATTATGGTTAAAATAAAAACGAACTACTGTTTCTTTAAGGAATATAATCTTTACTTTTCTGAAGAAACATTATTTCGCAACACGATTTCAGACTTGGTTTACTTTTTATTTTAACCACAATACATAAGAATTGAACATTTTAGGGTGGTTTTGTAGTTATGCCACGCAGTGCATATTTGTGAACAAATAGGTAAAGTCACGTTTCAGTACTACGTAAAACAAGCAAAAATGAAATGACCATCACAAAATGTTAAATTTTATATATCAATCGCTTAACTTCGAAAGTGAAAGAGTATCTGAGAGTTTCTCCTTATATGTATAACGGTATACACTAAGAGTATTAATATTTAGACAACTTGACTACGTTATGAAGTTACATTAAAATAAGCGTTGAATTAATCCTGATAGAAACATTATTCGGATGAAATTTACGTTTAGGTCGTATTACCTATGCCGCATGTATATGTAAAATTATTTTCATACGAAAATTGCAAGACCAGAAAACAGGAATAACATCACAGTATTGTATGGACCAAGGTACTTCATTCCTCCTAAGATGTGTTTTTAATGCAAATTACAAAAGCACAGAGATAATTCACTTAAGTTATAAACAACAATATGAAAATTTTTACAATATTAATATTATGTATATTCATACATAAATATGTTGATAATAATAGGTAATTATTATTTTAATTTAATGTTGAGTATAGTTACATTTGTTTGGTGTATTTATAGAGTATAGTTCAGTATAGTTACTGTTAAAATTTATACAAACTAATGGGTGAACAGTTAAATCACGTAGGTTTAGACCTAAGAACTCTCCATTATGCCACATATTGTACGTATAGGGCTACGCACGTGTTGCAGCAATAATAATTCAGTAGCGTTTGTGCATATGAAACTAGCTTGAATACATTGCAATCTAGAATCACTCATTTATCTTGTTACCCAAGCAGCCCAATTTAGTCAGAATGCTGAAGTGTCGGTAACCACCGCGTGTAACATTGATTACACAGAAACTCGCTTTCACGATACTCACTATCTTCCGAAATTATTGACGTACGGCGATGAGTAAGAGTAATGCATTTCTTTACCGTCTGTTGTTGTCGAGCGTCCTTCACATTCAACAATTATTCTTTATGGAATACAATACAAAAGCTGAGGTACCGTCATGCTTCGTGTTTACTGACTGCCAAAAATTATGTTCGACTACATGCATGAATTGACAAAATTCGATGCCAAGCATAGTGAAAATCAGGTGGATTGTTTCGAATAAAATAACAAAATATAAAAGGACATTAATTGAGTGACTCATAACAAAAACGACCCTTGTCAATTTTCGTTTCTTTTCAAGACAGTAAAAATATACTCTGATATCTTTAAAAATTTTAGAATCGATAAATTTTCTTTCCTTAATAGTTAACGAGATATTCACAAAATAATTTTTAATACGTACTTACTGTCTGGAAGCTATAAGTGTTCGAACCGATGCCCCTCAACTTCAATACAGTGATTATTTTGTAAATCTCTCGTTAACTATTAGGTTTAGGATGTATGAAGGTCAATACATTTTTATTCAGAATTTGATACTCTATCGATCTGTGGTACAAAAAATAGGTCGTTTCGTTAAAAAAAATCACAGTAACCTTAAAATCTCTGAAATGACTCCACCCACAAAAAAGCACGTACCTTATAAGATGTGCCCCTTGATGCCATTTAAATTCCATGCCTCAGAATTTTCATAAAGTGTACCGTTACGTCATTATTCGATGTGATCAAGTTAACTGAGACACCCTGTATGTGTACCTTTCAGTTAGTCAAAATTGGGTTTTTTCGAATAAGTCTTCCCATAAAAAAGTTATCCTTTATCATCATTGCATAAAGAATCGTACCCTCATAAAAAGGTTGTTCTTTCATACTATGTTCATTAGCACATAAAGAACCACATCCTCCTTTGTCTGAAACTTACCCATGTTCTTGCAGTGTAGAAAAGAATCTAAAAAGTTCAAGAAAATTTTACATACATAAATTCACGTCGGACGCGACCCCTTTCTTCCCAAGATATCTATTAACTTATCTTTAAAAGATTTACTCGAGACGACTAAATCGACGTAATATATGAACGTGAACATTTTTCATGAACTCAAAAAACTCGTAGAAGACTTCAGTTGTTTCAATAGACAGAAGAACGATAGTCAACAGTTAATCATCGTCGATACAAATGTAGAAGATTCAATGGTAATTATTTACAAAAGGGTAGTCCCCACCGATTTGGACGAAGGTGAAATATGATGTCAAAGTCATCATTTTGAACAATTTTTTCCTATACATGTTACCGTCGCTCAGCCTTAGTTTCCGAGTTGCACGCAGAAATACAGTGATTCCTCGATGAGTGCGATACGAGGAACGGCGTTATTCCCACTATTGGGGGAATCCCCCTGTGGAACCAATCAACACAGAGTAAACAGAAGCTAGGCAAAGGCTCAACTTCAGGAACAAAAAAAAAACAATTTATGAGGGCTCTGCCATGAATCCTCCGAAATGGACCCGAGTACGTTGCACTCATCAAGACATTTCTGTATTTTTAAAACTTGTTACTTTAATTTTAAGATTTATACGATGTAGTCAAGACGATAATGTGGCAAAAACATCCCACTACACACCACCCAGAGATAACCACGCACCCAAAACCTCACCAAACACAAGTTTAGTTTATTAATATCTAAACAAGAAAACAGAAAAAAATTTTCGGCCCCAAAACACATCGTGTATGTGTGTGGCTCGTATTTATCGGGATGTTGGGTGCGTGATTAACACTGTGTGGTGACTTGGCTAACGCGTCTGATCATTCCATTCCGTTTCTACTTATTGCCAGTACGAATACACGCGTTACAGATGAATCTTAAATTTCGATTTTTTCGGAAACTATGCCTCGAATGAAAAAAATGTTAATTTATATTTTTGACTTATTTCTACGTGTAGACTCATCCCCCTTCATGGTTGTACCACCCGTCCGGCCAGAACATGTGTACATGGAACACTGTGTGTCGGCTGTAAAAAAATTATTTTTGCGTATATCTCGGAAACTAAGGCCGAGCGACGGTAACATGGATAGGAAAAAGTTGTTCAGAATGTTGACCTTGACAACATATTTCAAAGTCATTGAAATCGGTAAGGAATATCCTTTTGTAAATAATTGCCGATTCAATGTACGAGAACAGAAATATAACGTAAAACGAGACACGACTCTAACATCACAGAATCACATAAAAAGCACCCTAAGTTTCCTTAAAGTCAGCAATCTACAATGGGTAATTAAATTATCGGTTTTATTAATTGTTGTGTATATTCTTAGTAGACAATTGTTAATTAAAAATTATACACTGTAAACACTTTGATATTGCGACTTTATTTCTACACAAACCAAAATAAACATATTTTTCGTATTGTGGTTCTAATAATTTGATCACCCACTGTATGTCACAGTATCTAATAAACAGACCAAATTTCGTCACTAATAATCAAGCAATCGATGCGACTTAAAATAATCCTAATTATCGAACAAAAAAAATGATGTTTACAATTACTTCTGATACCATTGTTTTTGGTAAGCATTCCGAAAATATAGATAAGGTTGTGAAAAGTTTTAACTTTCCATTCTTACGTCCTTTCGTTCATATATTAAGAACAATGTTATATTAAGGAGTAAAACGAAATAATTTTCCATGATTTTAAGTATTCGCTACTTAAATATTTATACAATTATGTTTAAACAATTAAAGCAGTATCAAAATCTGACGTCAGTGAATGTCACAAGAAAGGAGTGATTGTTAAATAAAATTTACTAATTATTGGGAGCCAACGTGTATTTATTGAAAAATTTATTTCCCATAAAAGCAATATACATGCATATATGTATATCAGTACAATAACTTGACGAAAATGCCGCAGGGACCGCCAGGAAAGAAGGGAGATCCCGGTACTTGTTCGTGTAACGCAACAGCGCTGATGGCATCCTTCACGATGCCGAAAATGATCCAGGGACCGAAAGGAGAACCAGGAGTAGGGGGGCAAGAAGGAAAGCAGGGGCAAATGGGGCTGACGGTATTGACGTTTTGTAAAAAGCAAACCGCCTCGCAATAAAGATTCAAAAAAAATGTGACGAAATGAATTTCCAAACTGTGAAATAAACGATTTCATAAACGAACGAAATAATTTCTCTGAGCCTTTAAGCGTATGAATATAAGTGTAGAATCTCATAGATACATATACATATATCGCATACAATAGTAGAATATAAGCTTCGAGTTCGAAATGGAAGTACGAAAGTTATTACTAAACTGTGGATTTCATACATTTATTTTAAATGCAACTCACTAAAACACAATGAAATAATAAACGTCGATGAAGTTTATTTTCTCGATTATGCAATAATATTATAATGGAGAAAATAAGGTTCTAGTTCATTGATGTTTTTGTAATTTGGTCTGAAAGATATCGATTGAACATCCACCGTTTAGTTATTACTTACTTCTTTTTTTTATGAAAGCTTGTGTTTGTTGCTCGTGATCTGTGCAGAAATGATAGCTTCGCTAATTTCTATAGGGGGCAGCAGGACCACCCGGAGAGAGGGGACTTGAAGGACCAGCCGGCGCCAGAGGAGACAAAGGGGACATGGGAATACCGGGACCGGAAGGTCCTCAAGGACAAAAAGGAGAACCTGGCCGCGATGGAATACCAGGGGAAAAAGGTTCGCAAGGACCTCCAGGACCGCCAGGAAAAGGTGAATTCTCGGGATATGATGTAAGTAACGATGCCTTTATTAAATTAATTGTTGTTTCGTGTGTTGCTGCAGAGTACAGTGATATTGTGCTTTATAAGAACATATTTATATCGTAAAGTACAACTTAGAATTCGGAGTAGAATGTGTTATTAAAGGTACAGGTAGAAATAATCGGTAATGAATAGACGCTTGAACTAAAGGATTGTATTCAAGTTGACACGTAAGAAGATCATACGACAAAAATCTATTTTATATTTTCAAGTTATCTTTATACGTAAAATTTCCATCTTTTGAGTTTTACTACGAATTGCGGAACATCAACCTGTGTAATTCTTTAAACATCAATCTTAATGAGAATTACAATGATTATTTAATAATGAAAAGTTAAGCGCTTGTAGACACTAGCATACCCAAATTTCCAATAATAATTTATTTATAAAAAAATACTATTGACGAGTGATCGGTCAAAAAGTTAGTTAAAAACATTCAAGTTACAATGATTGGCTGATATGACCAGTCTCATAAGCGCTTAGGTTTCGGAGAATATAAAGAACCAACTAAGTTGTTGCAGGTGACCATCGTCATGATTTGTCTTCACTTATTACCTTTTAATGAACAGACAATAAACATACGGAAAATAAATAAAGAATATTTTATAGATATAAGTACGCTAACTAATGCCATACATGTATGTAGTATGCTTCATGAAATTAGATCTGACAGAAATCCTCGAGAATATTATTATAATATGAAGTATTTATTGTAGTATTTTTATTCATCATAATAGTTTTATTCTTAACGGAAGGCCTGAAATTTAATAAACGCATTTGATGGTGTTAAATTCTGAAATTAATTTACAACTCTCGTAAGCAATTTAAGCATTACTCTCTGCGGAATATCTGAGGCGGTATGCATTGTACACCACTTTGCGGTTTTAATATCTAAAGGAATACTTTAATCTTCGTAACATGTACTGATTCTGAAGACAATAGATTCAAACACTAATTTAATTCAAACGTATATCATCGTTTTTAATTGTCAATGTTTCCATCTAGTTCCGTTTTTCTGAACGAAATGTTCTTTCTTCCAAACAAAGAATTACTACCCTTTATTTGTTTGCTTAACATATTTTCAGAAAAATATAAATATATGACGTATATACCTCAGTCCTTGTATTACATATATATAAACGAATAATTAAGTATTATACATTTCATAGACGAACTTTATTGTTACTTCATTAATAAGTACAATATAATAAAAACAGATCAGTGTTACCTGAAATACAAATATGGGAACCGAGCTACTTGTTCTATTACATCAATATTAATTATTCGAACAACTTATTCACCGAATGAACAAACATGTTAGTTGTCATGTAATTAATATTCTCCTGTAAATTCTTCTTATACAGGGTGAATCATTTAAATCGATCCCTTCAAATATGTTGGAAACCGTTGATGGTACCAAAAATATTTTATATAATAGTTAATTAGTTTCAAGGAGGAAATAATTTAATATGAATAGTTTTTTTTATAGCTGAGTATGTAGAGGAAATATGAAGGTAGAATTTGTTTTTTTTTTAATGGAATCACATATTTTTGAATACATTAGTCGAGGCTGCTCGTCATTCCCCTAAAAAAAGTAGTAAGCTGTAGTAAGTTTATGAGATATTTTCATTTCAAAATTGCGAAGTGGTATTAGTAATACGATGCTTACCTGAATAAAGTTGATGTTCAATGTTAGATGGATGTCGCACGTAGTATCGCGTAATTTTGAAATTAAAATATCTCCTAAGTTAATGGTTTTCGGCTTAAATAGCTTAGTACCTGATTTATAAGAAATGACAAGCACCATCGACTAATCCGTTAAAAAATATATAATTCCATTTAAAAAAAAACAAATTTGACCGACATATGTCCTCTTTACTTGATACTTTTTCGACATCATCAACGATTTCGAAGATATTCGAGGGGACCGATTTAAACAACTCACCCAGTATACAAACGGTTAGATGATTTGAAAAGAACTCATTTAGAACGATAAATTTCAAGTTAATCATGAAACACGTTGAAATTACACTTAAAATCAGGGTGTAACAAAAATGTTGTAGATCCCTGAAATAGGTCACTCGTGGGGTGATTTGGAACAAGTTTCTCCTTAGCAAAAATGTTGTCCGAAGCTTTGTTAACGAGATATTGACGAAAAACCCCGACCAATCAGAGCTCAGTCGGCACACTCTCGCTCCGATTGGTCGAGGTTTTTCGTCAATATCTCCTTAACAAAGCCTCGGACAACATTTTTACAAAGGAAAAACTTGTTCCAAATCACCTTACGACTTCCCCATTTCAGGGATCTACAACACTTTTGTTAAACCCTGTAAAAAAAAAAAGGCCTCCAATTGTAGTACCAATACGTTTCCTTTTCCCCCTTCGGTGCCTAAATATACGTCCCCATTTAACCTTTTCCGCTCATAAACATAATAAACATTCATGTCTAATAAACTGCCCCGATCGTGTACCATTGGCGCGAGGCGTCTCCTAAACAAACGAGAATATTAACCACCGCCGAAAGAGTAGAGCTAAGCTTCCGGCCATCGTAACATTAATTTCGCTCGTTCCCCGTACGACCGTTCAAAATTTCGCCCGGTGTCGTGTTCCTTATTCACTTTGGCCTCGCTACACTGGCTCGGCAAAACGGCCGTCCTTGACTGCTCGTGGATTTCCCGTACCTTCGTGGAAATTGACAATATCCCAAAAATATACAAGTCACCGTCGCGTTACCGCCTCTGTTGACCCGACAAACCCGTGTGCAGTTTTTTTTTTATAACGGCGCATGGTCGAAACCATTCCTCGTTGTCTCGGCGGGATGAGCAAGAACGGTAAGAAATTCGTTGAATGGAAATGGAACGCGATATCGTTCCGTCGGGAATAAGTAACCGTGCTGCACGTAATAAAGGTGCCGGTTGTACTGTGTCCAGCTCTTTCCTTCTGTTCCATTCTTTTGCTGCCCCCTTCCCATCGCCCACCTCCCCCCTACTTGCGCAGTTAAAAACAAGGAGAAACCGTCGTGTGTATCTGTGTGTTAACGTCCGTGTGCACCTGTGGGATAGATCGGCACAGAAACACGTGCACTGGATGACCCATTTTCATTCGCGGCCAGCGTGGAGGTTAAGTAGGGTGCGAAACGTAGCTGATGCCGCGGTGGAAAAATAATGCCGCGGATTCGGTATTCTGCGGCCGGATACCGGTAAATATCGCACGTGTCCTCGATGGTATACCTCGATTTTCCGACGTTTCGTAAAACTCTGTGCATTCTGTTTGTATTGCCTGTTGTCTATTTGACGTCGTGGTTTTATGCATTATTCAGTGGAATTAATAACGGAGATATCTGGAGTGTTCGCGCGGGAACGGTATTAGATATAGAAACGGGCTACCTTAGATTTCTGTTGGATTAATATTTCAAAAATTGTTCGATGAGAGTTATTGGAACATTCGAAATTTAATTGGGCTTCGAAATGAATAATAATAATTTAAGTTCGACGCGAGGTTCCATGTGACCGAATTGATGTAACGGAATCTTCGTCGATTAGCTTATAATTGATTTTTAAGTAATAGAATATGTTCAATTTGATATAATAGAAATGAGCCTGGATCGTAACTGCTGGTAATTCTATTGAAGGAAGACCTTCATCCGATTTAATCAGGTTTTAAGCTTACGAAATGTTTAACACACGAATGACACGCGTACCTTTGAAATCGAAGCTCCCAAAAGCGATCAACTCCGTTCATTGGCAGATCCCTGCGTCTCGATCAAAACGAGAATACAACGTTGTATGTTCCATAATTATTAAAATATTTCGTGCTTATTCGATCGATCACTTCTTCAATGCAGTTTTAATTGTTTCTTGAAATTAGATTCGATTTTCGTGTTGCTGAATTAGTGTTAGATAATATACTGCTTAACAGGTCACAAATGCTCATAGGTGTGATAAATTTACATCTTTTGCAAATAAAACTAGCACCTAAATAGTTTGAATTCCATAACGAACTTTCTAAAAATTATGCGTGATATTAACAGACCCAGTGATTGCAACATGTGACCTTCTAATTCTTTTGATCGATACAGTAAATACTCGACGAGTGTTCGAAGGCGCCTCGGCCATATATATTAAATGTTTCATAAACCAATGGCCATATGCGGCTAATGACAAATTTTATTAGCTTCAGAATTCCAAGCTCTATCACTGTGCTAAACCTCATTAAAAAGTTAGCGTTACACCTGGGGACCTCTTGTCAGTGCCGAGGAGCCTTCGAACATTCATCGAGGATTTACTGTATAGTAATTAGTGAATTCGAATTGGACGCCAGAATAAATTGAGTAGATGGATAAGGCGGATAAATACATGAAATAAATGCGTGTTCATGGAAAAAAGAGGATGGAGAATTTTCTAGTAAGTTGTTGTAAGAGGTAGCAAGAAAAGAAAAGGACACGATTATTTTTCAGACGACCAAATATTTCAAATATAAAAATACGACATAACAAAAAGTTTGACTTGAAGATCACTTTTTCAGAAATACCTTGATCATTAGTATTTTTTGTAGACCTTCGCACTTTTCTTTTAACTCTCGAATAGTAAGGTGGGTTTGAAGGTCGCACTTGATACAGAGGAGTTGGATCCGATCCAGCTCTTTTTGTCCATTTTCAAGCAGGTAAAAAAATTATTACCCTGAACTTGTATTTTTCTTTATTTATATAATGAGGAATAATCTATAATAATATAAGTATTGAACGTGTACTAAATAATACAAAATATTTTAAAACTAGAGTAATAAAAAAATAATGAAGAATAGAGTAGGGACAGTAAAATAGGAACTGTAACCTGGGTCAAATACGACCAGGATCTTACCGTTATAGTGTTAATTATGACTTTTTTAATTAAATTTTAATACCGATCAATAAAATTAATAAATTAGATTGAACGATTCATTTAGAATCATATTATTGATTTTCCATTGTGAGAGTGTAATAAAATAAGCCAGTTCTGTCGTGAGAGCAAATTTTTATCGCAAGTAATGTCTGATCAAAGCCAATAAAGAAGACAGAATGTCACAGAACTGAGATGTTCGGAAGAGTGCCCGAACTTCACTAACGGCGGCAATTCAATGAAATTATTATCGCGATAGCTGCGATCGTAGTTACCTTCGGAAGTGGTACGATTTTACGTACTTTTTCGTGCTTTTAACGTACTTGGGAACGAACAAAACTCTTTCTACTTTCCGACGTTTCAACAATTAGCAGACGAGGTCAGGCCGCTCGTTTCATTCTTCCAGCGTAACATTTGGAAGCGTGCCACTACAAAGGACGGAGCAAAAAGAAAACAAATTAAACGTAACGAAGTGTATGATTTTCCCGATATTCCGCAGAATAAAGTTTCGAGTTTTTGAAAACAATCCGTGATCACAGAATAAACTTGTCGATACTTCATAATTAAGGGGTCTTCTGCAATTGTAATGAAAAAGAAAGTGATTTGTTGGAAAATTTTCAAGAAAAAGCTTGTGCATTTCTTTTCGCGAAAGTTTTAGTACTTAATAAAGACACATTTGAAATATTGTAAAAATACTGATTTATTTAATAATTATGCAGAATTTCCCGAAAGGCCTTTTGAAAAAGTTGGTTCGCACTGACCACTCCTGCTCGAAACTGGATCATCTGACATCAAAGTTTCAAGAAAATTTAGTTAATATATTAGTTTATCTAGTCTTTAATCGAAGCATTTCAGAAAAAAATCATTTGGGACAAAATGGCCAAAGTTGAAAGTTAAGTGACCAATTTTCATTTAAGAAAAGAAACTAAATTTTCAAGCATAAAATAGAAACTATGCATTGAAATTTGGAACGGATCCGTTCAACGGTTTTTGATTACTTGTGGTGACCGACTTAGAAAATATCGTTTTGGGAAAAACGTGTTTAAAGTTTCAAATTCAATTTACATGTAAAAGATTTGTTTATACCTTAGACAGAGTTATCTATTCCATGCCCATACAATAAACCTTCTGCTGCATTGACCGCCTCCAAAAAAAACAATTTGATGCTGCCGAATTTTTTATAATTTCTAACCCCAGAATGACCCTTAAAACAGACATCACTATCTTACTGTTCATACAATGCAACATACTTTGGAACAAACGATCTTTTTACAGAAAAAAGAATGTTCACTATATTATTCTCAAATATATTTTACTCTGATTAGTTCAGATTATTGAAAATTTATTACAAGCAATAAATAACTATTTTATTTTGTTTGAAAGGTATGTTAAAAATGATGCATTTAACGTTTTAAAACTTACAATAGGCGTGTAAGGTACGCGATGTCAGATGTTAACGTCTCACATCGTAACAATATGAAGCTTCTCTGGAAAGTAGTCTTGACACGTGGAAAGTTTCGCAGAAAGATATTGAAGCCTTAAAGCCTTGCACCACTACCTGTTCCCACGTATCGCTACAATGTTACACAAGAGGATAAAAGATTTCTTGACATAGCAAAGCTCTGCATGAATAGTACCTTCCGTAACATGTTTTGCATACGTAGAAGATTTTACGAAAACATTGTGTTACATAATATTGACATATAAAATAAATTGAAAGTGACTTTCACACCTGTTCAGTAGAAGTGTAGATGGAGATTGTAGAAGAATGTCAAAGACATATAGGATGATAAAAAAAAAGTTCTAGGACTTTGACGGCTTATAATATTTACCGAGATTAATAAAAAATATCCAATCAACATAAGGTCCTTCAATCTTTTCGGTGCATAATTAACTTTCATATTTACGAGCATTCGATATCGTGAGTTTCTTCGAAACATATTAAATGTAAACAAAAAAATTGGTTTCGAAGTGCATTAATTTAAAACTGCAACAGAAAATATCTCCAAAGTTAAAAATTTGCAATTTTCTTTAAATTCATTTTTTCAAAAACTATACGTCCTGGGAAAAAAACGGTTTGCAGATTGTTATTCAGCCCATGAAAATCAGAAACGCCTGTTGGAGATTACAAAATAAAAAAAAAATTAGAATTTCTTGAACAATGCTATTAAACATGTACATTACATTGAAGTACGTTAATTGAACAGTATACCAAAATTTGATCTAGCCTATATTTAGTTATCGAACGTTAAAATGTAAAATAGTGTGCTCGTCTAGTGGATACCTATTTCAAGGAAACTTGCTCTGGCATCTAACATTTACGAGACGTTTCACACAGCACCCGGTACAATTGTCCTGAAACTTAAGGAAAACCAACAAAACCGGTGTTCTTCGTGGACTCCCGCCCTCAGGAGAACTTAGCGGCCTTGCGGAGGCTTTGTGAATCCCCGAAAGAGGATGTACACGCTTCGCGCTCGACCTCGAGTGTGTTATCTTACGTGACCCAATGCCGGTTCGTGCTTCAACATACAGCAGTCCGATTTCCCCGGAGAATACAGAAACCAATTTCTAGGCTGTACCACCTAGGTACCGGCCAGGTGAGTGACTCGGCGAGGGATGTTGCTTAGGAGAACGAGTCGTCTTCCTACGAAAACACACGTCTATAGCTGCAGTATTTTCCCTGGCGTACAATACTGTTTTCCTCTTATCGCATACATAATATCAGTGTCCACTGACAGAAGACGGTTTGGAAAGCAAGCAATCTGAATTAGATGATAGAATAAGTGAAGTCGCGACTTAACGGAGGTTTAATCGAAAATGCTACAAATCGCCACTTCGTGAGTGATTTTATTCTGTATCATTATGTATTTAAAATATCAGGTTATTTCAGAAGCCTTTGCGAATTTTTCCGGGAACTTTTTTTAACGATCAATGTAAGTTCATTTTTGTCAACGACTTGTTTGCATTCTTTTACCAATTGCTGGATTATAGTCTTCAAATATTTGCTGTCGATACTTGGACGTCCACAGCGCTCCTGATCTTTGAGATTAAAGTCACTATTACGGAATTTGGAAATACCAATATTGGCAATCATTTCTGTCGCACACTTTGTAAATATTTCCAGTAGTCTGTACAGCATTTACGCCTTTGTTGTATCCATGAAGTATACGGTTCCTTATGTGCATTTCATTAGCGTTCATTGTTGGAACTGAACGTACCACCCCCTCGCTTTAAAGTCGGTTTACTAATAGAATATTGACAGTACACTGATGCACGGAAAAGGAAACAAAGGCTGAAGTGGTGTAAATAAAAGACAAACACGTAAAATTATGTCACAACTGCGATACGAAATACGCAAAGTTTTTGAAATGACCTGATAGCAAAATTGATTACCAAGTTTACTTAAATTCTTCGTTCAATATAAACTAGGAATTAAAAATATGAGACCAGTTTTCAAACAAAACAAAACTATTTTATAACGGTTTAGTGACAATTATGGTGTATAAATCATTCGTGTTCAATTTTAGTGTCTAAATTTTAATAAATCATGCAAGATAGTTTTTGGAAAAACATACTTCCTTCTGTAATTTTCTCCAGCCTAAAGTAAGATTTGTACCATTTTTATAAACACAGTATGTTTGAAATGGAAAGTTTTTTATCCTTTCAAACATAATTACATAACAAATAAAGACGAACATATATCTTTGACTGTGGGGAATCATATACATATATTCTTCCTTTGGTGGTCTGGTTATTTATTTTTTTTGAGGGGGGGGGGTGGGTGCCGTACTACTTCAATCAGGACGAAATCAGTTACAAATGTCAGCTAAATACTTACCTCTCCTTATTATTCCATTAATCTAAGCAGGCATTTCTTTAGTATAGTTGAATATTAAAAATATTTCTATTTACAATAAAATATTATGGAACGTATTTGCGTGCACTTTTTTTATTCATATTTCAAACGAAATGAATCAATAAAAAAATACTACAATAAGTGGAATATATAATAATATTCTGGAGGATTATAGAAATACATTTATATTATAAATGCTACTTATTCCATAATTTTATGAAAGGTACGTTCATGCGTTTACAAATAAAACGCACATGTAACTTTTGCTTCAAATTACTCTTCATTTACTCCTAACAGAGTCATTACGCAAAATTACTTTAACGTTAGCCATAGTAAACCTCATCACATCAAGTGACGTGTTTCCTGCGTTGCTCGCGGGTTAATTTACAGCACTAACCTAACACTGAGTTCTACAGAATATTTGAGATACTCAATCCTGTCTCTAGAAGCAACTTACTGCATAGTGCAAATACCTGTTACGGATGAACGATCGAGGGAAAGACGAAAATTTGTACTGAAGGTGCATCCTTCTATATGTGTTTTAAGAACAAAATTTTAGAAGGATAACATTCTGAACTGAAACATTACAATGCCTTAAGTTTATTTTCCAAGTTAGAATATTTTCACTTTAATCTAAGGAAAGTTAATTTTCCATTCAAATTCATTACAAGGTTTCCCCTTATAAGCCTGGAAAATCAATTTTTCTCCCTCATGAAACCATCGACCAAAAGTAACCATTTTGAAATTAAATGAAAGTATTATCTTTCAGTGTGTTTTAGTTACTTTGCACAAAAAGTAGACTTGAAAGTTACTATATAAAGTGGACGATCAGCATCATTCCTCTAGAGTTTCCATAAAAAACACTCATCAAAAACGAAATTAAATATGTTCACATCGAAAAATAATTACTTCTGCAAACACATCGTTCATCATTTTCACTCTCGTTAAATTTCTCACTTCCACTATTAAAAATTAACTAAATGCAATTGTCCGTTTGAGTTACTTTTTGATTCGTACAACTTTGCATCAAATCCTTTCAATAACAACAAAATCGATTTTAATAGTTACTTGACGAGTTTATGGAAATATTTGCAATTACGATAGAATATGTTCGGTTCCGATAAGAAACGGGTGTGCCATTAATCCAGCGGACGTAATCAAGACAAATGCGATAAATCGGAATGTCTGTTCGCAAGAAAAATTTTTGTTCCCATAAAAAGCACGAACCTGCAAGAAAGCCGAGCACGGACGAGCTGATGTGAGCTTTCACATTCACGGGGGCTCGCTTTATTGAATCACCGTTAATTCGACATCTCACGGCTCTTCAATCACCCCGGGAGCGTATTAGAAGCGATCGCGATAGAAACTCTTTGCAGATAAAAGAGAAGAAGGTGGATGAAAGATGCCCACACTGAATGCCAGGCTTTCTGTCAATAGTCGAAGGAAGTCCGAAAGTTCTGAACCACTCGGTGGAAAAGGCTCAAGAGGCCGACACACGACGTATAAAAGGGAACAAATATCTACTGGCATTGATAAATAGGCTATACCGTACCGTGTGTGTCATGGAACGAGATAGAAGGGCACTCGATTCGATGATCGTTACAAAGTCAGAGGCCTGTAAACGTTCGAATAAACGAGTACCTATCGAGTGGTCTTCAAAACGTGCAGTGACAAATATAAATATGAAAACGATCTGTTAATTGTCACCTGCTCTTTCATCCACGTTTCTTTCCACGAGTATATTTGTAAACTCGATTACATGTATACATCAATTAACTTTGAACGTATGACGAACGTTTGACACAAACACGTCCTTCGTTTATTTGAATTTAGTTGCTTGAAATCTTGTCAAAACGGTTCTTGTTTGTAGATACGTTGATTTATTACATCCATAATTTCTTAAACATTGAACTTTCCATTATCGAATTTTTTTATTCCTTTTGTGAATGTACAATGTACTCTATTCAATTGCAGAGTGTTAAGTAAATGTGCTGGAAGCAACTTGACTTGACACGAGATATTGTCCTTTGACAAATCACTATTAATTATTTCAATTTTGCTTGAGTCTCTATTATGGAATATGTGAAAACTTATGTTTATTTCTCTGGTGAACATAATAGCATTCGAATGCATCGTGTTTTACTGGTTACAATAATTTGTTATAATTTCAGTATAACCTGTTATTGTTTGGAATGAAATCGTTCAAACAGAATAGCAGATTGTGGCAGGAATAACTTAAAAATCTATAAAATTGTTTAGTTAACTTGGCCAGTTCTTCTTTTTCTTCAAGCTATGAATTTGTAAAAAATGAATTGTAATTTTACTTTGATTGATATCTCAACTCTTCAAACGTATCTAAGAAATCATTAAGTCACAAAAGTAAATAGTCCTTAAATGTGACTTCTAAAATCCTTACTAATTCATTAATAAAAATTTGAGAAATTATTGATTTATGAAAGGAAGTTGAAGTCACTATTGAAGAAACTATAGAAATTTGTGTATTTAATTGCTCGACTGTAAGAAATGGGAGAGATTTGAAAATTCAAAGATTTCGAGATCAAGATGTTCGAATTCGATTCCGTATTGTAAAAAGTTCTTGGTAGCAGTAAAACATTTAATAAACTACCCTTTCATGGTCCGAACAGTCCCGAGCTTTGAATAAATTATCAAGAGCAAATCATCGGTTCGCCGTTGGCTTTGCAAGTAACTCATAACGGACAACCTTAGAATAGGATAATAGTTCAATTGTGCCGTCAAGTGTATCGTTGTATAACATGCATGATTGTTTGAACGACGATTGTTCGTCAGCGGTCATTAGACGAGTCAGAGGGGTAGGTGACTCGTCGACCTGGCTGTTCTCAGCTTTACGACTTTATACCAATAATTAAATAGAGAAATTTGGTCTATTATACGCATGCAGCCCAGTTGGAAACCCCGGGGAATTTATAGGGTGAGTAACAACAATTCATTTCAGGTTCCCATAATATAAATGATTCTTTTAAAATTGCATTTATTCAAAAGTCCATTTTAAATGCATTAGAAACAATGAAATCATGAATTTACATGCACGTAAGTCATCATTTATAGAATTTATAATTCATGAAGGCGTTAATTTATAAATCATCAACATTACAGAAATAGAAACAACCAAAATCTATTCCAATTTCATTAATATCATTTTAACAATTTTAAAATACTTTTATCTAACTACGATAGAATTTTGAAAATTAAAATTATTATCGTAAGCCTGTATGAATATACACTGTTACTCAACATTAGGAATTTAAGGAAATAAATTCAAGTAACACCAAATAATTTTTGTCATTCACGAAAGTTGAGAATTAAAAGCTTTAGTAGTTACTTGTTCAAATAGTAACTTCTAAAGAAAATATTTTACCGTTAATCGAGGAGTGATTCTATACTTACAGCTGGCAGTGTAGATAGCCCCTCATAAGTATAAATTTCGAAAAATATTAGAAACCGCGGATGTTTATATAAATTTAGATTCTTCCGAGCCCTTGACTCACTGGTATGTACCATAAACGCATAAATTCTCAAGAATTACGACATTATTTAATATTGTCTATCATTGGTACAATTTTATTAAGTCACAATCGTTTGACCAAAGATGAACTAAAAAGTGATTGCTGTACCGACCTATATTTGTTAATATTCTTTCAACGATTTCTATTAACCACTCAAGTTGCTACTAATACTTCAAAAACACCATGTATTTGTAATTGTTTTACAAATAGTTACTATTTTTCATTCACCTTTGGTCAAACGATAGTGATTCAATAAAGTTGTACCAATGCTCGACGATATTAAATACGGTCGCAATTAGACTTGAGATTTTATACATTCATGACAGACACTACTGTGCCAAGGATCTTGAAGAATCGAAATTGACATAGACATCCACAGTCTGTAATATTTTTCAAAGTTCATACTTATGAAAATCGAATAACGATTATTTGCAATTTTAGACGGAAGGCATCGCGATGAGGCCAGGTCTGCCAGGAGAGAAGGGTGAAGGAGGCACACCAGGAAGTCCAGGGCCAAAGGGAACTCCGGGTATTCCCGGTCCCAAAGGAAACAGAGGTGAACCAGGACTGAAAGGGGCAAGAGGTGATCACGGAAAGGAAGGTTCAAGAGGAATTCAAGGATTCAAAGGCGAGCCGGGCGCCCCGGGTTCACCGGGACTTCCTGGAGCACCTGGTGAAAATGGAAGACCGGCTGAGAAAGGTGACAAAGGCGACACAGGACCGGAGGGGAAACCAGGTCCTCCTGGAGCTCCTGGACCCCCAGGCTCGACTGCTCTAAGTGGTCCTGGGGGAATAAGCGTTGGTGAAACAGGTAAGAAATGATTCACCATTTTCTGTCTTACAGGTAGAGAAAATGAATGAAATCTAATTTTCTCCCCTATGATTTTAGATTTGTATAGGATAACTGGATGAAATAAGCAGGTGCACTGCCACATAAATGATAACAATGAGTATATCTCTGGTGGACGGGCAAGAGTTTTGCAGAAAAGCACTTATAATATTTAATATTTAATAGAATATTTAATATTGTAAGTACTTCTCTGCAAAACTAATCATTCTGACTTATACTCTTTTATCCATCTACCAGAGACATATTTCAATGTACACACCTGAATATTTTCCAACAACGTCTTATACAAAACTCTGCACTCTATATTCTGCTCTCTGTTCGCTCTAAAATCTCTTTCCACACGTCTTGTTGTTACTTCGCTCGCGCTTTTCCCGTGCATTTTCTCCTTCCACACAGAAACACACCCGTATGCATCCCATTTCCTGTCCATTCTGACCTAACACTTTTTTTTCATTTCCAGAAAGAGTTCCATCACGCACGCTTAAAGCCATCTATTCGTCCCACGCAATCGAACGCATAAACAGAACGTTCAGTGTCTGCATTCGCACCTAAATATGAATCAGACCAGACCCAAACATTCTCCAACTTCAGTGACCGAAAATTTACGCTTGCTACCAATATTCACACGCATCTTTCCATTCCCACAGTTTCTTTTTAGACCATTTAATGCACAAATCCCTGTTCTAATTGATATCGACAAAATGTATCGTGATTAATGGCTGAGACGTAATGAAGTTAGTGATTAATGATTATACTTTATTACTTACGGGGGAATATTTCCACACGGTGGTTCGGTTAGCAAAACAAAGGTCAATTAGTCGAGCCTTTCTCAATGTCAGAATCATGTGCGAAACGTTAGCTGTTCACGGAGTTAATTATTAGTGTAATTATTACGTTAGTTTTTCGAGTAAATTTCTTTTTCACCAACAGTTTGATATAAACCGATTTGAGATACCAGGTTTAATGGAAAACGCACAATCACGTATTAGCAACGATTCGTATAAGTAGAAATAGTCAATAATAGACATACGCTACCGGCAAAAAGTATGGGCCCAGGTATGACAATTAAAGAAAAATAAAAATATTACTCTATAAATACTTGATAAAAATAATATGCTAAAATTGATTGGAAATGATTTGTATATTTACTGAATGTAACTTTTATTATATTCTAACGGAATAATAAGTTACTGTTCCATCAATCATGAACTCTGGTCCCATACTTTCAGCCGGTAGTGTATGTACATATTACCTGCCTTATTTAAAAGTATAATCCATACTATCTTAAGAAACATTCTTTACTTCTTTCCATAATGTTGCGCCATGTTGGAAAAGTAAAAGAACAGAAACATATTCTTATGTTAAACTGTTCTTTCCCCTTGTTGAACCCATACTATTCCTTACTGATACACCTAATAAATTCGATCTTCTCACACGAGATCTTTTAAAGAAAATTTAGGAACTCGTAACAAAGATTGTTTTTCAAGAGTCCATCAATTTTATTTTCAAAATAAATTAGTCCATAGGTTGTTTTTGATAATGTAGTTTCCACCATCTCCCTTCTAATTATTAGAATCTATTGTTATCACAAAAACCAAAACATTTAACAAAGTTCATTTTCGTCAAGAACGCCTCAATTATTAACACATTTTTAATTTATTACCTCAACATTACTTCAGAACCAACGTGAATAATACACTCCTGAAGGAAACAAACTATGTAGACTTGAATTAACACTCCTTTAATACATAATCCTTTTGCAATCAACTGCTTTTCATTGATTAGGGTTAAGAGAAAAAGGCGATAAAGGTGAAGTTGGTGGACGCGGTTACAAAGGAGATAAGGGTACCAAAGGCGAGAAAGGGGACAAGGGTGACTCTGGACCGGCTGGAATTCCTGGTGTGAATGGTATTCAGGGACCTCAAGGCAACAAAGGTGATCCGGGGAAGGATGGAGTTCCCGGGACATCAGGAATCGTTGGTGTAAAGGGTGAAAAAGGCGAGCGAGGTCCACCAGGAGCCACGGCTATATCAAGCTCCGGTGACTACATTACTATCAAAGGAGAGAAGGGAATGGAGGGCAAGAGGGGCCGAAGAGGACGTCCTGGACCGCCTGGTCCTGTGGGACCACCGGGAAAACCAGGAGTTATGGGAGAAATTGGGTTGCCTGGATGGGTGGTATGAGAAAATTTTTGTGATTTTTCTATCGATCAATCCTTCTCCGACGGAACTTTTCTCATTTTACCTTTTTACGTGCAAGAAGAGTTTGAGGAGATAATACCTAATAATAATAATATTATACAGGGTGTTAATAAAAATGTGGGAAACGTTTACAGGGTGGATTCTACACACCAATCTAAGATCAAAATCAAGAATAACGAAATTCTGTTCGGGACAATTTCGTCATTTTTAATTTGGCATGTAGTCTACTCTATGAAAGTGTCAACATTTTATTTACACCCTGTATAATATGATTTTGTATTAAGTTTTTCCATGGAGAATGTAGCTTTTCTGGGATCTAATAATCTAGCGGAACAAAGGAACGGATTAAAGTATTGACGATGTAAAGCTGGAGGTTTCAGATAAAACTGGTATCCATTGAAATTTCTTTCAATACCGTAATAAATATTGATGAGTATTGGTTAAATAGTTGTTTTATTCTGAGAAATTGAAGGAGCGAGTGGCTAGGGATCATCTTTTATATATCGTATTTTACAAAATCGAAAAACAGATACCTAGATGAAGTCGAAAGTTTCCTACATGAAAATGTACTCTGACAAAATAGTCAAAAAGGATTATAAGAAGCATTCCAAAAGCTACATTAGTTTATGCGAAAATATAATATTTAGTATTAGAAAAAGAGATATTTTTTCTACGTTTTCCGTTAACTGTTTGTTTAAAATGCAAGGAAGAAAATGATTCATATAAGGTTTAATATATTTTTGTCTTTAGTACAAAATTACGTTTATAATATTTATTAAATAATATATAAAAAATACAGCATTCTTATCACAAATCTGTATAGTATTTAAGATTGTTTCAAAAATTACAATTCTAAAATTATGATTCTCTTTTTCGAATGCTGAACACAGAACTCTATGAAAGTAAGTATTCCAAATAGTTTAATACATTATTAAATAAGAAGAATCTTACCTTTCCATCACAAGCATTTTCTGATATAATATGAGATGTACCAGTCCACGATTTTTATCGAAATTCAATATTTGTTTCGAAAAAAATCTCCTATGAATATTCGTCATTGTTTCCATAATCTCGCACAATTTTTATCAAGCACAAATACAAAGAATATATCGAACGTAAACTATATTACAAAATTACCAGAAGAATAGTAAATTATTCATTAGTATTCTAATTATTAGAAGTAGCAAATTACTTTGAAAATATTACTATACCGTTTAAAGAGGATAAAAACCAGAATGGAAAGTGTATTATGAATAAAATATATAATATAAAAAAGTATTAATATAAAGTATAATCATGAGTTATATTTTTTTTTTTATAAAATTACGATCACGTATGGCGTGATTTCGTTCATCGGAAGAAACTTTACTAACAACCCAATAATGGTATCGAATCATCCTATTCGCTTTGATTGCTTCAAATAACGATACATATAGGATATAACAATTATCCCGATAAAAATCGAAATCTCAGTAATCGACTGAACGCATGGAAGACTGAGTTACACGTGAGATTAATTAAAGGGTTAATGAACATAGAATATTCATGGGAGGCAGGTAGAACATGAGCGTTATGTATCGGTAACTACCTGTAACAGGGCCGTCCTGGTACTCCTGGACTTCCCGGACCTGTTGGACTAGGAGGACCTAAGGGGGAAAAAGGAGAGCCCGGTACACCGAGCCCTTACGGAGTTTCTGTCGGTGTAAGTACAATTTACCGTCCCTCATCAAAATCAGAACTCCGAATTGCTGGACAGTTGGCAATAAACTTTCAGGTTATATGTATTTTACGAAAGTTAACGTCGACCACGTTCTGGTGTAACGTGTCAAATATGTATGTACATTTTATTCATACCTCCAGAGGAACAAACCTCGAACACAAGGCACACAATAATCGTAACTTTTCTTCAAATTTATTTGTTAGGAATTGAACGAAAAATCCTAATTATATTTATGAAATACTTGACTATAAAGATACAATTAACCATTTCATACCGTTGCGTTCGTATAGTTTAATATTTTTAATCGTACAGTTTAATATTTTTCCGTTAGATAAATACTTTATCGAACATAATATTTAGGAATTGTTTAATGAATATTCGTTTTTGTATATGAACACTTCTGTATTTATTTTTTTCTTCTAATTTTCCTGTTTTTCTGACATCCATAAAACAACTATACGGAAAAAAAATTTGTTTTTTGTTTGAAGAAAATAATTCAGGTCGAAAAGGGTTAATAACAATTTTAGAAGTATAATATTTACAAAACACTCTATAGGCTGTTCATTTTAACGGTATCCATGATTTTTCAGCAATTTGCGACTGCGTAGTAAGCACAAGTTATTAATCAAAATTTATCTGGTTAAAGTGAACAATGTATCACGATAATGAATATTTCGAAAATGCTTTTTTTCACAGTGAACCCTAGGTCACCTTGAATTTCTTAAATGGGACCATATCATTTTCTTCCGTTATGTTATATGGGACATTAAGACGAATTCAAATAGAACAAACGATGGCACTTTTATTCAAGTAATACTAAGTTTACAACAGATGAATTAGTAGAACGAAAAAAAGAAACAGAGCATCGAAGCGCGTCTTCTGCTGTTACGCGAATCATTGCACTCTTTTCATTTCAACTGATGCCAATTTAGTATTCTGTGAATAGAACTGTCGTTACTGGTTGAATTGGTCTTAATGTCCCCTACAATATAATGAGAAAACTTATACTTATAGTTCCATTTCAAAAACATACGGTTGCCTTGGATTCACTATGGAAAAAATGTATTTTCGAAATATTTGTTATTGTTACACACTGTTCGCTTGAAACAGATAAATTTTAGTTAATAACCTTTTTTATTACATTATTTCAAACAGCTCAAAAATCATGGAAACCGTTAGAGTGAACAGTCTGTAGAGTGCACTGCTATAATGTAAATTATGCAAGCACTAAAGTCTACAGACGGATTCTTATAAATTTGTAATGCTTTCATTCAGTTTTAAACACGTTTCATCGATTAAATTATAATGCCACAGCTATTCACACTCTATTCAGCTTTGCTTCCTCTCACTCGGTCATCTCTGTCTTCTTTAAAAGTAGAAACGAACTAACAATCAATGAAGCAATTATAAATTCATATCCATGGCTCTCTATAAATAGCGTTACAAAACCTAAACGGTGTGACTACAGGAAAGGCATATTCTATTTCTATAAAAAAGTGAGATTCGTCCTATAAATATTAAATTTCTTGGCAATTAAAGATTGAAACATTTGGAACATCTAATAATATCTATTTATTGCATTTCTTATGTAATTCATACAAAACAAAATTAAGTAAAAATGACAGCATGTGTTAAATGTGCAAAACATTGTTATAAATATTGTTATAACATTATATTACATTAACATTATCTTTCATCTTTTTGTTTCTTTCTCTATTCATCGGTCTCCCTTCCTCCATTTATAAATTTTTATATACATCGACTCCATTACCTACTATTTCTTTATTTCTGTAGAAGATAATATTGTTGTTCCTTGTCGAAACAAAGTTATACGAGCAAGTATAAACAAATAAAAATTTAATTGTTTCTGTCTAAATAGAATATTTGCCAAAAATACTTGTTATGGAATTAGTAGCTTTACAGATTCTTTGTAATAAAAAAGAAAGTGACATCGATTAGAATTTTTGTAAATATTCCTGAATACTGAAATGAATTAGTACAATTTTTCACATACCAAAAATAAAAAGAACAATAGATAATGCTTTGAAGGAGATTAAAAGACAAAAAAAAGACGTCAAAGAGCTTGCAGCGTAAAGCAAATAAACTTAATGGTTGCATATTTTATCTTGTCTCGCACCGAGTGACGGGTTAAAGCGGAGATGTTCGCTGTGATCTACGACCACAGTGGCAAACTTTTAGAGATTGTTGGAGAGGTCGTTTTAAATGAAAAATATTACGTGGACATGGTGGATGTGTACCTACTACTTTACTGCGCCGTTTAACATTAAAAGGCCACGCATACGTTCGACGATCCTGGAAGAATGTATTTAGTGTACATCGAGAGGGTTAAAGTCAAAGTCGTGTAAGTTCAAATTTTGAAAATTCGAATTAATACTATTTTAAAAATTTTAAAGGCATTATCTATTTGCCTTCATAATTAATTAAACTATAACTTCATTTTTTACCGAAAAATGGTAATACTCTTCTTGTCACTAAATAAGGAAGACAAACCGTTTAGAATCATAATGGTGTAACGTCAACCTTACGCACTTTTTTTTCCATCATTCCTTTTTCCATCCACCAATTCATCATCCCTTTTTCAACGCTATTACGAGTTCCAAAGAAGTACGAGATCATGGTCAATTTTCTGATAAAATGCATTGTTCTGCTGTGATGGTACATACTATTTCAAATATTAATGCTGTTTCCTATTGTTTTTCAATACCAATAAATATGACAAATTTTCGTGAAAAAGAAATAAATAAAAAAAAGCTTTATTTCGTAAAAACACCACTGTGCTTATTATTTTTACTAACTATTTAGAAATAGTGATGTAAATGTATAAAATCCTGTTTTGTACTTCAATTTTCATACACAGCCATTTTTTATTTATTTATTTATTTATTTTATTAAAACATCATTTTACGGGAAACAGCATAAGTGTGACATACACCACTATTATTCTAACCCCCTCAATATATACACTCCCGTCCATAAGTCGCTTACTTATTATTACTCGTTTCGTGGTAAATAAAAAACGAACAAAAGATGCAATTTTCTGAATCAATCCGATTGATTTATCGTATTTTC
Organism: Dufourea novaeangliae; assembly: GCF_001272555.1. Taxonomy (NCBI): domain Eukaryota; kingdom Metazoa; phylum Arthropoda; class Insecta; order Hymenoptera; family Halictidae; genus Dufourea; species Dufourea novaeangliae. Next base: position 337,716 of record NW_015374156.1, on the reverse strand, counting down.
ATATAACTTAGTGATTTTGATAAAATCGACGCGAAAGATTTGTAGACGTCACGTTGCAACGGACCAGGTTCAAAATGGTCTCAGAGTTTTTTACTCTGGACAACCAGCCGGGTAACCGCGGAAAAGTTGTACCGCTGCTCGTAGATCACCTCGTGCACCCACAAGTCTCATCGAACAAGGAGCAGATATCGGTCACCGAAGCCACGACCCGATTTATTTCGCGGTCCCAAACAGAAATTCGTCGAAAGTTCCGCGACGCCGCGTCCCGTGACAACTGACAAGCTGCCGCGAATGCTCGTGGCAGGATTTAATTCACCACACTTTGGTTTAAAAGCCGCACGCGAACATAAGGCACGCCCGGTTGCTTTTATTTCAGTTTCGTACACGGTGGCCTTCCCCGTCACGAAGACACGTCCCGTAATTTATGTCGATTTGCACTCGACGAGAGTAGGCAAAATATACGTTCCGGGAACGCAAGATTTGTGCGGGCGAACCATTTTTCCGACGTACGACACGCGGAAAATAAAATACAGATAATTGTTGTCGGGATTTGTTGCGTCTTTATCGAAGAAACCTTACCGTTTGTAATTGAGCTCGAAACACATGGCATAGAATAACAGCGCCGAATATGAGACTCCATTTATGGTTGATTAAATATTGGGGAATAGAAAGGAAAACAATGAAAAGTTTTTCGGTTATTATATTCGTCATTCATTTATGTATACAAAGAATTTTCGTTTCACAGGTAATGTTATTTACTATAAAAATAGAGAAAGTATAAAGGAATACAAAATTGGTAGTTTTAAAACACTGCTCCTAATATGAGTCCCTGTTTAAAATTAAAGATAAAAGTTAAAATGGTTGTTTAAAATTAAAAGTTACTTTTTTTTTGCCTTTTTAAGACAATTTGGGCGTATAAAGACATCTGTAGCACTTGGTGCATTGAACACACTATACACCAGCATGATCCTTAACCCTTTGCACTCGACTGTCCCCTGTGAAGGGAGAAAATGTATGGAAAATTAAAGATTCCGAGTGCAAACAGTTAGAATAGAGGCAGGAACAAGAGAAAAATTCTGCGTCGTCATCCGATTTCGATTCGGAAACTATCGGAATCTTGATAAGGACATAACAAATATCTCATACAGTGAACTGTTACGATATTGCCATGGTCGGGGTTATAGATTGACGTCGGTAGTAGTGATACGATAATAGAAGAAAAAAAATCGTAGACGTAAGAAATGAGCCGAGATAATAGAAGAAAAAACATCGTTTTTTCGAGCGTCTACACTAGAGTACCCTCTTAATGACTCGCTATTGCTGTCGACTATTACGTGTACACAATTTAGGGAATGAAATTTACACTTGGTTCTCCAATAATATAGATAAAAGGAGATAAGGGAGACGATGGTTTCCCTGGTATTCCCGGACAACCCGGAAGAGACGGTCAAAGAGGACCTCCAGGACCTCCTGGACCGCCTGGACCACCGTCTCAAGGGAATTACATTCCAGTTCCAGGACCACCAGGGCCTCCAGGTCCACCGGGACCATCCGGAATGTCTTTATCCGGACAAAAAGAGGATACGGGAATTGGCAGAAGTCATATTTTCGGTGAAAGAGACTACTATGGGGTCAGACAAGGTAAAATAATATAGATTTTAATTAATGTCGTTATAACAGTGTCTTCCTGTTACTCGATTATCAAAATTATTTGGCTAATGTTGTAAGAACAAATAATAATAGGGTGTCATTTGAATTGATCCCCTTGAATGTCTTCGAAACTGTTCATGATACGATGATGATGGAAGGGAAAAATAATTTGATACGAGTAGTTTTTCTGTGGCCGTGTACGTAGACGACATATGAAGGTCAAATTTGTTGTTTCCCACGAAATCATGTATTTTTTACAACTTTTATCTAAAACCTTTTTCTACATTATCAACGGTTTGGAACATATTCGAGAGGATCTATTTAAATAAGTCACCCTGTGTATTTGTATAAAGTTAGTTTTAATGAAACAATGAAGATATCGTTGAAGACGATGCATATATTTATTATATTTTGAGAGTATACGATTTGTTCAAAGAAATTCTGAACGAAAATTAAACATCGAAGCTTTTAACTGTAAATTACTTAGAATAGTTTTCTTCCAAAACGATATACTGTCTACAGTAATTATACAAACTCTGGGAATAGATCTTCAAAATGTCGGAGACGTCAGCTAGAAAAGTACGTATTTGAAATGTCTAAAATGACGACGATAAGAAGAGAAAATAGTCACAGCGAGAATATGAAAAATTATAAAAATATAAAATATAAAATTTTGAAATATGAAGATCAGAGAAATATAAAACTGAAAGGTTTCACATATAAGTAACTCGAGGAAAATGGTGTCGACCGTGGTTTATTCAGCCACATTGAAGAAGAAGTACCAATCATATTTCCAGTATTTGTATAACTGTTCTACATAAAAAGCATTCAATGAAAAAATACATTTTCTGTTTATACTGCAAGGACTCAGAACTAGTCTGGACGAATTAAAGGCTCTTCGTGAACTGAAGCAGCTGAAAGAATTAAAAGAGCACTTGGGTAACATATATTCAAATAAAATATTCTAGTTTCTTTTTGTTAAAGGAATAGCGTTCGTTTAGTACTAACTAAAAAAGTATATAATTTGAACGCACGTTTGTGAAATTTTATTTAAACTTCTTGAAAAAGGTCGCATAATAAATATCTGTAGATTTACAAAATCGTTGGCTAAGTTATTGCTAAGTCTCTGAAATATTACATTTGTAATGTAATTTTTAATGATTATAATAAGGCGCTGTCACCGCTGCAACAAGAGGTCCTTTGGAAACCACGACGAAGATTGTACCAGGAGCAGTGACATTCCAAAACACGGAAGCTATGACAAAAGTAAACATATTAAATTACGGAAACATCATATATATTTCGTTAACGATTAAATTTAATTTAAAACTCTCGTTATGTTTTAGATGTCTGCTGTAAGTCCAGTCGGTACGCTCGCTTACATCATTGACGAACAAGCGTTGCTCGTTCGAGTGAACAACGGCTGGCAATATATTGCAGTTAGTATGAGATCCTCATTTATCTCACATATCATATTTCCATGACCATGTTATTAACCATTAATTTTCTCAAACCTGAAGAACATCATTCTAAGAAGATTTACTTTTTATCATAATTTAATTACCTTTATGCACAATATTCCGTTTCAATGAAATCTTGCAAGTATCGTTCGAATTATAAATAAGCAAAAATTTCAAAGAGTCGTTATAATGCTGAGCTACAGTAAATACATCATGCGTATATCTGCTTAAAAAGGATAGACATATGGTTGTATAATTCTATCCCTCCACAACATCTGGATCTATCGCTCCCTCAAATAATCAAACCTAATATAATTACACTACCGCTCGTAAGTATTAGGACACCTGACCTGTGTGAAGAAAATCCGATATTTCGTAAATATTAAATATATTAGGCTACTTCTATTATTTTATAATAGCATAAACAGTGTCCAGTGAGCTTTAATATGCTCTAAATAATATTTAGTTCAGAGTTTTAGCCACCTCTTGATACTTATGAGCAGAAGTGTACATTATTTGAAACTATAATATAATATCCTAATTGCTTTCCAGGATACATCAACTTAATAGTTTATTAATGCTGATAAAAGTAACGGTATCTTCGAGCTCATTAAACGGAAGATGTAAGGAGAATCGATTTAATTAGAGATATTTATCTTGTACCCTCCAGCTGGGTTCGCTTTTACCTATAACTACACCCGCGCCACCGACGACGTCACCGCCTCCAGCGAATCCACCTTTTGAGGCTTCCAACTTGATCAACCAGATACCTGTGAAAGCAGACGGAACAGGGGTGAGTTACTATCTTAATCCTGTTGAGTGTAAAACATTATCGATAAGAAGTAAATTGATGTATTACCTAATTTCAACTGACTTTCCTTTCCGCTTCTAAGTGGTATCCTCGAATGGTAAGTCACGAATGGAATTAATCTTTTAGTATTACGTTTTACTAATGAATGAACATCTAGAAAATTAATCTTCTTATATTTTTCCTCTTATTTATCACCGCAATATCAATTACATTTCATTCCCTTTCTTCGTCAGAAAACTAGTTTAGAAAATTGAATTCTCGATATAACACACAGTTTAATTGAATTCATGCAAAGATATGTTTGACGACCCGTAAGGAATAAATTGAAATTAGATGTTCAAGCACGAACAAAAAGAACTGAAGAAAGGACATCAAAATGTATTCCTGTTCTTTTATATTTTCTTAGAATTAATGTATTTTAAGAATATAGAGTGTTTCTGAAATGATGGTATAACCCGACAGGATGTGATTCTAGTTGCAAAAATAAGCTGAAAATATGAAATAAAATTCGTATGATGCTTCGTTATCGAAACAATCGAATTCGAAAATCTGTTAGAGGCGCGTGCAATTTAATATGACTTGGCTACCGCGTCTGTTCATTACATTCCATTACTACTTAGTGGCAGTACGAATATATTATACATGCTGGATGAATTTTGAAAATTGATTGTCCTAAAAACAAAGCATCACACGACGAAAGTTTATTCCACATTTTCGACTTATTTTTACGTATAGAATCACATCTTTTCATACACTAGAAACACCCTGTACATTCGTAGCCTGTTGAGACATAATTCAAGATAATAACAAGAGTACGTCGGCTTTCGTAGGAACATATTTGCTCGTTCCAGTAAGCTGACCGGCTTATTTAAGTGGTACTTAAACTTTAAAATAGTGATTCTCAGTATCGGTTCTTTTAAACTAATCCTTGGGATTACTATACGGCTTCATCATTTATCCGATTGACTTGAAATTTCAGCTATATATTCGCAACAACCTAATTCATACTGTTTCGTTCCTCTAATACCTTATGAGCAAAAGCTAAAATGTGATATCATAGCTTCACTTATTAACATTATGACTCTACGACGATTCTCAATGCACTCTTATGAAGTTTATAAAACGATGTGAGACGAAAATATGGACACATAAATTGAGAATCACATCTAGTATGTAGCCATGAAACGAAGGGTTGGGGGAAACACATTCTAGTAAGTGGAGCTAGCGACTATGGCCAGACAACACATAAAATTAGGCCCCTCACAAAAAATTCAAATGCTATTTTATTTTAATATGATATTATAATGTATCATCGAATTTATCTTTTTATTATTTAGCAAAGCATCGGCATAGAAACACACATAATACATAACTATTAGGAGTCCTACTATTTTTGTACAAAACGTGACATTTGTTACAGATTGAACATTTTTCACTACGTTTATTTTCTGGTTTCGGATTACAATACATTTTCAACTATAACTATTTGTCGTATATGTGATTAATTTGCAAATTTGGTAAGGTAAACATGATGCACTGCCACCCCAATCCCTTAATCTCAATCCCAAAGAAAAATATAGGATGAGCAGAAACGCCGAGTATGACGTATAGGACAGATATCAAAAGTAGAGTTGTAGAAACAGTGACAAAATGTTTGAAATAAAATTTCATCAAGTATCACACAAAAACTGACGTCCCGAATGGTAGAACTCGTAAAAACAGTTACCAAGAATAGGTGGCTATGTCGATGAAAACAAAATACCTATAAGATGGTTAGAACATAAAATGGTAAATCAAGTAACATTACTAAAAAGTTGTTCAATACATTTGCAACGTTTTCTCGCAATTATTCCACACAGAGTATGTGTCGAAAAAAGTAAGTTGACATTCGTAGACTTTGAAAACAGAACATTAAAAATATCTTTATTATTTCGTCATCTTCTGGGACGTATAAAATATAAATTTTTCTTTCGTCGTTATTTTACGAAGGGAATAGTTTAAGCGCTACTTCAACCAGCGGTTATCATGGCGCATATGCCATATACGATCAACGTGTATGAATATTTTATTCCTGTGTGTGTACAAAAAAGGATTCTTCAAAGTGCATACTTTTAACATATCAATAAGAGACTTCAAAGAGCAGCTGTCTTCGATTAAAACTTCGAAAAGCATTTTATCTCCATAAAATCTAAAATATTAACCCTTTAAGCGGGGAAAGAATTTTTGCACGCCACACTATACAATACTTGATTCAGAAAGCTGGCCAAAATTCCAATTTTTAAACTCAATTAAAAGTAAAAAGTGTGTCTCTTTCTTATAATATTATTAAAAGTGATATGACAACCATTTTCATGACGTGAAATTGTATACGAAAGTATAAACCAAAACGGATATAAATCAACACTTCCCACTTAATACTAAACCTACCATACCCTTCCAAATTTTTTAACATTTAAACATTTTTTCATTTTAACCCTTTTTAAACATTTGACTGGTCGTAGTAGATTTAGTGTTAAGGAGTTACTGAAAACCAAAACAACCTGTATTATTGTACTGGTCAAAATATTTATATCGATTTAAAAGTAAAAGTCTTCAAATATTTTCTTACAAAAGTGTCAATGCAGCGATGTTATAAATACGAAGGTCGACAAAACTTATTCGCAGACATGAGAGTCTAACGGGTTAAAAATACATTCTTGTATATAAATTTTCCATTGTACATTTCACTTCATAGCATATGATATTTCAATCTTTTTGAAATTTCTAATTTATTGATATAATAGAATATTCCTACTTTCTATCATAACAATTATTGGGTGTACCGATAAGTAGCCCACTCACTTAACGAAACTAGTATTATGAAACGTGAGGATCTATAGTGTTCCATTTTTATTCATAAATCATAATGGTTTTCCAATATACTACACCATTTTTACTGATAGACTCGCAACTTCGGATCGCCAATTGTAATGAAACTTTTATACCATGTAGTAGACTTCTTCCTCTTCACAAATCACACCCCATATAGGGTCAGATACTCAAAAGTTTTTGAGTTATTTACTTTCGAAATTTTCCGGGTGACTTAAATGGAAGTTGTGTTGGCCGATCGTTCATATGGTTTCTGCCAAGACGGCCAGAATTGAAATGCATCCCAAATATATCCAAATATCTTTGGAAGGGATCCTATTTGAACTCTAGCCGTCACCGTAGAGACCTTGGACGTTGCCCCGACGCTGTAACAACAACGAATAATCGGGCAATATAACTTGTATTTAAGTCCCGTGAAAAACTTTGAAAACAAATAACTCAAAAACTTTCGAGTATCTGACCCTATATAAGCGGTGATTTATATAGAGGAAGAAGCCACTGCATGTCGGAAAGATACATATTTTTACGGACAAGTATATCGACTCGTAATTTGAAAAAATGGTGGATTAATTATTATCACTTAAATTAAACCTTGTCTAAACTAAAATCAAATTTAGGAAATATATTTACACTGCCGGCTATAATTATAAAGACACCTACTCTTTATGGAATAATTGCGAAAAAATGTTACAAATTTATTGCAAAGCTCTTAACTAATAAATTACTTTATCTAGTATTTTATGTTCTAAAACATGCATGTATTGAGTAATATGTAAAAATGTAATTTCCACCTTATAGATATTTTGCTTTCATCGATGTAACACCATGTTTCTCGATGACGGTTTTCATAAGTTTTGCCATTCGGGGCGTCAGTTGTGTATGGTATCTCATAAAATTTAATTTCAAATATTTTGTCACTGCTTCCACAAGTATACTTTTGATATTTGTCCTATAAATCGTACTCTATATTTCTGCTCATCCTATATTGTCTCTTTGGGATTGAGATCGGCGGATTGTGGTGGGCATTACATCATTTTTAACATAACAAATTTACAAATTAACCACATATATGACAAATAGTTACAATTGAAAATGTATTGTAATCAAATCTAAAAGATAGAGTTAGTGAAGAATGTCCAATCTGTAACAAATATATTTTGTAGAAGTACAGCTTAATATTTATGCCGAGCACTAAACATGTCGCTTGATCGTTATGTATATGTAAACTACTGGTGTTTAGTTACTCTAAAAGTTACTCTGATAAAGAATATAATTAAAAATTAAAGTCTGAATTCGGGTCAAATAGACCTGAACAATCCACGAGGGTTAATATTACATAAATGATTATCATTTTTAGTTACGAATGGCTGCTTTGAATGAACCATTCACTGGAGACATGCACGGTGTACGTGGAGCTGACTACGCTTGTTATCGACAAGCAAGACGAGCAGGTTTGAGGGGTACGTTTCGGGCATTCCTTAGCTCCAGGGTACAGAACGTCGACAGCATTGTAAGGCTCGGGGATAGGGACCTCCCCATCGTCAACGTAAAGGTAATGGGCAATCGAAAATATATCAACCTCAGAAGATCCATTTACACATTTAAAGACGAAAATAATTCTCCTCTAAATGTATACCCTCAACTACAAAATGTCCCTTTTCCATTCTTTAGGGAGATGTCCTCTTTAATTCTTGGAAAGAGATGTTCAACGGAAATGGAGCATACTTCTCCCAAATTCCTAGAATCTATAGTTTCAATGGGAAAAATATCCTCACCGACTTCGCATGGTAATTAAGCGCTTCATTGTTATAAAAAAAAAAAATGCCGTATTTGTAAAGTAAACAACGCCAGTATTGCTCGCTAGTGCCTTTTTAAAAAAGATTGAACAAAAGAAATTGACGGGATTTAGAAAATGTTATTCAGAAACGTTAAGAAAAATATTATTGAAATTCGATTTAATAGAATTTTATGTCTTGTTCTTAAACATTCAATTCAAGGGCAAAGCATTTGTAATGCAAAAGGACTTCAGCTAAAATACTGAATGCTGTTACTTTTATAATACGCGTTTGTTGAATGTTTATGAATTTACATCCATAATCCACAAGATGTTAAATCTTATCAACTTACAATTTCTGTTATCACAGGCCAGAAAAGGTAGCGTGGCACGGATCGCACAAATTAGGAGACAGAGCAATGGACACGTACTGCGACTCCTGGCATTCAAGCAGCTCTGATCGTTACGGTTTAGGATCTCCTTTAACAGGGGGACGCCTCTTAGAGCAAGTTCGTTACTCCTGCGACAACAAGTTCGCTCTGCTCTGTATAGAAGTGACCAGCGAGATCACAAGAAGGAGGAGAAGCGTCGAAGTTACAGACGACGAGGAAGAGATGTCGGAGAACGATTACAAGGAATACTTGGACGCTCTGATGGAAAATTAACCGTTCACGATATACCAAATAATAAACAAACCAATTCGCTCGTAATGCAATTAGAAATCGAGACGCGCTTGTTCTTCGTCGCCGGTTGATACACGAATGAAAATCAATAGAGAAATCGATTGAAACCACGGCACTAACACAGGCATGCGTTAACAGAGAAAGTCGTATCGAACAGTGACCGTCTCGTTTCTAACGAAAAAAAAAAAAATAATAATAAAAACACGTGAAGTCTATCTTTAACTCCAAAGGTTATAATACATAATCGCGAGTCATTAGTCAACGCTTTACACGAATTTCCGTTCTCTTTTTAACAAACAAGACTGATCGTCTAGACATCGTTCATCAGTGTGTCATATCTCTTCTTGATCTGTCGCTATCGGTATGCCCACGAAAATTCGTTGCTGAATCTCGTGGGTGAGCAAGTTAACTAGACATCATTGAGAGTCCCTGCATCACGATAAACGTCCAGTACATAGACCACTATTACGAGAGGAGATTCTTAAAGCCACGACGAGAATGCCCGCCACCAGTCATAATTTACCGTTAAGAAGTAAGGGGGAAAAAATGAAGCGGCGTACTTAAACTAATGGCTGCCGTGCGACCTAAAATAAAACGAAGATCATTATCGCGATCGAATTGCATTTACACTTTAGCCAGTATACATATGAGTGTGTATGTTAGATGTAAGGAAACGAGTTGATTAACAAAGATTCTGGGAGACCATTGAGTTTTACGAAACAAGAATCCAGATTTATGCTCCATGTATAATTCGCAATAAAAGCATTGCAATATACAGCATGCTTCTAAGAATAGTGAGATAGTTTTGAAGGATACATTTCAGATATAAAAATAGTTTCAGAAGTTGCTATTAATTTCCCTTTAATGAAAAATCAAACAAAGAATTGTTACATTATGTTATTTAAGTTGAGGTATTGGTTCACAATTGTAAAGTGTTACGGTGATTGAGAAATTAATTGTGTAGTATGCCCTTAATTCTTCATTATTGCTTTCAAAACGCCTATTAAGTAACCCCTGATAAATAGAAAGTTAATTAACAGTTTCGTCATCCTTAGAGAAAGTCAACTGTACTTAGTCTTCCATAGATTCGAAGATTTATTATTACATTTTGCTTTTGTGTATGTACTTCTATTTTGTACAGAAACTTTTCTGAATTAGGGTATCCAAAAAAGAAAAGGGAAGCTTTTAGTATCACTTGTATGATGTGGGTCCTGGTGGTTGTTTAGTGAAAGAAAAAACAGCTTATAATTGAAATGTTACTTCAAAACTTTTGAAACTATTTTTATATCTAAAATCTATCTTGCAAAAGTGACTCACGTTTGTAGAAACAATTTGTACAAGTTACAAAATACCAAAGCAGACAGAACGCAAGAAGGATCGTTAGAAATTGGCCTAACCAGTAACAGTTAACAAAGCTTTCGATACTACCAGCGTATACGTAGCAATATTTTATAACTTATTTATAGTTCGTTGGAAAACGGTACCATTCTGCGAACTGTTAACTGTCTAATCGTCATTAATATCTGCTTTTACATCGAGCATAAATCGAATTTACGTCAGTGTCTATAATTCAAAAATACGATACCACTAACATTAATCTAATTTATTAAGATTAAGTACAGAAATCATCGGTCTAATATCTTTAGGTTGTCAGCATGCTTGTTGGCGAATAATTCGTATCGAAAGATTCCCTTGATGTCGTACGTAGATCCTGACATCTTTATGTAAAACCAACCATCCTTCGATATAGTTTGCACCAACGACCGTTTTGTTTCGACATTTTGTATGATTTGTACACTTTATTATTGTCTTTCTAAATAAAAAACAAAAATTCTATTTATCGGAGTAGTGAATTGTATTGAATTTAATCAACATCCAATTTAATATTTTAGTTAGATGGATAATGATTCGACTGCAGAATTTATGGATTTATAAAATAATTAAAGTACAGAACGCAATAAAATAGGAACTTGAGTAATTGTTTCATAAAGTATTTTATACATATAATAAATCAATTTTGATTAACTCTTACTTTTACAGTGATTTATAGAAATTTGAATTTGCCTAAACATCTGTCAAATGTCATATACAACCCAAATAATATTAACGTTTTGACTAGAATAACAGTGACATATTATAAGAATTACTAACTATTGGCAAAAGAAACTTAAAAGTTTAAATATATTTCTGTATAACATTTGCAGAAGTAAATAAGGTATATAAGATACCTTGTACTGAATATTTGAAATAAATTTTTTGAATACTCGATAACCCTTTGCATTCGAAGCATATTTTGTTATCAAGAATCATCAACACGGCGAAATCATTTACAACAAACACAAGAATAAAACATGATTTCAAATATAACTTTTTTATTTCAACATTTCATTATTTTTTAGATTTCTAGGACACAACTTTAGTTATCGTCTGTCGGTCGCCATTCGAGTTACTGCAGTAAAGTAAGACGGCGACTGAAAATCGTCACTGAAGTGCAAAAACAGTTCTTATATCGGTTCTAGAACCGTTATTTTTTCGGCTCTCATATCGGTTCTGTATCAGTTATAATTACAATCATAATAATAGCATTCATTCTTACATCGGTTCTATTTCGATGTTTAAATTAATTTTCATCAATTATGTGTATGTTTAAGAACATGTCAGAAAGTCCTCTGACCCACAACGTAGTACCAGGACAGGTCTAATTTACAACACCCTGAAGTGTAATGAATCACACCCCCTCCTGGGCCCCGCAATGACGAAAACAACCGTTCGGAATGCTGGAAGTTTCTTATCCTGTTACAAATGTTTTTACGAAATCATTAGAAAACAGAAAATAGGAACTGAACAATTAGACATTTAAAGGAGTATTCTAGTGTGGACGCCCGTTTTCAATGTAACATTTGGGATATTTTTTAAAAGAAACTAACGCTTTTTGCAGTCGACGTTTCAGGGTATACTTATATTGTATACTTCAAGAACATTGATAATCATTTATGTCGAGAAAAGATAAAAATTGGTGATACTGCATACCTTTATACACAATCACTTATGAAAAAAATGATGTCCATGATTCCGGCCATTCTGCCTATCTGAAATAAAAAAGCCAAGACGATTCTTAATTAGGATTAGTTTGGCAATGGCAGGTGCGGTCTTGAGCCAATTGTTTTGTTACAGTATTCCGAGTTATATTGTATAATAACTTCTACCTTAATTTCATTGTTTTTTACTTAATAAAGTATATATATTTTGTTTTTTCTAAAATCACTGCTGTCCAGTATTGTTTTCTTTGAACTATATCCCACATTATTATTATTCGTTTTCCTTCTTCTCTTTCGTATACTTTTGTTTTCCATAATTTTGTCATATATATGTTTATTGTATATAAAATGGATACTATTACAACCGTAACCAGCACAGAACCGTAATAGAACTGATATAGAACTGACATGAAGACCGAAATAGATATACACGGAAACTTCGGTTCCTTGTAACAGTTATTCAGAATAAAGGATCTTTATAAACAGTTATTTTCGAAACAGTTTCAACCCCTGTACGAAAGGTAAAACATTGTAAGTAAATAGATACAATAAAGATCACGAATCAGTTTTCTTGAAATGAAAGTAAATGTTTTTAAATATATATATTAGCAGCAAATTTTTGCGACTGTAGCGTCTATGAGTACCTACGTTGAAACGTAAAATAATAATGAAAAAATAAGGCGTAAAGGTTCAATTTCTCTGAAACTATGTACAAGTCGCCATACAATTCTTTCATCATTTACTGCAAGGAGTTTATATCCACCAACTATTATGCTTTCTCTATACAGAAAACTATGGAATTGTATGTTCTGTAAGTTCCCTTTGTGTTCCTTGATTTCCCGAACTCCTTTAAATGATCGTTGAAAGAGGGCAGACTGTACGAATTACGTGCGTTACAGAGAAAAAGATGTTTCATCTAAACATCGTTAATATTATCTGTAACTAAGTAGATTAAGGTTCGGGGATACAGCACTTTAAGTACAAGTGAGTATATTATCAAGAATATTTATATATTGATACCTCAGTTATATTTAAATAATTGTTACTATTAATAGTATGAAATATGTAAACCATCATAGTTCGTAAAAAAACATCATTAAGAAAATTGATAAAATTTATCGCACGTAGTACTGTACAATTTTTCAAAATCCATTTTCATGTTAATACTCTCTTAGAAAGTAATTATGATTTTAAAATCGCCAATGCCTCCGCAAACTTTAAACCTTCTAAGATGTACGCTAGATTTTCCATCGACGCATCCACATCTTCTTCTGCCCAAATTTCTAACATATTTTTACATTGTTCGTATGATGTTGGTTTACCATGGAAGAATGTGATCTGAAAAAGATAATCATAAAACTTTGTTTTCTACTCATTTCGCAATTAACTTTATTGTATATATTTACATTTACCTCCTCACTCGTATAACCGAGTTTAGTTGCTAATTTCTTCCAATCGTTTTTTAATACGTCCGATAATTTTGCCACCATTTCAGACGTAATTTTTGTCAATTTTCGTGCTTTTGTATCCGTATTTTCTGGTTCAACCTGTTCACTCTCTTGTTTTAATACATCTTCATTAAATTCTTGATCGTTCGCTTCCGACGGTGGCGTTTCTTCGGTTTCCAATTTATTGTCAGATTGCGTTTGCTTTGATGGTTATAAATGATTTACTTAAGAGTTTAAATAACAACAATAACAGAAATTAAGAGAAGAGAAAAATATACTTACTGGACGATCTTTGGCAATCTTTTTTATCATTGTTTCAAGATACTCGGGTAGTTTATTGATAGGATAATTACCATGAACGAAAAAATGCGGACTACGTCTAGCTAACAATCTTAATGCTCTCCAACCAAAGTTTCCATCATTTACTTTTCTATGAGATAAAAAATTAGATTCATAACTTAAACGTATATTTAAAAAAAAAACAAATTTATACTGACTTGTACTCGTCTTCAACCATTGCATTAGGATCTAACTGCATAATGGCCTCTTCAAAGTATGTCTCTAAAGATGGTAAGAAATCTCTGTCTTTGGATTTACATGCTTCAAGATTATTAGGACACAGATTCCATAACTTTGTCAGTTCTGGACTACAAAGTATTCAGATTTCATTAGCTATTAAATGGAAACATAAACATGTTTAATTATGTCTATAAAAACAGAGTTACTTACTTTCCCATGTGATATTTTCCTATTGCTTGCGCATCTCTAATAACATCTCCAATTCTACGTCTAGGTCGTTTTGGTTTTTTTAATTCCTCTGTATCAGCAATTGAATCTGAAGCTGGTTTTTTAAATGGAGGACAACCTTCATTCTTCCATGCATTCCAATGTTCTTCGCGTTTTAGTATATTTTTAACAGTTTCAGCAAATGTTGGACCATCAGGAGGTGTTTCTGTCAGTAAGGCGTACACTTGTTCCGTAGTAGCTTTTGCCCAATCTACCTGATCAGGCTTCAGTTCATGTGTTTCACTTAAAAATTACAAAAGCTATTGAGACTCTGCGACATAAGTAACTCAAAACTCTATTTAAGGAAAGCAGACCTTGTCTCATAGCCACTGGCAAGGAAGCTTTGAAAAACAAACATCGTTTTATAACTTTCAAAAGTCATTTTACTAATAATTTATAAAGAATGTGCAATTCTATGAAGAAGTATTGTGAATTCAATTTTAATAAAATACACGTGCACAGAAGGTGAATAAATGTATATTGAAGGTACTTACGCTTTAAATTTTACAGTGCTATTAAGATACTGGAAGAGAATGAGAAATTGCAGCAGAACATATCGTCTAAAGTTTGAATCAGAGAGTTGCAATTCCAATAATTTTTGATTTGTCAGATATTTTGCAAAATAAGGTGTTTCCTTATGAGATCCTTCCATAGAAGAATCTAATTTAACAGATGTCGCAGGATAATTACGTTGCTCTTCTAATTTAAAAGATGAAAATGCTGACAGAACACTTGAAGCATGCTAAAGAAATATAAACAGCAAAATTTATAGTTTCCAGAATAAAATATTCTATAACTAAACTCCAACAATAATATTGTAATAATGATTTAAACTTACAGCTGAAAACACTTTCCAATACATTTTACTGTAACATTGATTTGGATTCCTAAAGAAATCTTGCAGTGCCCAAAACTTTCTATACAAGTTATAATCAATGGGTACTTTACTTTCAGATTCATCATCATCTTTAGTTATTTGTTCTAAATCATCACCCTCAGATTTTTCAGAACCAAATTCTGTGTAATTCTCCAAGTTAAATTCACTGACAATATTAAGACCAGATCTTTCAGAAAAAGGAAAAAATTTAGCAAGGAACAATAGAATTCTTCCGCAGAACACAGTCTGTTGTGACCGAGATAATCTTCTAAGTAAATCATTGCACATCCGCAATAAATTATTTTTACAAGCACTAAAGAATAAATCTTCCTTCCACACAACGACATTGTTCTCAACAAATGTAAAAAGTTGCTCACATCTGTCCAATGTCATAGAATCAAATATATCGCCAAGTAACATTACTGGCATACTTGCGGTTGCTAAGTCTTTTCTACATAGTTCAATGCAGAACGTAATGTACGCTTCAAGTAGATGCACATTGCTTGACACATTTTCAGATAAAATTACAAGAAGAGTATCCCTCAATGCTTGATCAACTGCAGCTTTTCTGTCATTATCATTTGCACAGAGTTCTGTACACTTCTTTTGAAATGACTGTATATCCGATGCTTTGAAACACTGTTGTAAATAATCCTAAACAATACGAAAAATATTTAAACTGTTTATCCGTATAACCTACAATTAATTATCAATGACAGTAATTCATAAACATAATTCTTACACTATATTCTTTCCTTAACACTTCAAACATAGCCATGGTGTGAAACAGAAATACACAAATTTATTGTAATATCATCACGCACTTTTCTTTCATTATGTATTGAGCATTTTGTACAGTATCAACAAACCTTCGTTTACAAACTACATGAAGTTTGGAATAAAAGATACAACGGCATGTAAAACACAAGTTATCCATATCATTGCAGCAAACTGAGGTATGACCTATATATATATACATAGACTACATAGTTGAAATGAGAACCAATGAGAACTCCCATACGCCATGATATTTATATCATGGTTTATGAAAAAAAGTAAGCGCAAATTATAATCAAATTGTTTACTGAATCCTTCTTACTCTTAATTAATACTTACTTTTTTACATATTTTTATAAATAGTGTAGTTATCTAATCTATGTCGACAATCAAATTAGTTTACAGATGTTTAAAAAAAATATAGCATGCGCGTGCAGAAATTACGAGAAAAATGTTTTGTAGTAGTTTTAGATTATCTGTGGAATCTCTCTGAATCGATATCGTGCATTAACAATTGACATTAAAAATAACATTCCATATTTCATCATTTTTATTACACATGAATGTATGGTAGTGTCATCTATTATGATAGATGAGTACAAATTAACTAATAAAATGGCGAGAAACCTGCAAATTTCAACACATTTCCCGCGCTTTTTAAAATTCAAATTTAGCGCTAAATTGAACTTCAAATTTATTTGAATGCAATTTTAACTAAATTTACCAATTACTATTTATTTATTACTGGAAAATATGAGATAGTGCAGTTATAGGCTTAATAAACAACACATATGTACCACTTAACTGTTTTTTATGAAAAAAATCTGATAAAAATACATAATTTACAATAGTATTTGAATAAATTTCATTATTGCCTTAAATAATACTTACATATACGAGTTTATAATATATTTGTAACTATATGTACATAAATTCAGTAAAACATGGCTTAAATATTATTCAGGCTTATAACAATAAACATAATTCCCTCTTTTCTAACTTGTAAATCTTCCGTACGATGTTCAAAGCTTCATATGTAATACTTTCATACTGTTCATACGTTTGTTCATTCATTACTATTTTTCGATCGGCGTTCGATTGTTATCAACTTTGACATTGACTTCGTCTGTAAGAACGAGAAATATATTACAGTTTCCCAGATCATGTTTCCCATCAAGTAAAGTCTGAATAAATTTAGTATTTTCTATAAACATGTTAACGGACATTTCATAAGTTATTTTTTAGATAAGTGACGAAATACATATATATTTTTGGCATTATGTTTTTTAAGTGTTACATTCGTCGTTTAAACTGGAGTGGTGCATGGTTTGTTCCCGCCAAATGGTATTACTCTGGGGATATACCGCTCTGACCAATCAGCTACTCGTGATTTCCCGAAGATAGCCGAATGAACCGCTTGGAACCAGCCGAATGTAACCGAAGTGTCATTTGTTTCGGAGAAGTTGACGCAATAAGACGTAGAAGCCGCTTGCTCGTGCCAAAGTAAGTTTTTGACAATTACCTTTCATCTTTATTCATATATATCAATTGCTAGTACCTTTATTAGTTCTCTATCGTTACTGTTCTTTAATATTTATCCTATTTAGACTAAATAATCTCAAATTAATACGATACCGTAGATATCGGTTTAATCTTCGGTTTCAGTGTGTACCAATTAATATAATATTTACGTATTTCTAATCCAATTTGTAATCTTTGCGACACACCACGAGTTCAATAATTGTTAATTTGTAACAAAACTATTCTTAACGTAGTGTAATTACTTAAAGTTTATGTTTATTTTCTGTTTCAGAGTTCTGGTTTGAAAGTACGCACTACCGTCCTGAGCATCGCTGACTGCATTCAAGCGGAATTTGGCGGGAAATTGGGGAACTCTGGTAATTTATTATTATATTTATTATAACAACAAAGTGATACTTCATTATATGTTTTTATATTGTTTTTAACCGTAAGTGAAATAATCGTGACTTCGTGGTTTGTGCTAAGATCAAATGAGAATTTTCTCGAGAAATTTTTCCAATTCATATATTTAGTTGAAGCATTCAAATGGCTTCATAGAATGTTATAAAATGTAAACGACAATACTTTGAGACATACAAATTGGAAATGTTTGTGATTTACGTATCTCGGTCGTGAAATTGTATTAAAATAGATTATAGATCATTTTTCCTGCCTTACCATATGACATTATTGTATTTGCATTTATATACAGTTTTGGGTATAGATTTGATTAATACCAGCTGCATAGTTTACCATGTTCTTTATCAAAGTATGCGTAAATAATGCAACTTTGGTACTTGTAATGATTTTCTGAATATGTAGAAACACAGGATATGGATTAAATAAAAAATATACATGATTGCAGCATAGTTATGTATTATGCTACAATGTAATTCATAAATATTATAAATTGAATAATTGTCGTGTTATATTTATTACTAATAATAATATTGAATGTAATAAATTTGTCTTGTTTTTTTTTTTCAGTTCTTTTAAATGTTGCATCATTGAACACTAAATCGGATGTCCTAATGTGAAGTTCCACCAGCAAAGACTGTAAACCTTTCTATCATCGGGTGAGTCTTTGCATGCCTTTTTTATTACTCCAGTCCCCAATCATGCCATAGGACAATTAGTCCAAAGTGGCACAGGCAACTGGTTGTATATATGCTTAATTTGGTGAGTACAGTGAATGTGGGTACGCTATCATACCTTTGAATAGTAACATTGATCAATTGTATTTCTTAGCTGGGTAGGATCTTCTTATACATAGCATTTTCTACTACTCATACAATTAATAAACATTTTATAATTGGACAAAGCAGTATTAATGCTCTTAATATTCAATGCCTATTCTTGAGTCCATTGTGTATATGAACCTCTATAGGCAATATATTGAATACATACATATATGATGAATGAAACATTAGTGGAGGAATGTGACAACCTCTGATTTCCTCCTTGCACAAGCCAATATAATCACACAATGGTATCCAATGAGAATATCATTGAATAGCTTGATCTAATTTCATATTTTATAATTTTCTTAATGACTGCATTCTATTAAATTAATAAGTACCCAATCTTTGTTTTTCAATTTTTCTTAATACAAAGTTGAGTCATTTTTATTGCATATTAAATGAAAAAGAATCAAAGGATATTGGCCTGTTAAAAGAACAGCAACTAATAAATTTTTTCGTCAGGATTTTGAGGAAAATTATCTCGTGTGCGCGGGAGTTTTTTCATTATGTATTTAGTAAATTAGTGTAGTGAACAGGAAGCACCTGTCGCATTTTTTAACATTCTCGAGAAAATTTGTTAACATTAAATAATTAATGTTGCGAGTAATAAGTACTCACATTAACAGTGGTACTTTGTTTAGTTTCAGGAATCGTTGTGGGATTAAATTTCTAATTTATCAAAATAAAATATCTATAAAAACGTGTTATTATACCCTTTTATACTTACTATATGTGAACATATTCTTTTGAGTGTCCTTTTCACGAATCAAGGTATCATCTAGTTACGGTTCACTAATTTAAACTTAAGTCAACATCTGAAGATGTAATCTTTGTGTAAAGATCATCTGAACATGTCTCCGCTTGAAAAATATGAGAAGATTTTTATTATTGCGAAGATCACATGGATATTTTTCTTCACGTGACAATCATCATGAGGCCCGTGCGAACTTAAAAAATAACTCGTCTCGTTGCATATGGGTTGATCGACTGGTAGGCGGTGTTAGTGTGTGGGGGGTGAGAGTCGATCTGTACTCAAAGTAGCTTTCTGTCAATAAATCGTGGCAATCGGCATTACGCTCGATAAAGTATTGTAAATATACCAAGCTATTAATATTTCACTTTCCTCATGAATTCTATACACAGACTTAGTATACGGGATTGATCCGTATACTAAGGCTGCTTACCGATCCCTCTGGATTCTCCGGAGAATTCAGACATCGGTCTCGTTTTACCTTTTTATTAACATTTAAAATCTCTGTTCAGATTCATTTCTGCATTACAAGATGATATAAAATTTTAATTACATTATATATGCTCATTGAGTAAACTTATAACATAGTGTGTTCATATATATCTACTGTAGTTTACACTTAATAATAGCTTGGTATTCGGTGCGTGAACGACATGATGAATGGTAACTCAATTCCGATAATCCCCTTCGTTCGAACGTATGTTTCTGCGTTGCGATTAATTTAAGTTGTTGTTGTGTGTGTGTGTGTTCGGCGCGAACGTACTAAGATTTAAGTTGATTATAACGAGACTAATCGTAAAAGGTTGATAGACGTTGAACTTGTGATTCCGTCTATCTTCCTCGGGTCTCCATTCACAGCAACCTCCACATGGTGAGACCTGGGCAATCGGTATTCGATAAATATACCTAGCCAATGGCTGCGAACAAGCTATTATTAGTTCACTTTGCACGCGAGTTCTTTACACGGACTTAGTATACGGCGCTAATGCGTGTAGGTATACTAAGGCTGTTTACCGATCCCTCTGGATTCTCCGGAGAATTCAGACATCGGTCGCGTTTTGCCTTGCCTGGCGTAGCTTCATAAGTATATTTGGATTGAAAGGTAATCGTGCCGCAACTGTTAATCGCCCTTCGGGAGATTGGTGCCCTACAGCGGAGACGGTTACGGTCTCAGCTTCTTCCATTGCAGATCGGTGTCCATTATTGGCTCCGGCATACGCTCTGGTTGGTCGCTTGGGCTTTAATCGGTCGAGTCATTCACCAAATAGCCAGAGGAGATTTAGGGGGCTTTTTTTGTAGCCAGGTCTTGAAGGCACGTTTTGAATCGCGAACTCTTTACACTTTGCTCTCAGTATACACGTTCATACAGTCACGTTCATATGTACATATATATTTTTATTTCATTTTTTATTAACATTTAAATTCAATTCTACAATACAAGATGATATAAATTTCTAATTACATTGCATATGCTCATTGAGTAATCTTATAACAAAGTATGTTCATATATATCTACTGTAGTTTACACTTAATAATAGCTTGGTATTCCGTGCGTGAACGACATGATGAGTGGTAATTATTGAGCTGTTAAGAGTTATGTGGGCCACTCTGTATATCGCCTATAACCGATATCGCTCACCAACAAACGTTGGTGTTGTGTTCTTAACCATGGCTACTACAAAATGCTTATTATTTATGTACATAATTTGTAAGAGCATACTGTTGCAGCAATTGTCACCGTATAGCTTTAAACTTCCTGCAATCGTTATCACTGATAAAAACTTTTGCTGTTCTCAGCATCGATCACGTTTAGATTCTGTCGTTTGCTACGTATGATTTACACTGGAGGCTGTCACAGCGAAAGATTTAAAGAACCTTGAAGACAATATTAAAGGAAAAATCTCTATCACCATATTTGACCCTTAGAACTGTATAACCTTCCTATTCAGGAAGAAGACATTTAGGTGTTCTCTTTCTTATAACTCACGTATAAGTATATTCGTCACTTCTTACTTAAATAATTTCTAAAAAATCGTTATCATTTATTATTTGTACAATACATTGAATTTCGTGTATCGTTTTTCAAAATATTACACGTATACCTACATACACCAGATCTTCTTTGTTTAAACTTAGACGATCAAACTGAAATATGCACGGTGCGTGGTCAATTATTCAAGTAGATTTCCATTCGTCGTTTACTATGCCGCATCATTAATTTGAGGAATTACGTACGAGAATCGTGCGTGCCATTTTAATTTCGAACACAAAAGACATTGTTTCTATTCTGTCATCTCACGGAGAAGATGATTCGCGTAAAGTTTAGCAAGATCGGTCGAAGAAAAAATATTTAAAGTTCGAGTTTTCCTCGTGTCAAACAATTCGTTGCATTCTAACCCACTGATTTACACATTTGTCATATGTTATTTTAAAACCTGTTATTAAGTGTAAAGAGTTCTTTGTCTTGAACTTGGTAACTAAATTTAAATCGTCATTAGTAAATATACCTATAATTAACTTTGTACTAAATTTCTTAGAGTCAATGATAAAATGAATATTATTTATTTCATGTAATCTAATACTTTTTATTTATTTCATGTTAAACTAATACTTTTTAAGAAATTCAGTACAAAGTTTGAAGTTCAATATCTATTCAACAATTTCGAAACCGCCGAAATGACTTAAACCACCCCTATTTTCACATGGACTATAATATATTTCAATTTGAGAAAAATCCCAGGCATCGTGTACAAAAATGATTCGCTTAGCGTAGAATGACACGGGGTACATGGCCATTAGAGACAAATTAGGATCGAAGAAGTCAAATCAATAAATTTCGGTTAAGAAGGTCGTAAATATCGTTTCATTTATCCCAAACGTTGGACCTTGACCATAATCTCAATCATTTAATTTTTAACCCTCCTACGCGAACGGTATTACAGTAATATGTTTGCAGATTTACGTTTCTCACGATTTTTAGTTCATTTTGGGATACAGACCATGTGTTATCAGTTTTATATTACATTTTAGAGCGGGCAGTGATGTCAGGATTATTTGCTCGTGTACCTTTTTTTACGCAAACTTGTATCTTGTAAAGGGTTAACCCTTTCGAGGCAGATTGTTTTAAACGATAAACTCAGTACTGCAATAGTATAGGCTTATGCATTCAAGTATGAAGACAAAAAATAGGGTAATTATCGTTTTGGAAATGAGATATACAGTCCTATTAGTCCTTTACAATGGAACATGTATGTTCCAGTAAGTTACAATGATGACAAAAAAAATTATAACAAATTGGGAAATAAGTGTGTTCATTGAAATGTCTTCCAAAATGGTTAACACAGTCAACTGGTCGATACAATAACGTAATCAATTATAATATTATGAATGGTAAAGCATAAAACTTTTTATAAACAGTCCAACTCTACAGCTTAAACATACAGTTTTAGTCCGTTCTTCCACCTTAGTTGCTGATCATCTAACACATATTTGTCTGTATAAATTTTATTTTTAAAGATAAATAATTGGATTTTGGAGCATATATCTCAGCAGACATTTTAAAAGTTACATTCAGCCATATTATGCCGTCAGTGTCGAAAGTATTAAAAGGCTTTAATTAATGACAAAGCCAATTAAATATAGAGTTTTTATAACAATATATCTATTACAACATTTATAACAAGAAATAAACCTGTATTTCCTTTCTTTTGAATCGCTAGAACTGATTTCATAAAAGCAAGCATAACGCGGTATTTGAACTTGTAAAATTTCATGAAATATGCATAAGTAACTTCTCTTTACAAACTCTACACGTCCCTCTTATCCGAGAGTCAATCAATAACTGTTTCATTCACATTTTTCACAATTATTCTGTAACCTTGTTAATTTCCATGAACGTCCAACATTCGTAACTTTTATAACTTTCGACTTTTCAAATTTATGGAATTGTAACAATAGCAATGCTTTTGAAAGAAATATGGACTCACCCACAGACAGAGCTTGTTTATTTTGGAAATTATAATTGCAAAATAAAACTAAATGTTATATGTATACTATACGTTACTATGTAGCTGGAGGATACAGGGTGTAATGTTTCAACAAAAGTTGCATGTCATCAAGGTGACATATGTTAGAATAATTATTTTTTTCTACATTTTTTACACATAAAGTTTTGAAGGTCTTCTTTATTTTTTTAAATAGAACACTATATTTCTTTACCTTATATTTGTATAATGTATTGTATTATGTTCCCGTTGAAACCGTGCACCTTTTGTTCATAACATTTTTTCGTACAGCAAGTAATTTACGACTAATTTGAAATCGTTAAGTTAGGTGGCTCACACTGTATGTTTAAACAAAATAACATCGGTTAATTGTTTTTTTTTTTTCGATATTATTGAAATCGTACTCATGTACAAGTTACTGCTAGATAAAAATACTATTTTTCTTTTAACCTAATGAACTCACACATGCTTAATTCAGCATGTGAGGTGTGCGTTAACGGTTCTGTGCCATTGTCGGGCACTGTGTGTACACATCACTTGAAATCACTGGCGCCTTCTTCTCTTAAGTTTGCCTTGTGAACATATTTTCTGTTTTTCACTATTTTAAAGCTGTAAATCTAACCAGTTACGTAAATGACCTTGTGTATACACTATCTGTTTTCAAAGTATCCGAACTGAAATTAAAATAACACTTTTCCGTAAAATCTTACAAATAGTTTTCTTTTAATGAGATGCACTGTTCACAATAAAGAAACTCTGGAAATGACTGCGGTAATTTTTCTTCAAGATCGTGGAAAAGACAACAGTCGAAACTTTTGCCTTCACGAGTCATGAATTTACGCAACATTTTGATTTATAAAAGTATCTCACAGTTTGAATACCCATCGTATTTGTCTAATTCCGCTACATCAAACTAATTCCTGTTACCCAAATTAAAAACGAAGACAAAGGAACGACAATCTAAAATCATTTTGAATACGCAGGGCTTTGACGACCACTTTATCCGCCATCTTAAAGAAGAATTATCACAGCTATTTCCAGTGTTTGTTTAATTATCACAAACAACGCATTACTTCGGAAAGAAACTATTTTCAATAGTTGCTGATGAAAAGCTTGAATATTACACGAAAAATTGCTGTTTTAATTTCGATACGGAAACCTTTGAGGCAAACCGTGCATATGTACATCGCCGTTTTGGAAGAACAATCATACAACTGCTAAAAAGTAACTTTTCAGAAGATGAAAGAAAATCAATTTTATTTATTCATACTTGTATTTATTGGAAGTTGGGTGTGTAACTTGTGATTAAATAATGAAAAAGAATGTATGATGATGGAAACAAAGCAATTGTTAACGTATTCTGGTCACTTATTTATTTCTTAAGTATTTCTGGGACCAATGTCGCTATTGTCTAAAATGTTCCAATTTTGCAATTGTGTCATTGTTCTCTCGAAGCAGAGACATGTATCGCCCAGTAGAGTGCTCTTGTCAGTTGTACACCTTTCTACAGAAAGTAGAGGAAAGAATACCCACGAACTTTTAGCGTATTAAACAAATTTGTTCATTGTTAAAATGAGTGAGGTTTAACAATCTTACATACTGAGACAGTCTTTTCCATGAGACGGATCCTCTGAGATACATAGGTTCCTGTGATATCATATGTTCATATTACGCTTTTTATATAAAGTAAATGATTTTTAAAATATGAAGTTTTTATTAAATGCTTGTTGATCAAAATTGAAATTGTTATTACGAAAACTTATTATCAATTTATCGAAGACTCTAAGCTGAGTAGTAAAGCTTGAAACATGAGTGAATAAGTACGAACGCGTGTCCTGACCACGAAGAATGAAAATTTCTGGTAACGGAATGAGACCATTCCTGGAGAATGTTGAAATAAAGGCAGATCGAACTCGAGAAAAGTCAGAGACTTATTTGAATACGAGCGATTGTGATTCATATGCACGCCGTGAGTTTCCTGGTGGCATATTTTACCGTTCGAGGAACATCAGCCCCTTTGTCACGTTTTACGATTTCGTTAGCTACATGGTGAATAAGAAAAATCCGATCAAACAGACGTCACGAGTCGAATACGTCGCAATTATAAATGTTCCATTGTGTAATTTCTTTGATGTGACCAACCGTGATACACGGTGCTTAATCGAATTTCTGTTTCAAAGTTGCATAATGATCAAAATAACAAATTTCAATCGTACTTGAAACTTTCTTCAAATTAATTCGTACATTCTTAGATGACAGCTTTAGATAGCAGCTTCAATAACAAAGTTAGAAAATGTTTCTCTTTCAGTTTCTTTTATATTTGTTTCCTTGTAGATAGATGCTTAATAATTCTAGCTCGAAAGTGAAATAATCAAAGTATTTTACAAAAAATACATGCTTTTTTTAACGTACACGTTTTTGCATCTATTTTACACATCTTTACTGCATTTAAATGTACTACATATATTGTAATTTATTTTTTAATTACACTAAATTATTTATTATTTTCTGTCTCATGACTATTTTACAATATACTCGTTTTTCCTTCTTTCCAACACTATTTCCATTTCAGTAGTTTTTACTTTATTGATACAACTTCTTCTTTGCTACTTGTATTCATTTATTGCACTGTGATCGATATATTATATCATACACGTGTATCAGTCCATTAGAAATATATGTAAGAAACTCGTACCATGAACATTATAAAAACAAATTATGAAACACTTCAAAGTCAAGAAGCAAGGCTAAATAGTTATACTATACTATGTAGACGTGTATGATATGTGTAACATTTACACTTGTTTTTACATGTAGATCAGTTAATTATTATCCATTTACCGCTGGCCCAGATCAAGAGGGGTGGGGGCGGGGGACCTGTCGTCCCGGGGCCCTACTTTCTAGGGGGGCCCTATTCTAAGCCATCCATTTATGTATGTCAAAAATAATTGAATGAATTTTTGTTTACTGTTTCCCTTTTGAAATAATTAGAAATCTCTTTTGAAGTAATTAGAAAATTTATTTAATAATTTATAAATTAATAGCGGAATTAAAAAAGCGAAGTGAAGCTTATACTCACATCATTGATTTATTTGGATTTATATGCAACTTACTGACCTTAGACAGAAATGAAATGCACATGAAAGCTCTAAATTTAATGAAAATTTACTCGAAAGATTTACAAGATAGTTTTGCTTATGAATTAGAGCAATTCACTGCATTATTACAATTACAACCTGAAGGTTTTTTTTCTAATCGCACGAAAATTCAAGATCAAAAAGACAACTCAATGTCTCCTTTGAAGGTGTTGAATTGGATAGGAGATCGACAATGAATTGATGTTTTTCCGAATGTATATATTGCATACAGATTATTTCTAACTACTCCTATCGCAAATTGTGAGGCCGAAAGATCATTTTTTTTATTAAAAAGAATAACGAATATGTTTCGAGCGACTATGTTAAATGATCGGTTATCATGCTTAACACGTTTAGCAATTGAAGCTGAATTATTAGGATCTATCGATTTTGAAGTTTTAATAAAAGATTTTGTAAAATTAAAATCAAGAAAGAAAAATTTTAATCAAAAGTTTTTTAAAATTGTTTTCGCCGTTTGTCTTATATGTAACATTATTTATTTGTAAATCATTATTATTTAGAAATATTTAACTCAATTTAATTTTAATTTATTTAGAATAAATTTCAGTTTTTAAGGAATTATGTATTTTATTGTATGTTTTATTACAAAATCCCCCCCCGCTTTTTTACCGAGTGGGCCCCCTAAGGTTTGATAGCGCCGGGCCCCAAAAATTCTTAATCCGGGCCTGATTCACCGCATATTTTACATGTATAAATATGCAAAATACAGTAGAATTACTAAACGAAATAAGTTTTTGCTTTTCACCCCAGCGTGTAAAATTCAGCATACATTACTGAAATCATTCGTATTATTCCTAGAACGTCAACATAGATTTTCTTCTACTTATATGAGCTTTTAAATCTTTGATAGTGTCATCTCACAACACGACACTAAGATTTGCTCTTGACCCAAAAAGAGGTATTGCGTACCATCACTGTTACGTCTTAAAGAGTACATTAACTAAAAAAAAACGATTGTTTAATCTTCTATTAAAAATAATATTAAGTTCACCTTCCATTAATTATACACAAAATGACTGCAAAGTATTTCTTAAGGCAACCAAAATTTAAATTACTGTATAAAATATTTTTGAATCGATTGCAATTGTTGTTATTGTTATTGCTGAAAAATAGCGTCTGTCATATGAGAAAATGGGGAGCTGTTAGTCTGGAAAAATCAAAATTCAGAAGTTAAATAATCGTTACATCAATAATCGGTGTTAATGAGATTCTAAGAAAAAATTGTCGAGTCATCCACCTAAGTGTCAGATGAAATGTTAATTTCCGTATGTGTACAAAGATAACTGTATTTTGTACTCACATATAATGAAATCGAATGATCGAATAATCGATGATCAAGCCTCTT
The DNA here is from genome assembly GCF_001272555.1 of Dufourea novaeangliae. NCBI lineage: Eukaryota > Metazoa > Arthropoda > Insecta > Hymenoptera > Halictidae > Dufourea > Dufourea novaeangliae. The sequence continues at coordinate 309,524 of NW_015374156.1, read as the reverse complement.
GATATTAACGGAACGATTATACAGTTGATATAACTTTAATTACTCTTGTAACAAAGTCAAAGTGACCTTTATATTACAATTTTAAAAATATTTGAGATTATTTACTATTAATAATTCTTTGTGTGTTTTTATTAGCCCATTTCATATTATTAAATGTGTTGCAATAATATGTACGTATATGGTGTAAAACACATTGAGAACAGATTGTAAATACTAAAACAAGGAAAACTTGATTATTCCTTCAAAGTTACTTTTGTCACGCATTAAATAATAAAAGTAAATATTTTTTCATTTTTTAAAAATTCGAAGAATATTTTACTGATTACATTCTTACTACAATTATCGTTATTATTATTGATATAATTCGTTATGGTTTTTGGAAAGAAGGTATATTTTAGTTTAGATTTAAGGATAGTGAAATTTCTTTTACTAAAACAATTGGTTCACAGTATATTTTATTAAGTTATAGCTCATGTTCTTTTTTTGTCATGTCGAATATTCATTGCAGTGTACAATTAAATGATTGGCAGTTATTTATACGTTACATTTGCCACAAATTGCAGGACTATTTTTTGACAGTAAATGTTGGTACATACAAAGACAAGATAATAACACACAAGGGTCAAGACAAGAAGTGAATTGTACCTTACAATTGTATTGTAAGTTCAGAAACGATAATACATGCACATGATGCAGCGATACGAAGATTGCAACTTTGCATTGACGCAAACGGTCACCACTTCGAGCATCTCCTGTAATATAAAAAAGTTTATTTTACTACCATATTTGACCTTACATGACCATCAATGATAGCTCGCTGAAGTTGTCTCAACACCGGCTACCACATCGCGATAAAAAAAACATAGCATTCCATTAAAAAAAATAGAGATGACCTTGAAATCTCCTCTACACCTTCACCCACGCAGAATATGTTTATGTCACAATATGCCCTTTTATTCAATGGACTTAAAACAGGTCTTGATGTGTAGAAATGGTGAAGATTGCATTAAATTCCATTTATTAATGATGGACTCTACACTATTTGGCTCGGAACAAGATATGCACATAATATTATTTTTACACTAATATGTTAATAACTAAACGACCTAGAACGAAATAATTTTACTATCAGAAAGAGTGAAAAATTTGATATGGGAAACATGTAAAATGTAATTTCTTAAAAAATAGTAGTCTTAGTACACTCTGGCTCTGAGGTCCAGGTATGTATACCAAACTATAAAAGTGATATTTCATACGAATCGAGTTAATACCACATACGAATAAAATCTGCATTATATCCATATCAGCCACCAATTTGTTATAAATAAAAGTTATTTACTGAACTTTAAACTTTTAAATTATTTCTTTTCTACTTTATGTTAACTTTGTACTTCAACATGTTAACTCTCTTATTGTTGATCAGTTATAAGAGTTATTTCGTATTCCATTAATAAACATTCTGAAGGATCACACTATTTAACAGATATTTTAAGGTAAAATATAATGTTAGAATTTTTTTAACTAACATTATTTAAGCATTTGAAAGTAGCTTAACTATAAAAAACAAAGCGTGATTTTTATATAATTGCTTTATTTTACTAACAATAAAAGGGTAAATAATTGAAACCTTGATAAAGGTGCACTGCCTCCGCTGGGGGCGGAGACGGCCAATGCGGGGTTTCACCCGCTAAAAACCCCCCGGTGACTCTCTCGGGTGTATAGAATCACCCTAAGAGAACCTGTACAGACACCAACAGGCTAACCAGGCTCGTAAGTATACGATGACGAGGGGCGTGGACAAAAAAAAAAGAAAAAAGCAACGAGGTAATTGCTTCGTCATTTCCACGATCCAACTTTGTGAAATATATTAGTAACTCCTGGCTTTTTCCCAATCACGGGCGACGTTTAACGAGTGTCCTTCGTAGCGATCATTGAAACTCAGAACCGGCTATGGATACAATCAAGGTCGCCGATGATACGTGCACGCAGCAGCCGTCCCGACAGTTTCGTATTGTATTTCACGTGTATGTATTCCGATCTCGGATCACAGGCGAATCACCGAAAGGCAGCCACGCACAGAGCCATCTCAGAATTGTACAGTGCCGCGAGCGGGAAAGCTCGCGAATATTGTCTGCCGCTCTGCGCGTAACCAGTCCGCCGCACGCGACGCGCTTGACATGAGGAAGCTAACGCTCCTCTTGATCCTGCAGTTCTGCTCCCTCTTGGCAGCTCAACGAACGGAATTGGACAATCCGTTGAACCTGGAGCTTTATCGGCAATTCCGCAACTTCATTTTCCGTACTGTCGGTATGTGCTTAGAGTGACTTTGGATCATCTTTTTCTTTTTCTCACGATATTTTGTGCACGGTGAACAGGGAGGGTTTGTGTTCGTCGCTATGGCACGTGTATAGTTTCGCTTTGAATGATAGAGGGTAAGCGCACCTAATACCGCCTAACTGAATTCAAATCGTTCTCGAATGAAGAATAAATGATATTTTTATGTCTGATTAGTGTTGGATAAAAAGTTTAAAAATTGTTTGTGTTTTATCCACGGTAGCTTTGAACTGTTAGAATCTATAGATTTTCATTCGCGATTGGAAGGACAGAGGGCAGGGTAGAATTAGGGTTTTGAAAGAGTGAACGTAATATTTGCCTACATGAAACGTGTTCATTAATTTATGAATTTATGAGCTTTTAAAGTTATACTTACAGTGACTGCCGAACGTTGCCGGCCAAATTGTATTTTAAAGGTCTCCTTTTAAAAATATATGATACGAATAAACTCTAGGTGTACTTATAGTCAGGATACGTTGCTTCTTCAGATTTGGCGATATTAAAAATTTCTTTTCATAAAAAAAATCTGTTCTCCTGCTTCTGACAAATACGGGTCTGGCAGAAGTTATGACAAAGATATGGTGAAATTATAGTTTAGACAGACAATTTTGACAGGCACTGTGTATGTGTATTTATTAGTTTTAACCGTCTGAATGTTTTGAAGACTTTTAATCAAACTTTTTTAAACGGGATTGGGTTTAAAATATTTCTTTATTATACAAATAAAGAACTACAATTGCAAAGTGTTTATATTATTACATATTAGTTTTTGAGACGATCACGTTTACATGCTGGACAAAGAAAGTTTAGCACTGCAGCTTTGCAAATTTCGTGTCGCAATCTGGAGGAAATATTACACTGACAGGTAGGCAGTATTGAATACACGCTGACCAAGACACAGGAAAATTGTTTCAGTGAATGCAAATGTTGCAACCGAGTAAATTGCTGAAGCATAGCATTTATTGGATACTCTCAGTGAATATTCATGCTTTCGTAGAAGTTTGAGATTTGCTTTTCCACAATGAAACGTAAAAACATCACGGTTCAATAAATTTATACACTGTCAAGACCTCTCACATAGTGCACGTTGCTCATACAACGTTGCAACCATAGTATGTCTTCTTACACATACTTGGTCACTAGTGTAGTTCATTACCAACAAAAGTACTCGATTTTTTTACAAGGATTACGAGTGATAGTATTAAATGCAGTTACTTTGCAGTCTGGGAAACTTGAATAAGATTGTACTGAAGTGGAAAATTTGAATGCAATTGACTGAATTCATCGACAGATATCTAGCTTCGTGGATGTAGTAGCTACAGAGTGTATTTATATAAAAGCACTCGGGGTATGGTTTCATTTTTAAGTGGGAAAAATGAATGATATTAATTTCGTTCAACTGTATCGTGTAAAAACTGAATGAAAGGTACGTTCTTCTGATAATACTCTGTGTATGTTTTTGATTTCTGTGTTAAAATCATGAAAATTGAATTGAACCATACGAAAAAGTATTACTGAATGACGCGTAGCTGGTTTGTATAAATATAAAGTTTGACTAAAACTTTGGTCAGATAATGTTACCATGTGTATATTTTTATATTGAGTATTAAAAATAGGAAGATTAAGCGATTTTGTAGTAACTATAATAGAAATGGAAGGTTCAATGAAATTAAAACAATTACATAAATGGTAAATGTTAATGACAGATTGTTATCAATTTTATAAAAGCTATTTAATTAGTATAGCTCTTTACTAATTTTTTCTAATTTCATAATTATCCAATGATAATCCGTATACTGATATTGCAATATATTTTTAATTTTCAATAAAATCTTGTTAAAAATGACATACTTTCCTAAACAGTGAGAATATACAGGGTGCAAATAAATTGTTGACACTCATAGGGTAGTTTCTACATGTCAATCTTAAACCAAAATCAGGAACGACGAAACTGTGTTCGAGGCTTCGTTTCCAAGTTATTAATTGTTGCAGGTTCGGGCGAAAGATGCGTAAACATCTGACGCGACGAGTTATTCTACACGAGAGTCACATTCTTTAACCGTTTCATAATTTAGTTTCATTCATTTCGTTTTATTTCATTCATAAATTCAAGTAGATTATAAATCAATCCCATTTATTAGCTGGAAACCGATTGTTTTAAGTAGTATAACCCATCGCGCCAAACATATTTGCCGTATTTTCAACAATTAATAACTTGAAAACGAAGCTTCAAACATAATTCCGTCATTCTTGAGTTTCATGTTAGTTTGGCACGTAGAAGCCACCCTGTGAAAATGTCTAACATTTTTATGAACGCATTGTAGATGTTGTTATACATATTACATATATAAATTAAATACCTAAAATAAGAATGTAAAACGCCATTTTTGTTTCGAATCAATTCATCTAAGCTCCTATTCTACTTCCAGTTTAATTACACTGTCCAATAAATTTTAACCTTAGTTCTGTTTTGTAATATCCACTGGATGGTTCTTGTAGAATTTATCGTCCTAAACACAATCCGCAAACAGAATTGCTCTATCACCCTCAGTTTTGGAAAAACACAAATTGCTGTAATGACGCACGATTTCAGGAAAAACTGACATATTACGTGAAAACTAAAAACGCTACAATGTTCAGAATCTTAAAAGATAGAGGAGAGTTTCTTGATTATATCAGTGTATACAGTTATTATTGTGTCATTTTGAATGGTTGCAAACTGATGTCAAATTTTAACAGATTTTGCAACTTTCCTTAACACCTTCCTCAGCAGAAATGTCTGCTCTATCGCTTGCTATGATTAGATTTTCTCCTAGATCCTTAGTGCTTAAAATAAATGGAGGAATATCATTAAAAATTGGTGCGTTTTCAGTGTCCTTTTCACTTTGAATATTATTTAAACATATTTAGATATCTTTAATATAATAAGAATTTAAACCATTTTATTCGGAAGAGTCCAGCGAATTATTTCATGCCAAAAGAAACTAAATAACTATTACTGTAAAGGCACCACACAGATCTAAAGTTGGAAGTTTGTATTTTTTTTTAAATTAATTTTTCCAAAAGCTGGACGTACTGGAAAGAAACGATTTGCAAATTCGTATTCAGCTCATAAGGATCTATCAGAAATGCCTATTGAAAATTGCAATACTTTTTATGTGTTGAACAGTATAATCATTCTTAATTACTCAATTGCAATTCTAATCGGAAACTGAGTTGTCGCAAAAAGTGACGTCCTTAATTGCAGGTCATACATGAGTTCTGATAGTTATCCTTTAACCTTCAGTCAACACGATATAAGTAACTACATGGACGGTCATCGTAACTACATGAATTTTTAAATATGCACCGATTTAATCTGTAAAGTTAATATAGTATGATTATAGTTCAAACATTGATTTATAAATTATAATTATAGTAAGTCGTTAGAACTTGTCATGTAACACTTTTAAAAGTGACAATATAAATTATTATAATAATTCTTTTGTTACTGTATATTATCAACACAATAAACAATATTATTTTCCACGTAGTAATTTTTATACTGCCTTATATGTAATTATATAGAGTTAATTTAACAATTATGAGTCATTTTATTACGTAGTATTTCCGATATAGCACATGGAAATTAGAACTAAGGGGGTAGTTTTATCCTTTTAATTTGGATTTTTATAAACGCGACATAAATGTGAAAAACAATCGTCGGTATAACTATTAACAATATCTAATAAAATTGGTGTGTGTTAAAGCGTAAATATATACAAGCAGTACAATTAAATTAAAATTAATTTAAATAAATTCTACACTTATTTATACCGTCTATACTTACTCCATATACTTATTAAATTATTGCATAATTTATAAATATCGAAGTGCTAAATAATTGAATAATTAATACAATGTAATTGCACGTGACAGGTAACAGAGATGGAAACAGAAGAATTGATAGTGAACCCCCTTCAAATATCCAAGCTGAAATTCCGCCAAGTGTTCCGTTCCCCTGCAACGTAACAGGTAATTGAAGTTCCAAAATAAGATCACCCCGTTTTATACGCAACGAAGGGGAATGTAAAATCGAATATATTCATTGTATTTTAGACTCTTGTTTATATCATACACTGTTTGAGCTAAAAGGAATTGAAAAAAAAAATTCGCCTTTTTTATTGAAGATATATCAAATATCATGGCAGTACAGACAACAAGTAATGCATTATTTATTTCTCCTTTTAATTTTTAAATATTTAATAAACAAATAATTGCCTTTTTAAAAATGTTTCGTCAGTTCACGTGTAAATTGTTACATGAATGTAAATAATTTAGTCGAAACGCGTTGATTGATACAAAGAAACGATAATAACTGAGAAGACAGACATAAATGACAATAAGAATATTAAATGAATACACGTAATGAACATTATGTAAAGCTCAACATTAAGTCATAAAACGTATATATAAATGTATACCTAATGAGAAAGATGACAAATGACAATACATTCTAACAGACAATAGCAGAAAAGCATTAATATTGAAAGGGTAGAGTTTTCTTAGTTTTCAATATTTTAAGTTTTTGATAGTAAATAAGTATAATTAATTTTAATTGCTTCATTTTCACACTACGTCTTCATTAATTACACATACATATGTATTATGATTTGAATATATTTAGTGTCATGATTATGTCACTTTCGGCGAAGATCAGCTGTACAAAAATGGTATTTGTCAGTTAATATAATGTAATTACTACATACATTACCGTTAATATGTGTTAGGATATCTGCTCTGTATGAAGAAAATATAACGTTTCATAAAAATTCTACAATTTGTACCACTTCTCTTACTTTATATTAACACGATTGCTGTATATCGAGCTTTAAGACCTAAACAATATGTATTTAAAACCTTCAGCAATTTCGTAATAATTTATTACATTTACTTTCTATTCGATATGTGTCCTAACATTTATAAACAAAAGTATATGTGTGAGAATATGTATTTGAAATCTTTTCTTATCTGCACCTTACAGGGTAATTTTAACAACTGGGCCAAACTATGCCTCTGCTCAAAGTGAAGTAAGAAAAAAATCATATAACAAAATTTCGCATTGTTTAACAAGCTGTGGTATCCTATGGCACAAAGTTTCTGGCATATGTATTGGTGCACTTACAATATGCAATTGCACTTTTTTTTTAAATGAAACAACTTGCTTTTCATAAATTGATTCCTCGAGTCATTCAGCGAGTAAATGATGTAAAGCGAGGTCATTGAAAATACAATTTTTTACTAAATTAAAAAACACCATTTAATTAGTATAGTTCTTTACTAGTTGTTTATAATTTCATAATTATGCAATGATGATCTGTATACCGATATTGCAATATATTTGTAATTTTTAACAAAATCTTTCTCGACAGATTAGATTTGTAAAAGTTGAAATTCGAATTAACTAATCGAAAATTAGATCATTCGATGAATTCCGGGTTCCTAATGAAATTTCGTCTGTTTATGAAATAAACACTGGTAATATAAATGTTACTATGGATATTCTATAAATTAAAGCTGCTTAAAATAAGAGCATAAGAAGCTGTTTGTATTTCGAAATAATTCATCTAAGCTCTTATCCTACTTCCATTTTAATTAATTTCTCGTTACTTGATTGATAGGGTACGATCATCATTGCTGACCTGTCAATTGTTATTCTAAATGGAAACTGGTTTATCGCAAGAAGTGATTTGCCGTCATACTTGATGAATATCTTTAAAATTCTATCATATTTGTTTAAATATGTAACAATATTACATACAATATAATACTTTAGCCAGTCGTTGCAACTATGTGGATTTTTAAATTAAGCATTGGTTTGATTTCTGAAGTAAATATAACTATAATATTGTTATAATTGTTTGTCAGGTGTTTAATTTTTTTTGAAAATTCACAGCAGGGTACAAATGTTTCACCATTACATTCTAAACATTGTTTTATAAACATTTCTTCACATTTACCATTACATTATTCAGTTGTTCTGTACTCACATTTAAACAATGACCATGTTAACGTTGAATCATCGCATTGCTATCGTGATGCAGTCACGAAAATACTGTCAGCAAGGTGGAGCACCGACTCATAAAATTCAGATTGTAATAAGACGCTTAACCGAAACATATGGAAAAAACAGGTTTGTCACCCACAGTCTAAAAACCTTGACCACGTTCGCCCGATTTAAACGCTATTGATTTTTTTCGTATGGGATTTTACAAAAAATATTATAAAGTGGCAAATTTTTGCTTCAAGTAATTATGACTGAAACGATAACTAACTGTAATATTTAAAAATTATTAACAATTGCTAAAAATTGTGAACATTGTTGAAACTGGTTGAAAATGGTTGGAAATTTTTGGAAATTATTTTTAAAGTGTTAGAATTATTAAAATGTAATGGAAAATATCAAGAAACGTTTAAAACACCGTTGAGAATATAGTGATGAAAAATTTAAGTGCTTGCTGTAAATTTTCGAGAAAAATTAAGTACCTGGTAAAGTATTGTGCTTTGCATGATTATAACTTACATCATTTATTCGCAGAGTGACTCGAGGAATTAATTTATGCAAAAAATAACCGTTTTAGTTAATATTGGATGAACGTAATTCCCGAATAAGGTACAAAACTTACATTTTCAGAGATTATTCGAAAAAGAGCAGAAACAAGATTATTTTATGTCTAAATAGTAAGAGAGAAATAAAGTGAAGACCTCATTAATATTTATCGTAGTTTTTATGGGATAGTGCTTTGTACGTTCGTATGTGATGTAAATACTAAAATTCATGGTTTTTTGAGTACATTAGAAACGTAACAGAATTCTAATGCAGTACACAACCTTGAATTAAACGTAACTTCGACAGTCGGTATTGTTTTGAATTTCCGGTAAAGATTATTATTTCGAAATGGTCCTTCTACAAACAAATAGAAGCTTAAAACTCTTACAAAAAACCTTTATGTTTTCATAGTAATAATATAATTGTGTTATTATTCAATATAATATTTATTATATCGAGTTGATGGAAAACTAATATCGGTTTTGCAATTTAGACAAATTATTTAAAACTGTATTATAGTCTATTTTAAAGACTTGTATGATATCCCGATACATTTGACATCGTTTCTGGCAATAATTTTGCCCAACAAATTATCAATGGACAATGACATTCGTCACGGAAATCAGGATCAGCACAATGAACCTATCTAAACTAGCACTACAATCATTGCAGACACGTTACTGATATGCTGAATAAAATTATTTGGATTCATTACACTATTTTTTTTTGTCATATCAGTATTCCCATCCACAATCTTCCATCGATTCACGAGAATAATTCCAATTGAATTAATGTCTGTGCTTAACCCTCCGTAAACGACGCCGGAGTCACGTCATGGGCTCGCGGGAGCGATACGCACACAGCGATGGAGCTGTCCGTGTAATTCGGGAACTGGTCGACGTGTGACATTGCATGAATCGTTTTCGGCTCACTTTATTTCCTTTTTTACTCGCTGTCCTTCCTTTCAGTCGACATTACTTCTACAGTGTCGATAAGGGCTTCGAGCTCGAGCCACCGTGACTTTGTATTAGTAACCTATCGATATGAGTAAAAAATGATCCGGCCACGGACGTCCCGCGAATCCAGTACTCGGAGGGTTAAATAAATGTCACGTGTTGTATAGATAACTTTCTGTTCTCATGAATATACTATTCAAAACCGACATCAGTTTTCCACGAGTCCAATAAGAAACCTTGTCATATCCAAGTATAAAGATTGTACAATTAGGTGGTAGATCTTCACGAGTACCAACTTCGGTTCATCGTTTGAGGCCAGGAGATATAGACGTGATCGCAGGGATGGGCGACTCTTTGACAGCGGGCTATGGAATGTTCGCGAATAGTGTCTTTGAGCTGATCCTCGAGAATCGGGGTGCCTCAGCAAGTTCCGGTGGCCAAGGAACTTGGCGAACATATGTGACACTTCCGAATATACTAAAAGTATGTTTCTGACTTTTAGTATTGACTAGAAATACAAGAAACCCGCGTCGAACATAGTAACAGTTAAGATGGTATTCTAGTCTAGAATGGCATATTTTAGGGTTTCTTAGGCACTTTTTAAAAAAAAAACGTAAGACTTTTTGGTATTGACTTTTTTTACACACATATTTATTTATGTTTGAAGAATATGCATGATCTTTATTATGTGAAAATAATCAAAATTCACTGAATTATAAATCATTTAGTACGATCGCTTAAAAAAGGGTCCTACTAGCTAACACGATTCCGGCTATTCTGCTCATTTGATACGAAAAAACCAAAAAGATTAGTACGAGTGTAGCTATGGCATGAATCAGTAAGAAAAAAAATATTGAAAATTCTCTACAAAACACTTTTTAGTGCAGGAGAAGCTTTTTTAATGTTCTTTTCAGAAGTTTTCCTTTTAAGAAAAAAATATAAAAGATTTTCCGATATTCTATCACTGTGCCAAGTTTTACCAAAACAGATTCACTTATGTTTTCCTTTTCTGCGTGAGATTTACTTTATGTTATATATTTATTTAGTACGATTTACTTGGTACAGCTTGATTACCGATTTTGAGACACTGTGTATTATTTAACTGTGTTCAATTATAAAACAAGATTATTTATAACGTACTTTCGTTTATATAGGAATACAATCCGAATTTGATAGGCTACGCACAAGGAACCTCCTATACTAGTCATTCAGCTTCGCAGCTAAATGTTGCTGAAATTGGCGCAATGTCCCGAGATATGCCTTACATGGCTCACTATCTAATCGACAGAATGAAAAAGGATCCAAGAATTGATATGAAAAACCATTGGAAGGTTCGTATGCTAAATAATAGTGGCCTATACAAGATTTGGAATCGATATAAAATTTCTATATTACGGTTACCAAAAGATTCATAGAAATGAAGATGTCTTTGGGATCAAATTTGTGATTCATTGTATTTGTTAGTATATAAAACAAATTAAAATAATTAGCATTTTTTAAATGGTTAGTGTTAATATATATTCTCAAGTAAATAATAATACAAAGAGTTCCTTTAATTCCTTGTAATAACTAACTTTATCTATTAATATAGTCCTATTACTGACAACAAGTAAGTAACCAACAATTGAAATTAACGCACTTCTTAATCATTCTATAATTGTCCTACACAAATGATTGGTATAAACACACACTCATATGTGTACGGAAGAAATCAAAAAGTGTACGATTTCTAATACAAAAGCTTGTGCAATTTTGTTCACAGTAAATAAACGTTCTTTTAATTAATTCTATTTAATACCCACATATTCTGCACAATTATACATTTGTATTTAATAGAACAAATAAAAAATATTACACTTAAAATATTAAACTTTAATAATCTAAATTAGCTTAAAAAAAGTAAAATAACGTATCGGTTGTAAAACTATTTCGGAGAACATATATTAAAAAAAATATATAAATAGAAATGTCATTTACATAGAAAAACAACATGGTTTAGAAAAATCAAATCTCGAACTGATCAGCCAAACCCCAGAGAAATATAATCTTAGCACGCGCTTTTGAGCAATTTTTTAATTGGCCTGGTATTTCGAAAATTGTCGTATTTAGGACTTTGACTCCAGCATGTCTAATTTTTATTTTCGTCATTATAATTTGGTCCTTTCTATCAAGTGATAAGGTCAGTCTTATTTTGAAGACACCATTTCCAATGACTCTGAATTATAGTTCAGAAATGTAAGGTAACTTTTAAATAGTTTGCATTGTATAATTAAATCACAAACACGTTTAGCATTATGTACCTTAATGTGCTATCTCACAAGTCTATCGTTGATATTCTACACAATTTCGTCAAGGTTAAGTCTATTATATCGTTGTCCGATCAGGTGCCATTTTATCTCTTAAAAATTCTTCCTTTTATTGCTTGAATGAAATTTTTAAAGGTTTCCTCTACAATTTAATAAGCTATTATAATATGTCACATGATAATAATGCCTCGATCTGTTCTGCGCATAGTGCGAGTTGCAAAAATAATTTCACTCGAAATAATAAATTCTGTATTCTTTACAGTTGGTTTCCCTGATGATTGGCTGTAACGACATTTGTAGCAATGTATGTTCTGTTCCTTCGCCGTGGTCCATTGTGGAAGAGCACAAAGCTGATATCATTAAAACACTCGAAATCCTAAGGGACAATCTGCCACGAACACTCGTTATCCTCATTTTACCTCCGCACTTAAGTGCCCTCGTTAATGCACAACAAGGAAGGGACTCGCTCAGGTGCTACTTATTCACCACAACTGCATGTCCCTGTCTGATTGCTCTGCAACATCGGCCCCTGAGACAGCTGTATTACGAAATTAATAGAAGGTTTGTAAAATTTATCAAAAATAATTACTGCATGTAGAGTGTTTTTTACTTATATTAACTCCTCCCAATGAGGAGTGTTGTTTTCAAAATTACTTAAAAAAACTATTACAGTAAAGACTGTTTCGAAGATATTCGAAAAGATCGATTTAAATGACTCACCGTATAACATATATACATGTCATAGAATTAGTGGTAGAACCGAAATTGTGGTAATTTTACACGAAAAAGTAACTCGAAAATACACAACAAAATTTTTATGGTTACTTTGTAAATCATTTAGATGCGCCATATATTGCCTCCATTAATAAAGGAACTGTTTATTCACCATGTTACATTAATTTCACGTTTACAGATGGCAGAAACTGGAGGAAGAGGTTGCAGACTACCCAGAATTCCATAGAGATGATTTCACAGTCGTAACTCTGCCTGCCCTTACGCGAGTAACCATACCATTGCTTGAGGACGGATACGCTGACTTGTCGTACCTTTCCTACGATTGTTTTCATGTATCTCAGAAGACAAATGCTCTATGTAAGTTTAATTAACTTAACTAACCTACGCAGTAACCAAAGAAACCGTGATATTAGGTTTTTAGGCATAAAATGACAGATGTACTATCTTATCTATCTGGTGTTGTATAAAATAAGTTTTGATAAACACCATAAGTTTACAATACAAAAAAATACAATTTTTAAAACCGTATTACGAAATTGAACGTGATTTTTCGAAGAGATTTATAATTATTATGCTTTTTGGTGAACGAGTTCTTTACTAAAAAATGTTCCTTGTCGGAAGTTTATTATTAGACGAAGTTTAATTACAAGTATATATAGGATTATATGAAGTTTAATTACAAATTTCGCTAGAAATTTCCATGTTTCAATGTGTGTAAGACAATTAGTTGAATTTTATAATAGATTTATTCTCTGTTTTTAATTCATTACTAATTACTATATAACATTCCATCAATTTCTAAAACAGCAGAGAACAAATTTAACTTGCATATAGCAGTTATAATTTTCAGCAATAATTTTGAGCAAATAATTTTCGTTTGTAAAGATATTGTGGAACACACATTACAGTAAACTCGATCATTTTATGCGCAAGAATTTAGTAACGTGTTACATTTATATTTGAAATGATCATTGAAAATCATTCAAATCATACAAATGGCGTACTTGCATTTTGCAAGTGCACTCTTGCATACACCGTTGTGAAAACGAACATAAAATTGTTGTTAAATAATACTAAATTCTGCACCACAATTGTTTTTTAACTTCACTTGGGACGAAGCCCGATAATTGTTTCTATAATTTTTACAGACCTAATTATTTTTACGTATTATTATTCTAACTGTTAAAATACAAATTTTGTAACGGTTTTAATCTTCTAATATGTAGTACAAATATTTTTGTTTGCTGCACGCGAGTACACAAACTATGAACTAAATTTGACTTATTTGAATTATTTTTACGTATTATTATTCTAACTGTTAAAATACAAATTTTGTAACGGTTTTAATCTTCTAATATGTAGTACAAATATTTTTGTTTGCTGCACGCGAGTACACAAACTATGAACTAAATTTGACTTATTTCTGTGTACCTACTATTATAATTGTACTTTACTATGAGGACCTTCAATCGACTAAAATGAGGTTGCGATATAACAAGTAAACAAATTATGACCATAGTTGTGTTCTTATCTATTTCCGTGATTGGTGCAACACTTCCGTCACTTTCGACGTAAATAATGACACATTTCTAGTTCTAATTCCTTAGAATACACAGGGACGTGTTATGAAGGACTCATTCTTTTTACCTTTTCCTACAGCGTGTCGAGATGAAATGTGCATTCGACAACTTGGCTTCATCAAACTTTCAAAATCTCAAATTCTAAAAAATATAGTAAAAAAAGTAGTAGATATTTTTAATCAACAGATAATTTTTAATACATTTCAATGCATCAAAACGTTTGTACAGACACAATAATAAACATAATGTGGAAATTTGTTTTATCAAAGAACAGCAACATTCACTGCAAATGCACACATAACTCAATTATCATTAACAATGATGCATAAAAACCAATGCTAATTATTTTGACGAAACTGGTAAAATGAATCATAAAAAACATACATACAAGCCAATGTTAATCGTTTTGGTAAAATTGTTAAAGTTGATTGTAAATATTTTTCTCGGTTTGAATTTTTCTCTCAAATGCAGCAGTTTAACCTGGTACATATTATTATGTATAATCGCTATAAACACATTTCACAATATTTGGATACATTCAACGTACTATTTAGTTCATAATATGTTCATTGGTTTGAATTTATTTGTTGCAAGATGGAAATTCTTTATGGAACAACTTGGTAGAACCGTACGGCAATAAGACTGATCATTGGGTATCAATAACGGAAAAATTTCTATGTCCTACTCCAGAAAAACCATTCCTGATGACGCGTGAAAATTCACGAAGGAACAGCGAGGTTTCACCATAAGGCTAGTTTTTGTTTAGATGTAAGATTTGGGTGCCAGAAACATTTGTGCAATATTTAATAGTTACAAAAAATATGTGTACGCACAATGTTTTCAACTGTGTTGTCACGCTGGATAATTTTTGCAGAAATTCGATTACTTCGCCTAAATATTTATACAGGGTGTCTCAGCTAAATTGATCACCTCGAATAATGACTTAACTGTAGACTTTATGAAAATTTCGAGGCGTGGAACTTAAATGACATCGAGGGCCACATCTTATAAGATACGTGCTTATTTTGTGGGAGGATGCATTCAGAGATTTCAAGGTCACCTTGATGTTTTCTTTAACAGAATGAACTATTTTTCGTATCATAGAACGATAGGGTATCAAATTTTGAGTAAAAATGTGTTTACCTTCATACGTCATAAAACTAATAGTTAACGAGATATTTACAATATAATCACTGTATTGGAGTTGAGGGGCATCAGTTCGAACACCTATACCTTTCAGATAGTAAGTACGTATTAAACATCATTTTGTAAATATCTCGTTAACTATTAAGTTTAGGACGTATGAAGGTCAATACATTTTTACTCGGAATTTGATATTCTATCGATCTATGGTACAAAACATAGGTCATTCCGTAAAAAAAAATCAAGATGACCTTGAAATCTCTGAATGCCTGCACCCACAAAAAAAGCACGTATCTTATAAGATGTGCCCCTTGATGCCATTTAAATTCCATGCCTCAAAATTTTCATAAAGTGTACCGTTAAATCATTATTCGAGGTGATCAATTTCGCTGAGACACCCTGTATATTTGAATGCACATCTATTAGACGAAGATACATAATAATACTTTAATTTATACATTATTTACGTGTGAGGAATTGGTATTACAACTTTCACACAAGCAAAAAACGTTTGGTTCAATTCCGCATGACTGTGTTCTTAATTAAGAAAGTGTCTTCATATTTTAACTTTATTTTCAGTAACAGAATGACCGCCATTGTTACGAAAATTACAAGCTACTGTAGTATAGTAAAATCGGAGTGCCATCTTAGGAAAGAATAATATTTACGCTTAATATTTATTTGTAATTAGTAAGGATTGAGTACTTAGTAATCAGTATTTAATGTAACACTGATTAAGCAAATTTTCCTACATTGTACAGTTGAAAGAAAAAAATAAAGTATAGGTCTTCCAATAAATAATTTATTGTTTGTTTCGATAAACTAATGACATAATATAAATTCAAGATGTCGTGCCACTACTTCTTTTCTTCGAAATCGCATAAGCTGTTGAATAATGATAACGAATATTAGTGAAACAGCACATGCTTTCGATTTCCTTGAAAATAAACATTGAATTGAATAAAACAAATAATATATTAGGTACTCATTGATACATCTAATAGATTAGTAAGAAGTAACTTTAAAATAAGGGTAACTATGATAAGATAAAAACTATGAACAAATTTCGATTTAACATTTTTTCGTACACCATGTTTAAAACAATCAAAGACTACAAATAAAAGTGATTTACAGATAACAATAACCATAACCCATTATCACTATCAAAGAGAGCTCGCAATAAAGTTCAATGTGTCTGAAACTTGTATCAGTGAAACAATTTACCGATATCTAATTAGAGAAAAGACGCAACAATTCTCTGATTACCGCAATATTAAATTATTATAAATACTAAGTACAACATACCATTCGTCGTCAGTATAAATGAAAACATTCCACTTTTCGAAATGCACGTCGATATAGATTGTATTAACAATTTAATACAACATAGTTGTCGTAGTATATAATTTTCTAACTGTATCAAGTTATACAACCTTATGTACATTCCGTTAATTGAATCTTGGGTATTAGTATCAATAAATGTGTTTATTGTTGTATGCACTTCATCGCTATTTTGAAAATGCTTGTTCTACAAAAAGTTTGATATGAATAAAATTATATGGTAGCTGCGGGAAAAAAGGTGCAGATTATATGAGAGATTTGTTATAAAGTTCATATATCATTTCTCTATGAAGTGGGAAAGTACAAATGTTGATATCTTTAGTAAGTATTATTAATTATGCACTGGCAATGCAACATCGAAATATGTATATGAAAATTGAGACCACCGCGTGGAGGCTAGATCGATAGAATACACTTTGTGTCGATATTGGTCTTCTTTGTCGAACGATAAAAAGTTTGCTGTCAATTTACAGTTGAGAAAAAGCTGCACGAACTTTTTTCGGCGCCTAATAATATTCTGATTAATAATCAGTTGATAGCAGTAATATCTCGCTTTTATTTCATTTTTATTGTTACCTTTCAAAAAGAGTTAGTTTAATGATTTTAACTGAGTAATAACAATATAATTATATAATTCAATTATTTACTGTTACTAGATTGAATTTTGTTCAAAAACTTTCATGGCTATTACTGTATTTGTATTTTTATTACTATTTCACCGACTATCATTTGGTACAATCAACTTCGTACGTTGTAAGAATATTTTGTTCAAATGGTCACAAACGTTACGAAGCGTTAATCATAACTCACGTACAAAATTTTTGAAAGAGGTTACTGATCTGATGGTTTTGTCCGCTCAAACAGGTTTGTTACATAATAAAAGAAAACTTCACACTAATTTCAAGTGAAAGATTTCAAAGTCGGTATTAAATATCCCATTTTCTTAATAAAGCTATCGATGTTTCCATTAATCTACCATACAGTATTGTGTATTTGGTATTATTGGTATTCTTAGTCAATTTTTTTATTGCAACTTTATTCAAGACCATTAAATGTTTGTTATAGATTCCAAACTGTTAAACCGTTAGAAATGATTTGTTTCAATTTAAATATAAGTTTTACACCGGTGATTGCATTTCTACTGTAATGTTCAGGTAATCCAAAAGAGATTCAAAAAAGAATAATTTGCGATGTGATATTGACATAGTTCACAAATATGAAGGTAAAGAGGTGCAAAATAATTCATCCGTAATCACCAGTTGTGTGTGATACGTTAAAACATACACGTTTCGAAAGTGAGATAGACATTTGTAAATGCATATGTACCGATTTCACTTTTTATAGTAGCTACGTAATAAACTGGAGAACAAAAAATGACATAATACGAAGGTCCAAGCTTGCCAATTAAAGCCAGTTTCGAGAAGCAACGAATGAACGATTTGAAGCATCAAATATTTATTTCGTAACAAACCAACGTTTATTCGATAATATTATTTAATTTAGCGTTATTTGAGTAGAGAAAACTGAATTTTTATATGGAAACGGTTGAAGGTTCTTCCAAGGGATGAACCGTTTTAGAACTAAGCCATTCAATTTCGTGTGAAAGTGAATTGTATTGTTTTTCTAAAACGTACAAATTTATTTTTAATCCAACATAATATTAAAAACCATTTAAAGAATTTTTTATTTTCAACGAAATTCTTAACAACTTCTTCCGTCATTGGAAAAATCTCTGTAACAAACGATTAAACTGAAAAATCAATTGAAAGATTTTCATTTTTGAGTAAAGAAACTTTGGGGTGTTCCAAATTATATGGGTAGTAATATCAAAAGTTGAATTTCTATTCTAATCTTATTGCCATGAAGAAATCGTTATATTTTACAGATGAATAAATATCCAGCATCTATCAAAGGAATTTGTTTCGTGCAAAATGTAAGTTTTCCATATATTTGTTTTATTTTTATAGTTAGTTCCATTAAAATTTTTTATATTAGTTCAATAAAAAAAATGATCAAAGAATTATTATTCCTTTAGAAATATTTATTGAAACATTTAACGTATCTCAGTATAATTATGAATACTTTATATTTAGTCTGGTTAAGTATATTTAATTTCATGAAATAATTTATTAAAAAATTTACACATCACAACTTACTTTACATTTTGGTTCCTGTTAGATAATTGTAGGATGCGTTATAAATTGTATTATCAAGACCAATATAAAATTGATCTAAGAAATGCTATTTTTCTATAGGAATTTTCACAAATGTACAAATAGTGTTTAGAGTTAAACTTTAACCACTTTATAGAAACGGTAAAGAGTGATGAAAATCTTAATTGGTACCCGATAAATATTCTGATCTAGCTGTTAATGATATTCACTTGAACGTCGTACTTTTCCGTTCAGAAAATTGATACCTGCATTCTCATAATCATAGTACGAGACAAGTCGACAATTATACCCTTGTGTTGACAATGTGAGCGACAAATTGAAATAAGAATCGAAGGTGATCACGTTTCACGAACGATTGACACAGTCTGAATTAAAAGATAATAGACGACAAATATTTAAATGTCTATAACATTTTCCTCGATATTTGGTAATACCCACAAAAATTGCTGAAAAATCATTATTGAAATATACAGGTTGATTCTGGCAACTGGGCCAGGCTTTAGCTCTGTTGCAAGTAAAGTTAGAAAAAAGTACATAGTCAGTGAAAATTTTTGTGAAATTACCAAAATGCAACTGCACTTTTTTTTAAAATGGAACACTAGAATTTTTTTTATAAATTGATTCCTTGTGTCATTCTGCGTATTTTGTTGAGATTATCCGAAGTAATAACTGTTGGTTTTCGTCCCCTTCCTTGTCTATCTTCACATCCACCAGTTTCCTTGTATCGTTTGATAGCGTCGTGCACGATTCTAGGTGGCATTTTGAGCAGTTTCGATATGGCTTTTGCGGTATGTCCCTTTTTGTACAAATTCATAGCCGAGATACGAGCTTCTTTCACCATTTTTGAATTGTATAATGTCACAAAATTTCATAGAGGACAGCACTAGGATATAAATATAACATTCATTATAAACGAAAAATAATAAAAACAGGACAAACACCTGAGCAACAAAAATTGTGGGTATTTTATTGTCACCCTGTATTATAATCTGAAGATAAGTAAATATATATCCTTAATTCAATTTCAACTTAGGCCCAATTTAATTCAAGGAATAGTAATGCAATAATTTGTTGAACAGTGAACATGTGATCATAATACATAAGGACAATGCATTTTAAGAATGTGGGCTAACGACACATTCTAACAATTATTAAGGAAAGGAGTACCCTACGCTTGACTCAAGCCCATGGATCTAGATACAGGAATATACATACCTATGTAGTAAAAAATAAAGGTTGAAGAAGTACATGTTAATAATTACATTTCATTAAATTGTGATCTGTTCTTCCTTTATAAATTGCATTCTGCCAATTGTTGTGCTAATACTTCATCTGATTGCGAAACTAAACACGCTAAAGTGTGATATATTTTCGACCCACTTTCACAATGTTTTCGTATATGCAAAACATCTTTTTGGCTATAAGTTGGCACACTCACTTCACAGGTCAACGTCTTCTGTGCAAAAAAACGATGTATTTCCTAGTACCGTAATATTTCGTGCCTCTCACTGCTCGTATCGAAATTCGGTCGATTTACGAAATTTCGAAAATGTCATAGGGTTACCGTTTCTCAATATCGTTCGTCGTCATTTATGAAAATCGACTTAATGATATTAATCACTAATAGGTACATATCAGTAGACAAAAAACATATCAACGGTTTTTTTTTAAAGTTGCATAAGTTCACTTTCTTTTACTTCAAAATATGTAAGGTTTCGTATTTTGCGCTACTTAAAAATAATGTTAAACGGTAACAAAATTGTTTGAGGCTTTTAAGATTCTTGACATGTTTAATTTTATTATGTGACCATTTTTATAAATATTCTAAGGTAAAACCGTATTTTTATTAACTGCAAACGAAATTATACCACTTTCACAAATAATAAATTGTCAACAACGTGTCTCATAAAAAATGAAATTAATATTTCAATTAAAGTAGGTATACTTGTTTGAAATCTAATTTTAAAATATCAATAATAATAATTATAATAAAAACAATCAATGTGTATCGTTGAATGTAAAAATATATTCATTTAGTATAGATTTTTGAAAATTTTATTACAATATGTTTAATAAGAGGACACTCTGAAAAAATGAATATACACTCGTAAAAATACATAATATCAATAAGTATTATCTATATTTTATTAACTTTGTTTCGTAGAAAGTATTAAATAAATTGAGTCATTGTTACAAATGGATTTATATCAGTTTAAAAGAACCATTTATCCAAGTACATTTAACAGCCACATTTATTTCGACTAATTCGTGAAAATATTGTACTGTATTGTACTTATTACTGTAACTTATTTTCTTCAAAATTATACTTACACCACTTCAAAAAAAAAAAACGGTTTATACATTGGAAACTTGGTGCAAGAACATGGAAAAGATAATTAACTTTAATGATTTTATAAAATAGTTATATCTATAAAACAGTTTATTCAAAACCAGATCATTTGCTTTGTAAAATAACTTCACGTCTGATTATTTGATGATCACCTTCGATCACATAGAACAATTGTTTTCTTTGAACAATAATGACACTAGAATAATTTTATTTAAATTATATCTAGTTGTATTGTAATTGCGAATAATGAGCTATTTTGTAATCAACACTTTGGTTAGCGTTTCATTGTCTATTATTGAAGAGTGATTAAATACGGTGCACGGGTTTTGAGGCCATTGTAACACGTAAGATTATTAGCGCCACTGTAAGAACAATAGTTCGGCTTGGCCACTCTTACTCACGTACGATGTCTTTGTCACCGTAGAAGAATACGAAAGAACGCAGGTGTTCCGTTCAGGAAAGAAAAGTAGAGGGGCTCTCGATGGACAAGCGTAAGTCTTTCCTCAGCTCTCTTCATTCATGTCCTGTGCCATTCTCTGTGAATATCAGAGAATCACCGATCAGAAGTTGAACAAGTGTCTTCTGTGTGATTAGTGCTATTTTACTGACTTATAACAATTAAGTAAGAACGCAGAGTGGTGTGATGGTGTACCGGTTAATGTTTTAATGATGAAAGTGAATAGAAATTGCCAGTGATATGGTTGACATTTCTACTACATTGCCAGCTGCACTTGCAACGAATATGTTAGAAAGTTGTGTCAAAAATAAGAATAATAACTAACAATGAGTTTTAGTAATGCATAAATAATGATAAATAATAACGAACAGAATTATTTTTATTATTGTCGTAGCACACCAAGAGTAACAATATTAATAACAATGGCATTATAGAAGGAAGTGGTAATGATCTTGCAATAATAATTTTTTAATATTCTCTGGAGAAAATAACTATAATAAAGAGAAGGAGAGTAATGAAAATTTAAAAACCAAAATTTTGTCTTAAATCAGGAAGAATAATATAGGGGACGATAAATTATTATTCAGTTATCATCTTCTATATTAACATTCTTAACTTTCATTATTGTATCAAGATAATAACACTAGGAAGGAGAAACAGAAAAAGAAAAACAATTCAAAAAATACTATGAAACAATTAAAGGAATTGTAATAAGAGAAGGAAGAAATTAGTGAACATTTTGCAATAATATTAATAAAGAAGATAATATCTTTAGTAAGTTTCCAGGATAATAAGTAAATGATGGTATAAATTAACATGTAGTGTGATTAACAGTGGCCCCAATTTTTCGATTAAAAAGGTAATATCAGAACGACCAGAAACTGACACAGATTTCTACTTTTTGAAACGTGATGTAAGATTTATAGTGAAATTCGTTTAGGATATTAGTGGTCAAAAATAAAAAAATTACATTAACTGTTAATTGACATTGATACAACTTATAAATATGAGACCGTAAAGGGTTTTATTTATCAAACACTTTTTGCAAAAGTACGAAGCTTATAAAAAATGAACTTACACCAGAATTAAAATTTATTTTTAATTGCTTTTATTCAACCCGTATTTCTTTATTTTAAAGAGAAAAAATACTCCAGTTTCCCCATTATATAAAACGTCATTTACAAGAATTTTTAATCATGCTATGAACTAGTAATAAGTATTGTGAAAGTTTTTATAATGTTATGGGTCATACTGAATCCGATAACTGACCTACCAATACTTGAATTACATGTTATGTAAATCACGTACAAGGTGATCTTTTATTTTCGGCACCAAGGAAACAATTCAAAAATAGTTATGTAACGTTAACAGTTACGTACTAAAAATAACTAAATAGTAAATTATTTTGACCTATGTTTTCAGTACGAATCATGGAACATAAAGTCAAAAGTCATGGCATTTCTATTGAGTTTTACAGCACGTTTAATCTTCACAAAATGTAGGATTAATTATGAAGAAGTAAGATTAAAAACAACAATTTAAAGACAAATCGGATCTCTTTTCTACATGTGTTGGTCTCATATTTTTGGAAGCTAGTAACCTGCTATTGTTTCGAAAGTGCTCATTAATAATTGTACTGTTAACGTTATAATTTTCTTTACGTTTATTCAAACAAGTACGAGAATTGCATTGTTTTTTCTTAAGTAGATAATTTGTAGTAATATTTGATTAACTGATTGTGATTGATTCGTTAAAAAATTTCAATTCCACCAGTTCTGTCACGCTTCTTCCTTCTCAATTGATAACTGAAAATCCATATAGTAGGTATGAAACACTAGTCTAACTAATTTTCAGTATCTGATGGGTTCGTTGATAATTATATCCCGTGACTTGGATTAACTTTGAATCATATCGAGCTGTAATTTATTGGACTCGTTTCCAAAAATTACATCGATAAAAATACATAGTTTCGTAAAAATTAAGTTCGAATTATATGATTTATATCCAAAAACAAATTTAAAAAGTGTAAATTAACATCCATATTTTTATTCAGTTATACACGCCAAAGAAGTATAATCGCCGTTCGAAACTTACTTTTGAACAGTGTAAATTTTTCTGTGAATTTCGTAACTTTTGTTTGACATTTATTTCGCATACACTTGCGTGTACACGAACAGATAAGTTGAGTGATCTGGTGAATCGAAAGGATCCGGGACACTCGTGAAAAAAGCTCACGTTCGAACTTTTCGAAGCGCGAGGACATCGATACGAAAGAAGAGGAGAAAGTTTTCTTCGCTGATGTATGTATATCCCGAGGAATAATAAATCTTTAAGGAGCATGAGAAAAAAGGCTGGTTAACGACCGAAAAAAGTTTTACGGAAGTGAAGTTTTTCGATCGTGAGGCTCTTGAACCCATTTGACGCGGAAGAGGTTTCGGAGAACTATGGGGATGAAAGAGGCGCATTTCTTGCTGATAGCGGTTTTATCATCATCAGCTGTGACAAGTAGTTTCACTGACTTGCTACGGAACGTGTTTCATTCGGGAAGGGTGAGTCTTTTGGGTAAGGATTACTATAATTTTTGAAGAATTTGCATTTGTTAACCCTCAGACACCACACTAGCATAACAGCATAACAGTTTCCTTCCATTACGATAAAAAAGTATTTCTCACTTTTCCAATTATTACCATTGAACATCTGAAGAAATGTTACCCTAAAGAATATGTTATGAATTCAATTTGATTTTAGATTCTTTCAAGTTCTTAGTCATAGAAAATTCAAAATCCGAATTCATTCTAGTGTGATGTTTACGTATGCTGAGGTGGGGTGCAGTCTGAGGGTTAAATCGACTTCGAAGTTCTAACCCTCTGTTAGGTCGCGCAATGCTCGCACTTAATCGCCGAACCGTTACACGATCCTTAGAAGTGAAACCAAAAATAAAGCACACTTTGATTGGTTTTTAATGACTGTATTTACAATATTGTGTGTTTGTGTGCGTGTATGTGTGATGTTCACCGGGTGAATTTTACTTTGAGTCTGCTATTTACAAAAGTTCGGGCGCGCTTCTGACGTCGCACTTCACCCTCGTTGGCGATATGCTTTGTCAACTTTGTCAAGAACGTTTCCGAAAAACACGAATTCCTATTGGTTGAACTCTGAAGGAGTAGGGATATACCTCGGATTTCCCGAGGTTCGTGGTGGAGGAAAAGGTTCCTTCGGGAAAAAACGTACGCCTGCAAATAATTAAAATCACGTGGCCAAGTTTGGCTTGACTGCGCCGAGGTTGCGGGAATCACCCAACGGTAGAAGTTTATGGCGATATTGTTCTTCCCCTCGGTGGTACAACGCGACTGGGATCGGCTGGTGACCAAATGTTGGAACCTTCGTCTATTGTATATGGGTCGAAAAGATTAAAAGAGTACGCTATTGAAATGAAACGGACAAGAAATAAACGCGTACATTATTACGGAAGATTGAATAGCTAAATTGGAGTTTTGTTATAAAATAATAGCTGCTGCTATGAAGCAATTTACCTGTACGACGGAACACCCTCTTTACTACGGCATATTCTTTGTAAGGAGGCTTACAGTTACTCATAGAATTATGCGCCCATTCCATTCGTGTGGTACATTTTACATATTTGTTAAAGTTGAAATTTACCACTATAATTTATAATATGTGTAGACGTTGATTAAAATATATTTAGTTTTGGAAAGCATTCACTTGAGACATTATACACAGTTTATTTAAAGCAGTTTCGGTGTTTGTGGAAAGGACAGAAAAACCACTTAATCTTGTTTATAACAAATATTGACTTGATATTGAATACTTTTGTGTACGTGTTTTTATTACATCCTTAACAATACTTTCTACACAGTATGATAAGGAAAGGGTGTAAGACTTTAAGGACTTGTAGTACTCACCAAGAAGAGTAAAAAATGTCTAATCAACATAAACAAATTAGGAAGACTTTTCAGTTGATCTTCAGTGGAAACAATTTTTCCTACAGAATTAAATTGAATATGTTTGACAACATGTTTTTCATATGGAGCTCTGTTTACGAGAAAATTGAGTATAAAATTTCATCTTGATCAGCATATGAGTGACTAATGTGTCTGCCTTTTACTCGACATTTCTACTTAATGTTAGAATAAACGCAGTCGGTCGTGCAATGTGATATGTGTTCCATCATGTTTGAAACACAATATTTATAAACATAAAGAAGATAACTATTAGAAAATAAATAGACGTATAAATCAAAATAGATTTCCTCGAAAACAAAACACCAGAAAATATAATGTATTCTACATTTTCAATTTGTTTTGGTATGCAGAATTACCTTCTCCTCAGTTGTATAGCTTACTACGGGATATAATTGTAGTACGAAACTTTTGTTAAAGAACAATTACTAAATAATAATAATTTATTTATAATCTGCAATAGTTAATAATATGCTTTTATGGAGGAATATCGCTAAATAGAGAGTATTAGGCTTTCGATTATGAGGTTGAAAGATATTGCCATTGAAATAAACAAACAATTTCATAATTAAAAGAAAGTAAAACAATACATACAGTGGCGAACAAAAGTATTGGCACAGGAGGTATTTCTATACATAATGTTAAATAAATATGAAATGAACGCAATGTCTTGTTTAATCCTTTTTTCAAATATAAGTCTGGAGTCCGAAGTTCAAATATATTACAAGTCATAAAAGTTAAATAGACCTATAACAAAGAAAAAAAATAAAAATCATATCATGGCTCGTTTGCAGCGGAACAGAAGTATTGGCACACATAAAAATTTCATGTCTCTAGGGAATTTTGAAATAAATATTTCGAATGTTTGTACGACTGTCATGCCCGCGAATGTTCCACGATTCAGTTTGATGTTCATTTATCATAAATTGTTGCCAGTATTGTTGTAAAAACAAAAACGCACAAAAATGGGTCGCAAATCGCAGGAGACAACAATTTCTGAAAGGAAAATAATATTGAATTTATCAAAAGAAGGAAAGTCTTACTCAGCTATTGCAAAAATAGTAAATAGAAGTCGTTTTACGATAAGAAGTGTCGTTAAACGATTTT
The DNA here is from genome assembly GCF_001272555.1 of Dufourea novaeangliae. NCBI lineage: Eukaryota > Metazoa > Arthropoda > Insecta > Hymenoptera > Halictidae > Dufourea > Dufourea novaeangliae. The sequence goes on along the minus strand of NW_015374156.1, from coordinate 282,472 downwards.
CTAACACGGAAAATTTAAGAAATTCTGATAGAAGTGGCCGGCTACAAACATTGACCGTTAGAGAGAAGAGAAAAATTATTAACACAATAAAGAAGAATCCTACTACTACCTCTTCAGAAGTAGCAGCACAATTAGAAAATGAAAATAATGTAAAAGTTCATCCGATAACTATCCGTAGAACTCTTAGAGCTGCCGGATATAATTCAAGAATCGCAAGAAAGAAACCGCTCATTAGTAAGACGAACAGAATAAAACGATTAGAATATTCAAAAATGTATGTAAATAAAGATTTAAACTTTTGGGACAAAATTTTATTTTCGGATGAAAACAAATTTAATATTTATCAATCGGATGGGCAAGTTAAAGCATGGCGGCAGTGTAACACAGAATTAAATGAAAGGCACACCAGTAAAACGGTCAAACATGGGGGTGGCGGTGTGCTAGTATGTGGATGCATGAGCTCTTCTGGCCTAGGAGAGCTTGTGTTTATTGATACTATAATGGATAAATATGTTTATTTAAACATTTTAAAACAGAATCTTAAGAAAAGCGTGAATAAATTATATCTCGGAAACGACTATTACATCCAACAAAATCATGACTCTAAGCACACCGCCTATATTGTTCGACAATGGATAGTTTTCAGCACACCTCATAAGTTACCCACTCCACCACAGTCACTGGATTTAACTCCTATCGAGCATATTTGGAACGAATTAGCTCGAAGTTTAAAAAAACCCCATATTGTGAATAAACAACAGTTCAAACAAGCAATTTTAGAAGAATGACATAAAATAGGCCCAGAGATAACGAAAAAATTAGTGAATTCAATGCCTAATCGATTAAAAGAAGTTATTAGAAGAAAAGGTTTAAATACCAAATATTAGATCTTACAATATAATAAATTATATTAAAAAAACGTAGGTGTGCCAATACTTTTGTTCCGCTGAAAACGAGCCACGATGTGGTTTTTTATTTTTTTTCTTTGTTACAGGTCTATTTAACTTTTATGACTTGTAATATATTTGAACTTCGGACTCCAGACTTATATTTGAAAAAAGAATTAAACAAGAAACTGCGTTCTTTTCATATTTATTTAACATTATGTATAGAAATACCTCCTGTGCCAATACTTTTGTTCGCCACTGTATGTGCACTGTGCCCAATAAGTCTTGAAAACACAACCTGAATAATACCTTTGATTATAACTTAAAAAATTACTGATCCACAAAGCAATACATTATTTAACAATATAACTTAAAAGTTATAATTTAAGAGATTCATTGATGAATTTTTTAAACCTTTTTTTCTTCGGTATTATTATCAATAAAGCTATTTTTAAAAACTCTATTAAGTATAATACAACTACTTTCAGAACAATTTATGGTGCAGGCAATGTTGAAATTATTGCAACTTTTACAGTACAACTATATTGTATATAGATGTATAAGGAGATTATTAACGCATTTCGTATTATTAACATAAGAAATTTCGAGCAAAGAAACACAGTTTGTTGATTGTATTTAATTCTAAATTTAATTAGATCATTAATCGATCCCGTGTATCAACTGGGTATCGACTGTTGTAAGTAGTATAACCCACCGCACCAGACATATTTCACGTGTATTTTGCTTGTATTTTTAACAATTAATAACTTATAAACGAAGCATCGAACGCAATTTCGTCATTCTTAAGTTTCGTCTTACAAGGGACATCACTCAAGTGTAACACGTCGATTTTAATTCCGTGTGGCACAGAGATAGTATTTTGAAAAATATTGGATACGTATTTTTGTGTAGCTGCTGTCATTTACATCCAGTGGATGAAAACAGCTCTCAGTCGTGGGCGAGAAATACATTTTCCTTAATATAACTATTCGATTTGGAGAAGATTTTTGTTAACAAAAATTCTGAGTTTCTAAATTATAACAGTAACTGCACAAGTAATTTTTCAAAATACCAATTTGTTTAAAGAATAATTTTTTTGTTTTCATGTTTCGAAAAACTACTTTAGCAGTTATTTGTATTATTAAAAGACACACAATTTTTGTAAGCAAATATTTTTTTTAAGTCGAACAGTTTGCGAGATATTAAGAAACATGTATTTTTCAACCACAACTTTAAGGGCTGTTTTCACCTACTAGTTACGATTGTCAGCAACTACAAAAAATTACTTGTCAGATATTTTTCGAAGTACTATCTCTGTACCAAACGGCAATTAAAATTGAGTGTTACGTTTGAGTGTCCTTGTTAGTTTGGCGTGTAGAATCCACCCTGTGAATGTGCCTCACATTTTTATTAACACCCTGTATACAGCAGTCTATACATTACTTATAGGTTAATCTAGAAAGTCAATCAAAAAGTTTCAATCTAGTAAAATATATGGTTCAAGCTTCTTCTGAAATTACTACCGATGAAATTAGTAATTATTTCGAACCATCGGCGATAGGTAATTAAATTCGTTAATACCTAATAATAACATACTAGTAAAGATAACTAAATTTTTTAATTTTTCAAAAAAGTTTCTTTCTGTTATGCAGCTTTCAATTATGATCACTATAGTTTCCGTTTACATTTTTGGTTATGAATGTTCCGACGCAAGTGAAAGTTAATGCACCGACGAATCGAATTCATCATCGTCAGCTAATTTGGTAACCCGGCTGACGAATAGAAAAGTTGCCCGTAGAGATCGTTGGTGAAAAAAAAATGGTTTAGCATGCGAGGAATGAAACTATGCGAAGAACTGAACGTGATTCGACAGTTGATTCCGGTGCCGTTAACCGAATGGTTTATAATTCCTTAACCTTTAAATCTTCCATTGAGAAAACCGTTTCTTTTTCTAATGAATCATTAATGTTTGCCAGGTATTACTGTTGCATTAACAAACAAATTTAATAAATCTGCGGGATAAAGTTAACTTACAATTAGTAAGATAATATCTATTCCGATGATTTGAGTAAATATTAAATTTCTTTTCAAGGACATAATTCATTCAAATCAGCTTCTACTCTTCTTTTGATGATACAAAAATCCTTTCGATAGTAATTAATTCGATAATAGTACAGATGACGATATCTGGGTCCACCTGAACATGGGTTCAGTGGTGTGGACCACTTTCACCTACATAAACATTTCTATATCTAGTTTTGTTACTGGAATCTTATTCTGTAGGGAACGATGGGAGAAATAGGGACGCAGGGTAATCCTGCAAATATTGATATTCACTCACTCCCCCCCCCCCCCTTGCCCATGCCATGTTTTCTCGATTGTTTTGACCATATTTAGTGCCGAAAAAACAGTAATGACGGAAAATCATGTATAGACAATGCGTGGAACAAATCAATATCACTGTGTTCAGAATTACCCCCCTTTTGTATCCCCCCATCATGCCTTAGTGTTGTAAACGCCGTATGAGATACCAATGGATTGGTTGTATCTTAATGATACAATATATATTAGTAGTTTATACTTAAAACACATGTTACAACAATCAATTAACTTGTGCAGAAATTCGTTGGAAATAGCGAGCTGTGGGAATTTGAACTGTTTTACGTGTAAGGGCGGTGCGGGTAAGGTAGCGAACAGGGTAAAACAATGAATGTCATTATGTTGTTTTCGGGTTACATACTGAGTTTGTTTCTTGTGTCATTTGTGCGTATAAATTGATGATGTATTTTAAGACTGTAAAATAGAGATTAGATAAAGCAACAGAGCATTAATCTGTCATTTTCAACAAGTAGCTTATAAAAAGTTGACATCTGAGTTAGCGAATAGAAGTGTAATTAAAGTAAAGTTTAGCTAGTAAGTAAATTTCGACGTTTACAAAAGTACAGATTGGAGTATCACATATCAGTTTAAGATTAATTTGATGTTTAAATTTTATTAGAGTTAACTAGGTTCGTGGTGTTAATTAATATAACATTCTGTGTATGTATATTTTGTCGAATTCGCAACACACATAAACCACACGCTACACTATAAGCTTAAAAGATTGTGAGATCATTCGCAATCAACGAGAGTGTAAGAAATTTTATTAATATTCATTCTTAAGAAACATCTTTCCTTTGTTCACACACAATGTGGAACGTTTAGATACATATGGAAATGCACGTTGGAAGTCTGTTTTTGAAATATCATTCAGGAGGTCATGAAAAAGAATTGCACAAATATTCTCTGTTTTGACAGCATCAATTTTCGCGTAATTCATTAAACAACTGTTGAACGTGATAAGCTTTATAGTACTGTTTCGATCGATCTAATTGATAATAAGACGGAACGTGACACGTTAACGTAACATTACTGTCCGTGTTATGTCAAACCGGAAGGACGACTAGACGGTCGAAAGGAAAAGTGCTTTGCATACCGAACAATTGGAGAAAGGCCAGAACTTTTCTTTTCGTTTGACTGTCGACACGAAAAAATGGCTGACCTCGGTCTGACTTCGATCAAACGGTTGCCCCATTTTGACAGACGCGCATCGATAGTCTGGGTTAACTATGTAATAGCAAAACACCGAAAAAATTTAATCTCGAATTTTTGTATTCTTCCTTGTACATGACTTGAAAAGACCAGATGCATTTGAAGAAAATTTAATGGGACGTAATCCTTTGCTTAAATACTTTAAAAAAAAATTATATGAACGGTCAATTTGGCAGGCTAAACACACAGTTAGGACGAGATATAAATTATCTAACATAAAAAATCAAGGTAACATCACAATTACTGAATTCTTTCAAATGCATTGACATTTATACAACAAAAATAGCCAGGGCACATACCATCATTATAAACTTGCACAAAATAAATGATTTCTTAGTAACATTTCATTTAATTTGACTCCTTCAAATAATGCCATAGAATTCAATAGATAATGAAGTTCAATTTGATCTTATAACACTGAAAATCGTATCAAAAACACCGGAAATACTTCTTTCTACAATGAAACAATTTATATGTATGGAAGTCTGGTAGTCACCGTATAAATAATATTTTCTGGAGTTATTCGAAGAATTAGTTTTAGAAAGTAATAGAATCAATATAATAAGACAAACAATTATTAAAAATAAAAATATTATTTAGAAAAAAAATTCATTTGTTTCACAGAAGGAGTTAATATAAAATTATTTGAAACCTATATGTAATCTAGTAAAATAATTTATCATTAGACTAATCAATTTCAAATATTTACATAAAAATTTCAAAAAATCCAAAATACTTCGAGAAAAACGTATAGAGCCAAGGAAAAGCCTATGCAGTATTTGAATAAAATTTTAATATGAAAAATCGTATTTCTTCTAAAATGAAAACTCTGAAGTAGACAGTAAATATCACCATCATAAGTCCAAACAAATACCGATCCTATTATTTTTAGTTTGTAGTTGTACGCAGTTGAATATTGTAACCTTTTAATCGTCAGCCGTATTGTATAGTTCGGATTTTACAGGAGCAATAGTAGACAGATAATTCGTATACAATTAACCATGGTTATGCATCGTGCAAAGAGAAACAAAAACTTTCATTGAATGCAATTTAAACAATTTTTTTAATGCATGACTCAGTATCATTTCTATGTATCCGCAATGATTCGGTAAATATTAATATATTAAATATAATATTTTACATTAAATTGACAACGATGTTACAAAGAAAATAAAATAAACACTTACAATACCATGGAATGAAGTACGTAAGGTACCTTCGTCAAATACTATATCATCTGTCTTAAAAGTAAACTGTTTTAAAAGGTGTGCGAATCCTTTTTTTACCCACTGTATATAGTTTCAAGAAAACCTTGTACGTGTGATATAAGAAATCGAAACTAACAACAAAATTTATAATTCGATGTAATCTGAAATCCTACTGGTGATGTTAATATTATTTCGAAGCGAATATTTGTTGCATGGTTGCGTGAGTACACTATTTATTTATTTATACCTGATGGCATTTAAGCCAGGGCATCATAGAATGTAAATGAAAGAAAGCAAAAGCGACGACGCGACGTGCGTCGTGTGCTAAAATCGTGTTCATCGGCGTTCGATAAAGGATGAAATCGTGACGAAACACGCTGGTGTACCGGACGTGGTATCGCCGATACCGGAAAAAGACAGGCTTTGAAAGTTTCATGATTTTCAAGAAGAACCTTAAATCTCCGCAATACAAAATAATGTTGTGTAGGAAAATGTTACTTTAACACTAAACCTACCAAACTTTGTTTTTTCTTTACTTTATGATTACTGAAACATAATGGTGCATTCAACGAAATTTATGTGTACCTATATTATAAAAAATCCATATATATTATATTATACAAATCCAAACACATTTGAATATATTTTTAACAAAATAATGAACTACATACACAGAAAAAATAAAAGTAATACTCTTTTTTTGCACAATAATTTATTGTATGTTTGCCCTTACTTAAAAGAATCCTATAGGACTGGGAAATGAATAAGGATGTGTCACCTATACATACTTTGGAAACGAGAGAAGAGCAACGTATTTTTCTAAGCTTTCTGTATTTTGTGCTAAAGTACACGTAAACAAAATTCTTTGATTTCGAATTAAAACTATTCTTAACTCCGTTTAAATGCTGATTTTAATGATATTGAAATCAATTTATTATTAGATAGCTGCTGCAATCATAAATACAAATTATAAAGTCACTTGCTTCTCTATAAATATAAAATAGCAACCAGTTATAAATTTTAAAATGACATAGAACTGCGTCAACCGCAACTGATTATAGATTTTAAAATGACGTAAAACCACGTCCTGGTGGTAAGTGATTACATATTTTAAGGTAATTCTATAAAACTACGTCGACGGCTGCGAAAGTATTATTTTGTTATAGATATATAGATTAAACTAGATTTTTGTGAAACTTAGTAAAGGCGTTTTTTGCTATTTTAAAAAATAATAATACTTTTAATAATAAACTGCACATAATGTCTCAGTTGAATGCATCTTAAAGAATATTAATCAATGTTTATACTAATATAAATTATAATTGTTAATTTTAACTGTAATATTAATTAAATCTTTCAAATATACTGTATGTATGGAGAGGGCAGATGCTTCTATGCATAGCTGTATATGACTGGCTAAAGTAATAATTTCTGAGATGTATGAATAATTGTTTAAGTTGACAGTTAGTACACTAATAATGAAAATAATAGCGCTGTACAAGTTACACGGTTCACCCTGTATAAGAATATTAATTGTTACACCTATAGTAGATACTAGTGTATATACATAGATAGAATAAAAATCCACAGTAGTATATTCTACGCTCGTAGACATATAATAAGCGTTACTAACTGATTATCAAATGTATTAAATAATTATTTATAAAGCATAACACAATTTTCAATTTACTTAAACAAAGATTTATTTATAATCTAGGTCGTTTATAAATGATAAAACGAGGTATTATTATTTTAGGATGAGATTGACACAAAGGGGATCAATTATCCAATAATGTACAGTGGAATAAGGAATCAACCACAAGTTCCAGATCATTTTCCATTCCCTTGCAACGTAACATTCGGAAGGTATGTGAGAATTTAAATAATATATTGCTGCCATTGTAAATTTTCTTGAAATTCTTTGAATTTCTTTGAAAAGTACATGACGTGTACTTTTCAAAGAAATTAGGGACTGAGAAAATGATTACTTAACCCGACCTTAATTTTATTCCAATTACATCATATTTGTATTCCATGAAAGTCCCTAATGTTGTATTAAAACAGTGATCGATTTGGTGTAAAATGGTGCGTTTATAAAAATCAGACCTTAATTTTTTTTAACCTTGACTTTCTACTGGGTTTTCGGACAATTTTCGTAACAATATACGAGGGATATTTAATAAAGATTGGTACTAATGCTGTCAATAATTTATTACGAAATTTTACACATTCAAACTTTTGTTTCCTTCAAAATACTTCCCAACCGGTGCAATGCACTTATCCCATCTCCGTTGTCATTCCTGGACGACGTGCAAAAAACCATCCTTTGACAATCGCTTCCGAATCGCCTCTGAAGCTTTCACGGTCTGAATTTCATTGTCAAATCAGCGTCCTTTAACCCGTGCCCTATGATTTTCTTGATGTCTGCAGTTTCATGAATTACTTTATCGTCGACAGTTTCCCAGAAACAAAAGGAATTCTTGCACTTATCCTTATTCTACATTTACTCTACACGTCAAATATTAATATCATCAAACTAGTATTTCTCTTTAACTCCAAGAAAACGAATAATATTTATGTTTGTTGAATCCATTTTGATATCGCCGCTACGAGTCTGCTTGAATGTTATAAGGCAAGGGGTTAAGGTCCTTTTTGGCCGTCGAGTGAAGAAAGAAATCGCAAGGGGCCAGGTCAGGGCTGTAAAGCGGGTGAGATTCCGTGAAGATGCCATTTTTGGTAAGAAACTCGGTTACTTGTCTTGAGAGACATAAGGCCTGGCGTTGTACTGATGGAGCTTCCACTTTCCAACAAGTTCCCTTCTTTTTTTTCGGTGTGTGGTCCTTCATTAACTGACCCCGAACGTTTTTATAATACTCGGCGGTGACTGTAGTATGTCTGAGTGTACACCATCCCCTTGTAATCGAAGAAGGTGATGACCATGGCCTTAATCACAGTGAAAGCTTTAGAGGTGATTCTAAAGCGATTGTCAAAGGATGTCTTTTTACACGTCTTCCAAGAGTAGCAACGGAGATGGAATTCGGAGAGTAGAGGTTGGATAAAGCAACATTAATCTGTCATTTTCAGTAAATAACTTATAAAAAGTTGACAACTGAGCTAGCGAATAGAAGTGTAATAAAAGTTCAGTTTACCTGGTATGGAAATTTCGGTGTTTACAAAAGTGCAGATTGGAATATCAAATATCAGTTTAAGATCAATTTGATGTTTAAATTTTATTAGAGTTAACTACTTTCGTGGTGTAAATTAATATAATATTCTGTGTACGTATATTTTCTCGAATTCGTAATACACATAAACCACACCCTACACTATAAGCTTAAAAGATTGTGAGATCATTCGCAATGCGTTGCATTCGACAAGTGCATTGCATTGACTGGGGAGTATTTTGAAGGAGACACATGATTGAATGTGTAAACTTTGATAATAAATTATTGACAACATTATGTCATGTTCTTTATTGAACATTCCTCGTACATTACTTTTATTGCATTGACACTTATCCTACCTGTGTTATTGAGTTGACACCCCATATCTAACATGCGTCTACCTTCTACCATTCATGAATTCCTACTCAAGCGTATGTTTATTATGAGGCAAGATCGTACTGCAGCATGTGCTTCAATTACGGAAATAGAAAATGCACATTAATAAGACATTAAGAGTCTGCATTATTGCTTCAGTACAAATTAAAAATGTGAACATCCTGAACTCAGATAGACAAAACAATACATTGTCGAGATGATTAAATTTTTCATTTTTCCTTCTTCTGTAAGAATATGAGAAAAAGTACGTCGTTTCGTTTAAAAAAAAAGCGACGACCTGAAAGTCACATGACAAAATGACCTCGAGAACAAATTTTTTTCCATCATTACATATGCCGATATGCAGTTTTAAATCGTGTAACTTCGACCTATTTTTCATAAGATCATAAATAACGGAGATATCTCGATGATCCCATTTAAATGGTCTACCCTGTATTACTCGACAAAGTTTCTCGTGCTTTTTCAACACAAATATACAGGATGTATATAAAAATATCTTCTCCATGAGAAATATTTTTTACGTAATTTAAATGATTTCATGAGACGAATCGGATGGCGTGCTGTATGTTATAGTAAACATTGTCATGCATTTATCCATCTATAATAGTACGACCTTGAAATGACCTTGAACTCTAAAAATTTTAAACTTATACAAAATGTACTTTAAAAATTTTAAACTCACTTATATAATTTTTCCCCCATCTGGTTCGTCTCTTGAAACCATTGAAATTACGTAAAAAACATTTCTCGTATGATAACAGATAGAGAAGATATTTTGGTGGTTTGTTTTAAGCGGAACACCCTGTGTAGACGAATAAATAATGATGTTATATCTATCTTGTGTTTCATCTCTGATCCAAGTCCGTGCTACAAGTTCAATAGTTCAATGTTATAGTTTCCAAAACAAATTGAACGATACTGATTTTTGTTTTCAGATCTCTGTCTGCCCCTGAGAGCGTGCATCAGTTGAGACCTGGCGACATAGATGTTGTCGGCGGTCTAGGCGATTCGTTGGTCGCCGGAAGCGGAGCTTTAGAAGAATTCGCAATTGGAACATTCATAGAAGCTCGCGGAGTTAGCTGGTGTGTAGGTGGTCAAGGTGATTGGAGACGGTTCTTAACCGTTCCTAATCTACTGAAGGTACTAAGTGTATTAAACGTGTGGCCTTCGTCGAATCAACTTAAGCGAAATAATATGACTTAACGACCGTAACATGCTCGTCTTACCGTTCGACATTAATTATTTCCTTGTTAGACGAACTCGTTTCTAAACTTTAATTCACAGAGTACCATTTTTTTAACTCTAGAACTACGGAAGGGGAACGTATTTCTATGTATATCACGTTGGTAAAAGGGACAGTGTATTGAAAATACGCAAATCGGTAAATTGACTAATTTCTTCGATTATATATTACGGTAAAACTGGAGAAGAATCTCATAAAATACACTGTTATGACATTTTAATTATTTTTATAAGAGTTTACGAACCAGTCATTCTGACTGCTTTGGTAGTTTTAGTGTTAAGAGGATCTCTTTGTGGGATCAAATATAGGTGATATTTGTGACTTTGTTTCTGAAAAGTCAAAATATCCGTTAAGCTGTAACCTTCAATTGACTCATACATTTTTTGGCTTCGGTAATTATGTGTAAAAATTTAATAGTAACCCTCCGTGACCCCCGTTACTTTTATTGCTTCCGTTATGCCACTGGGTCTTTTATGTCCAGACCTATTATTTTTATCTTATAGGCTTCCAAATATCTGCAACCAATCAGGGATACTTTCCTGAGTTCAATAATTTTAAAAATTGAATGTTAAAAGGTTTTTTTAATAACAGTCCTTTCGTTTCGGAGATACTTGAGCGCGCTTGTGCCATAAAAGACCTAAGGGGGTCACGGAGGGTTAAAAAAGATATAAACTGATGAGTAAGTCTTGATTTTTTTCATGACTGTCACAACAATAACACTCCTGAAGGATTGTGCATGTCAAGTTTAGTGTCGCTTATAATCCATAAACTTGTTTTTGTAACCCACGCAATGATCATTCGTAACAAATGGCTTCGTAACAAATTTTAGCTCATTTCTATCTTTAGTTCGTTTTTCCAAAGTAATATTTTATAATTTTGGCATTTAAAAAATGGTACATTTTTGTATATAAAATTTCATGTCAGTAGATCAATTACTTTATGGGATATTGTAGCCATCGCGAAACAATTCGAGGTGCATGTTACAGCTCATAAGTTTTTTTACCATGAAACTTTTTTTTAAAAAAAAAACAAATACCCGTACTAATCTCATTATTAATATCTTTTTTACGATATTTACGTGACTTATAAAATGCTAATTAGGTACTTTTACTTCTATTTCAAGAACCTACAGAATCATTTAAAACTATTATTTTGGATTGTTGCAACAGGTATTCAATCCCAACTTAACCGGGTATTCGACGGGTACAGGAGAATTTATTTCTACGAAGGCGAAACTAAATATCGCCTTTCCAGTCGCAGCTACAGAAGACGCATTGCAGCAGGCTCGAATTCTCGTCCAACGGATCAAAAGCGATCCTAAAGTCGACGTTAAACGACAATGGAAGGTATCCTGAATTAAACATATTTAGATTTTAACAAATGTTAGCTTAATTCTGTACAAGCTGTCGTGTACAAAAGCTTGTAGTAATAAAAATGGATTAAAAACGTGTTGCCACATTCAATTAAAAATCAAGATCAGATTTCATGGATTATTAGTATTTAATGAATTATTATATATTATTTATATGTAAAAACTTATTTTGCAATATTTGAATAGAAATCAGAACAGACTTAATGTTTATTTAATTAATTTAAAATCTGGAACCTATCGTATGTACAAGAAAAAATATAGCTTTTCACTGTATCGTACTTACTTTGGCGACTATTACTAATTTACTAATTCACGTATGTTCGTCGAAGAATAAATTGAGCAAAATATTTTTACATTTTTCAGCTCATCACTATCTTTTTCGGTGCGAACGACATATGCTCTGCGCAGTGCTACAGTCCTGCAAAGTTTTCACCGGTTCGTTACGCTCTTCATATACGAAGGGCATTGGACTTTTTAAAAATCGCTCTACCTCGTACACTAGTTAACCTTGTGCCAGTTATAGGTAATTAATTAAAGAGTGTCACAATTTTTTCACAATTTAACTCCTTGCGATCGACTTAAGCAAATTTTTAATATCGATTAATTCATAACAATAAACGAGCTTCTTTCTAGTTAGAACTTGTAATTTTATTTTATTTACTAACTATGAAATTCGTATACAAGAACTAAAATCAATTAATAAAATATGTTCATTATTGTTCTAATACGGAACCACGGGGGTCGGTTATAAGTTTTCAAATTTCATTACACTTCTTTCGTCGTTTTATACACTTCATATTATGTTGAATTTATTCTTGTGAATTAAAATTTGAAAAATATCAATTTTCAATACGAAATTATACTTTCTTTGTTTGGAAACTACTTCAGTATCAAAAATGTTATATGATTTTATTGTTACGGAATCTATCTTTAACACAAATGAACAATATACTTTATGTGCTTGTAAACATATTTATAATTCATAGTGTAAAATAGTTTTTATAACATTCTTCAGTATACGTGACAGAGTATAAACACAGTATGCAGAACACGAATTATAAAATAAACATTTAAAAAATTGTAAAACATCTGAGTAAATAAGATTATTTATAAAAGTACATATAGTGATGAAACATATGAAGTATCGTTATTTTTTGTTCAGATGTTACAGTCTCCATAAGAGTGCCTCGAAGCGCCATGTGCAACATTTTGCATCCCCTCTACTGTGCTTGCATGCACAAGGGCAGTCAGCCGAGCAATACAGCCTCCAAAATGTCGCATCTTTATCAACAAGCAGTGGAAAGCCTGATACATTCAGGAAGGTATGATACGTGTTAAATGATTCATCCATTTGCCCAAGTGATTAAATCCACAAAAATAGAAAAATAGAAAATATAAAAAGTTAAGCACCAATCAAGTGCTTTGGCATTCAAATTTGAAAAAAATTCAAAAAATGAAGTTAATCACTTCGGCCTGTGACCTGCTGAAATTACAGTAAATGCAAAACTTCTTTTGCGAACCATGAACACAGAAATATGATATACATATAAGAATTTCATTTGAAATAGTTAATAGTCTCATTTTTAATTACGAGAGAAAACATGGTATCAATATTTCAGATACGACAAATCGGCAGATTTTACAGTGGTCCTGCAACCATTTATTAAATTGTTTAATGCTCCAAACGCGGATCCAAATAGAGCATCGCCAATCGACCCCAACTTGGTCACATACGATTGCTTTCACTTTAGCCAAAAGGGCCACGCATTGGGTAAGAAAATAATTAACAATAATAATAATATAAATTATACATCCGAATACTATCTATATTTAACCGTATATGTAGCGTCTTTTTAACCAAATTGCATACATTTATTTTGTATGGAATATTTACAATTGTTTGTAGATTTTACATATTTTTACCGTACACAAATGTACAAAATCAAATAATTTACAAATTTCAGTGAAGACTGATAATATTTATACTTCATTTTTTTTAAATAAATAGACACCTTAAATAATGATATCAACTTTTACCTTCTGTTTAATACGAAACATGAAATCAGCATTTTGCATAAATATCCGCCATCTATTTATCATTAGTAAATTAACGAGAAATACAGATAATTTGCTTGTCGTTTCGTAATAAAACTAGATAAAATTAAAAGGGTCTGTAATAGAGCAATCATTCTACACACGTCACCTGACATTTGTTCGTCAAACAAAATGTGCGATAAAAACTGATGAACAATTTCATTTCGCATGTTGTACGTAGACAGGAAATGTTATGCGGAAAAATAACAATACAAAATTATCAGTCGACATCCAGCATCTTATTAACCTTTGATTAGTCACGTGCCTTACAATCACATGATCAGCCACGTGGGATTTGTCACACTATACATGAAAAACGTCTATAAGCTATATTATTATTATTGTGGACGTCTGTTATAATCGATATATACAGTTATGTTTCCTAAATTAAAAATAAAACGTAATATATTATTTTCATTTTTAAATTCTGAAAACAAGACTTAACATAAAATAGTACTTTCTAATTAACGAAAATTAGAATCATCTCAATGCTTATAACTTAACAACATAAACTCAATTATGCGAAAGCACAAAATTCGCACGATGGAAACAATATTCGGAACGTTTAAAGATGGCTGGGGTCTATTAAACCCCACGTGCAGAGATGAAAGTTTAAAGTAGTATTTGATGAAATATATATGAGGTGACTGTTGAAGAATCTACTGTTAATGGGCGGCAGATTCAACCTGTCTTACATGAAACAATTGATTTATTCACTCAAACATGCAAACATGCTGTCAGTAATGTTTTTATTGCTTATTCCGTTGATCATTGTTTTTTCGAAGACAAAGTTGTGGCAGAAAGATGGCGATTTGGTGGACAGAATCATAGCTTAAAATTAGATTGTATAGATAAAAATAATTGGTTGTGAAGTCCACAAAACGGTAATTATAAATATCAATATTTAAAAATATTTCTTCAAAAAAATGAACATAGGTACTCAGGACTCGGGTATGTCTGAGGTATGATGAGTTCAAGATCAATGATTTTTTGTAGGATATATGTGAGTGATTTGTCGCAAAAATAAAAATGAAAAATAATATCACACTACTTATTCCTATATCAGTTTTATGCACTTCTTATACATCGATGCATCTGAAAAATGCAATTACACTTTTTTTAGTTCCATTTGTAACAATGACTCAATTTATTTGACAGTTTCTGCAAAGCAAAATGAATAAACTATGATTAATAGTTATTAATATTGTTTATCGTTACGATTGTACTTTCATTTCCTTCAGATTGTTCTTCTATTAAAATATGTATAATAAAATTCTCAAAAATGTATATCGAATGAATATATTTGTACATTCAATAACATGTTTTTATTATAATTATTATTTTGTATATTTTAGAATTACATTTCAGACAAGTATACTTGAATTGAACTATAAATTTGATTTCGGTATTGGTCACGTGTCTTGTCACTTTATTATTTTTGAAAGTAATGTAAGTCCATTCACGGTTAACAAAAACACTGTTTTATTAGGAGAGTATTTATAAGAATGGTCATATAATAAAATTAAACGTGTCCAGATATTAAAAGAACGAAACAAGCTTATTAGTGTTTAATATTATTTTTAAAGAGGGTAAATTGCGAAATCTAAAATTGCTCCAAGTAAATAAAAGTGGCCCTATACCACTTTTTAAAAAACGGCTCAATTATCAGGGTAAGAATAACAGACGAGGCCATGCAGCTATCTTTGTATAAGATTTTTATACATACGTGTACAATGGGCTGCATATCGTCAGGCGTTAAAACTGCATTCTATCAGAAACAAGGTCCCACTTCGCGTGAGTGGTCTGTATTTAACATATCCTGAATCTGTGCTGCGAGTTTTATGCATTTACATAAGATATGTATGTGTAAAGCATGAAATAATAATTTTAATACTGAATAATGTTTTGTATTTTATTATTAATTTGTTACACATTAAAGAGGAAAGGCATGTCTATTTAATTTCGTATCTGTGGATCATTATATGTATATGTACTTAGATTTGTATAGAACATGAATTTTCCTGGACATTCGCAATGTATTAATATACAAAAAAAACTGTAATACGAATGTATATGGATTTACTGAACAATGTTAGTTCCTTGAATTATTATATAACTTTTATTTAGTGTTTCTTATAAAATCAATCATTATTAATTGATGAGATGTTATTCTGTGATTTTACTTTTTCAAATTTTTTTAGGGGCGAATCTTTTATGGAACAATATGCTTGAACCAGTTGGAAACAAAACGAACCACGGACTGCCTGAAATATTCGAAACAGTTCTGTGTCCGAACGAGGAAGCGCCATATATATTTACAAACGTCAATTCAAGGTACTTCCACATGACTGGAAGACAAGATGGCATTATGCCTAGATAACGCACAGAAGGTGCACTGATGTCGATACTTTTATTTGTGATAATTATCGATACGATGAAAAGGAAAAATTCCTTAAACCAGTAAAATACTAATAGTTGCATTACCGTCAGGCAGATACGTATATCGAAACAATATTATAGTATAATACTTATTATTATATTGTAAAGAAAACAATATTATATCAGGTTGACACAAAAACAATTTCCATTTGCCTTTTTTAAACTTATTTCGAGTTATGAACCTTCGAACTAAATTTAGTGATTATTATTAATCTTCAAAGTTATACGACTATTACGTATTACTTTAATAATTAACTTTAAGAATTAATTTAATTATTACTTGTAAGTATTAATATAGTAAATTGCCATTGTCTTTGGAAGAAATTATTTATATTTCATTGTTAACGCAATATTATAAATAGGTATAGACTGTTACGTAAAAAATGTTCCAAAAGTATTGCATATTAGGGTGGAACGACAAAATTAGTATTGTGTGTGTGTTTCCTAATAGTGAAACCAACTTGCCTTTAACTTTCCAGATTAAGTCTGCAACAGCTAGTTTCTGTAAACAAAATTTCGAAGTATCTTTAAAGTTTTAATTTTTTATTTTTTTAAACATATTTTTAATGTTTTGTATTTTTAATTTTTAATACTCTTTAGGTCAAAAATGATGTTTCCTTTTGTATTTTTAGTTAAAATTCAGTTAATATAAGGAGACAACTAAAATTTTGTAAAGAATACGTAAGTTATTGATTTTTACAATATACATAAATGAGAAAATAAAGAAATCGTGTGATATGATAATTTTCGTTAGTGTACTCCCAAATCCCTTTCATTTATAATTTTCTATACGTAATAAGAGAAATTATCTGGTTCAAATAAAAAATAAATTACTATAGATTAATCAAAAATCACGATAAACTCATAAAATCAATAAAAATAATAATTGAGTGGCTTGCGGGCAGCTCAAAAAATTTGTTAATCGAGTTCAGATTTTAACAGCTTCAATATCATTATAAATGGCAACCATTTCTCACTATTATGTAGACGTCATGAATAATAACAAAAAACCTTGCCCCTATATTTCGTCCCACCCTATTGTATATGTATAATGAATTGTGTACTTTATTATTATCAGCATTATTGCATTGCGTTCCATGGCAAATAATGAATCATACTTATTCAAACGAAGTATCACAACTTCTATAATTATCGAATTTTTGTAATTATAGAATTGTATTATTAAGAATTAAAAGTAGAATCTATTTGCGCATAAAATATACCGTGTGTTTTAGCCCGTGAAATTTAACGAAGTTGTGACAAATGTCTGAATTTTATGCAGGTATGGAAACTCTCAAAATAATGAAACATTCGGTGAAAGGAAGAAATGTCGAGGATGTATGTACTTTCAAGTACATTTCCTGACGTTTGTAGGATGTGACCTTAAATCTCATGACCAGCAATCAAGGTCTGAGCACCCGTAACCTCCAATCAGTCGTATTCTTTGCTGTAAAAAAAATGTAAAAAATTTGAATAATGAGTGAGAGTTTAACTGAAGGTCTGTGTAAGGTACAGTCGTGGACGTTGAAAGTCACACAGTCCAATTAAATGTATTATACAAAGTATTACAATTATTGCCTCTTGTTAAATGGCAAATAATTTTGTGTTTATATATACGATGTCGTTGAAAATATAATGTTTAGTTCAGTTATTATATATTATATATTAAAGAAGTGTTAGAATATTGATGGAAATACTATTATCATTCAATAATTCAAACAATTTGAAATGATTTTGTTAAGTCTGTATTTATATTACTTTAACGGGAATGTTACAAAAAAAAAACAATTTTAGTGATTTTTCAATGTTTTACTTGAATTTGAATTTTTGAAATAAAAAATCATTTTCTTCTAATTTCATTAATACCTACAATAAATTCTTGTGCTGTGTTGTATAAAGTACAGGACTTTATTTCATTAACAATTTAAAGTTAGTTTGTGTGTACTTAAGACCGATACTCCTTATGTTATTGGAGAATGATTTAACTATTAAAAGACAATACTACTTTTATTAATACTTCACTAAATTGTCATTCCAATTATGAGATATTTAATTACGAATTATTTTATATTAATATAAGTTATTAATTACGAAGATTACTCTTTAAAGGTTACAATATAATATCGAAACTTTTTTGTATTTAAAAAGTAATTTCAATAATCTCAATTCAAATTTTAACTCTTATTAAGGACTTACTATTTAGAAATCGAAGTTACTGAAATTTCGATAAAACAAAAATCGCTCTTTCGTACTTTAAGGAATCTTCGTAATATTTGAAAGTACATGACAGTTTTTTCTACAAGGGTTACTTATTGATCCACTATAGTATGCAACGTACAAAGACGACTCAAGCGACTCTACGCACCAGTTGACCTTCTAGAAGAGCATCGCGTTGATAATGTACAACTTATCGATTATATAACTGCTACCATTACAAAGGAAGTATTACACACTCTCTCAATGATTTCGTGAAACGAA
Organism: Dufourea novaeangliae; assembly: GCF_001272555.1. Classification (NCBI taxonomy): domain Eukaryota; kingdom Metazoa; phylum Arthropoda; class Insecta; order Hymenoptera; family Halictidae; genus Dufourea; species Dufourea novaeangliae. The sequence goes on along the minus strand of NW_015374156.1, from coordinate 263,600 downwards.
ACTGAAATATTCATGTACAAAACACAGTGTCTTTATACTGATACAGAACGACTGTCCTTGATGTCCTTTTTAATAAAAGGTAATAAGATTAATTGTTCAAATAATTTCACTTTATTAATTACGAAAGTTCTAATGTACAGGTGAATCGGTATTCATGACGTGTATAATAACTAGAAATTAATAACACATCTGATTCCTTTATTAAAGGACTCGTTGCTGCCTGAAAATTTGTCTCTAAACGTATGAAATCGACTAAATTGTTCTACAAACATATTTTGCTTATTATACATATTAATTACTGGTATGCGAAGGGATATTCAGTCCACAAGCTGCGTCTGCTTTGGATTTGGTAATACCCTGTTACGTTCGATGACTTTCCCCGTGACCTCTTAACCTTTAACCTCTTAATTTAAAGATAAGTTCGCTGCTGTCGGGGTCGTACAGCATGGCCCGATTTTCCAGGACATCCAGTTCCGAGATTGGAAGCGTTCGTGTCCCCCACTACTTTTGAAGCCTCTTTTTTGGATATAAAAATGGACACACAAGCTTGAATATCGGGTTCATTCTCACATAAAAGTCGTACAAGCAATACTCAGTATTAGTCCTAGTCGAGAATTACCCTAAGCATACAGTAGGTACATCAAATTACTCTTAGCCATTACAAACTATCAGAAACCCCCGTATTTCTCAGTACGTCAAAACCAAGTAACCTGGACTTAGCTTCCACTGTACACTTTACACTAACCATTTGTAAAATCGTCTCTTACGTAATACAGTATACATATGTTATTAAGTTAGAGTTGTTCATTTCGACTCCGTTTAATGTCTATGTAAATTCCCAGCCTGAAGCGAACCCAGAACGGTGCACTTTTACCGCTCGAACTGTATCGAATTATAAAGTTACGAGGCATATTAATATTTCTAGTGGTTCTTTCGAGTTCAGCTGTAGATTCATCCACGAGTTCCAACCACCTAGCAGTTTCTTGCAGTTTAGTTATAGGTTCTTCCGTGACAACCTGCTTCCATGATAACCAGTTGTATACAAGTTTCGACAAAATTGCCAACAATTAATAACAAAAGTTATCTAAAAAACCACAGCCATTTGTTTCCTCATTGGACTTGGGTTTTGCAGGAAACGTCAGTTGACAAAATGGTAAAGCAAATTGGCAGAAAGTCTTGCAACATAACCTATGTCAAATTGAGGGCCAAACCGAAACAAGGTTTGCGCAAACCAATTTGCTGCATATGTTGTTGCCAATGTGCGCGCAAGGTGTTTATACCAAATATTGCATAAAACATGTAGCCATAACTTTGTAACAGGCATTGGACAAAATTTCGCTTTGCAGGTTTGCCTGACTGGGTTCCTTAATGGCTCCCTACACTACGTTAAGTGTAGGTTCATCCACGTGACCCCCTACAGTTGAGTCGTAGGTTCATCCACGTCACCCACCTTCCAGTGGCTCCCTAGAGCTTAGCTGTAGGTTCGTCCGTCACTAATAAATTCTAAAACAAAGGCCACTCGTCGGTTTCACAGCCGCTCAGCCCTGGACTCGTAACTACCCCTACTTTAATCATTTATGCTTCCGGTCGTGTGTGCTACGCTGCTTCTTATCGAGTATGAGCGAGATCAATAATGTTAATTTGCACTCTTTATAATTAACCTTTCTTTTTACTTAAATCTAATCAGGAAACGTCTAAATGTATGCGACTATAATTTGTTCTGGCTTCAACGTTAATTCCATTAGAAGATTAACAGTTAAAATAATTTTATCAATCGTTAATTGAAACTTTTATTATTGTACAGCACTTGTTCAGTTAAATTATACGATGGTATACAGTACTTCCATTAATTTTTGCATTACATGAACTTTCTACACTTGTTTCAAATTTTCAATATTTTATTATGTGGGGTTAAAAGTAGTCTATGTTGTTTTAATGTATGAAGGTGATCTATGGTAAACATTCTTTACCGTTCCTATAACAGTGTTCGTATTATCTTTTAACTTTTATAGTATTTTCCTTTGCTTGATGTTCATTCGCTAGACTTTATTCATATTTGTAAGCATTTAATGAATTCTATCCATGTATACAAAATTTCAGTAAAATCATAATAAAACATATCTATAGCACCTGCGACTCCATAGAACTCGATGATTTAATATTCTCTTCGAATAAGTCATTTACATGTTTATTTTAAAATAATAAAACCCCTAGTAAAGAACACATATTGCCTTTATAAATCACCACATTCACCGTAAAACTGTATATATACACTGCCGCCTCGTAAGTATTTTTCCATTTCACATTAGATTTACTTTACTAAAAAAATGTGCCGTATTTAAAAAAAAAAAAAACTAATTTCCTTTGCAATAAGGACCATAAAGCAAGTAAAAACATGACTGTTTAATGAGCAAATGACATTTCATTAAAATGTGCAATTTTGCAAGGAATTTTCAATGAATTTTCATTGCACGCTAGAAGGACGTATTTCGGCATACTTATCCTTATTAACACGTTCCCATGTCCAGTGGGCCACTGGTGGCCCAGGACAAACTTCTCACAGTTCACCTCCTCATGTGACGTACATTGTACGTTACACACTTTCGTTCGTAAAATTGATATTTATACGCTTGTAAACTGCGTATGACGTGCACTATAAAAGTTTATGCATACTGTATATTCGGATGTGGGCCATCGATGGCACACGTGACATGAGCGGAAAGTCACACAAAAAAGCTTGGGTACGTGTTGAATAAAAATGCATATTGGTGGACTACTTAAAAATTCAATAATAAATATAAGAATTTGACATTTATCCCGAATCGCTAAATATGGTAGTTTATTTCGGGCCCAATTGATAGGAATGTGCATACCTCCGAATATAAAAGCCCATAAAAAGAGCTGCCACAGTTAATTTTTGCATGAATATCCGCATTCTATCTATAGCTTCATTAGGTATTTTTATAGGAACATTCATCACATCAGGTGACTTCAAGTTATTCATAAGCCACGCGTGATAGTTGATATATTGGCGTACGGAGATTTCGGAAATAGAAACGACTGAAAAAACGTGATACACGTGTACAGTTGTTTGAATTGAAAAAAGAACTATGATACATTGATGTGGGAGATGTTGATAATAGAAAATTATGGTAATCAATGCACCCATCTATTTATATATTAATATAATGTATAAACATGTGCCCAAAAATGCTTCATTGAAAAATTATAAGCGTTCACGCTCGATAGAACTGTATTACTATTAAAAATAACTTCAGTTGGAAAAAAACAACATTGACAAATTGAATCATAACTGTACCCTAAGTATTTTAAGAAATTTCCGTTTGAAATCATTAATCACGGTTGACCCAGGAATGTTATGAGTTATGAGATGCTGACCATGAATATTGATTTATGTAACTTTTAAACGCGCAAACGGTTTTGCCGAATATATGTATAAACGTTGATGGCGGCCTCTCGTCCGGCGATACCCTCTTTGAATGATATACCGAATAATTTGCAAAAGGTTGCTTCCAGTTTCTAACCGCATTCTACAGTTTAAAAATAAACAAAAATATAAATCCTAAATTCAGATGTTCTTGTACTATCAATGCTTTCGTTTGGGAATCCTAAAAGCACATACACTTAATTCTGTTTTTGCACGAATGTTCTTTACACGATTATGATTTAACGCGATCTAGAAAAGATGTAATTCCCATTCTGCCCAATTTGTTTGGATCTAACATGGCCCGCTGAATTTAACTGTTTAGCCTTATAACGGCGAGTGTGAAAGTAGAATGTGTATGGAGTTAATCTAAGGATGAATGTGGCGATTTCATAACATGTGTTTTAGAATTTATATATTTATAAATGTGAAGATAAAGGCAAAATTTGAAAATTCAGACGTTATGGGGTTAAAAATCGTCACTTAATTTGAATTCCAAGTAAAAATATTTCTATTTATTTTTCTAGAAAATTACTCTCAGTTAAAAATAAACCTTAATTGATTTATCGTATTATTCTTACTGATTTTTATGACATGAAGCAATGCTCAATGTTTTCATATGCACAGTGTCTTTCCTTAAACAGATTTTTCGGAAAATATCTATCTTGTTAAAACGGAATTAACGGTACACAATTTTGTGAAATGAATTTTAGCACATCATTTGATTGAACGGCATCAAAATTGCAGCAAAATAAACTCGAACTGTCTATTTGGGGATATAAACATCACGAGGAATTTTCATTTGATTCAATTGGAAATTTGTACATATATTCAAATAATAGTTTCTCTTAAAAGCACATTGAAATCAACTAATAAATTGGTAAGTATGTAGAACAATTTTGTATTAATAAATCAAATGACGCGGTCACATTTTTGAGTAGTCAAGGGTTCAAACACATAATATTATTTAAATTAAAAAAAAGGTAAGCTAACTTACAAGATTTTTAGTGTTTGTTAAACAAAATTGTTTTCAATTTTCTTCGTCCTGATCTGTGTTAAAAATTGCGAAAATGTTGATTAATAGAAGGGTATGCAGATTATTTAAATTATTAAAGTTGTTCGAATTTCATTGAAGTTCTAACTTTGAATATCTATAATAATATTTGTCTATATTAACGTTCAAAGAACGATGCTTAGGATAACTCATATGAAATTTAGCAAATGTATTCGAATTATATATAATGTCATTGAAATTCTCACTCCTTCATATGTACTAGAATATTTCTTTCTATACTAATTACAGAAAACAATGTTTTACATAAAATTTTATTGACAGTACAATATATTTTCAAAATTTCTTGAAATTCTGATCATATTATTGAAATTTTAAAAATCTCATTCATTCGACTTTAAATATTTCAACGATTGCCGTGAAGCTCGAGACGTTTTATTCTGACCATTTTGTCTAATCCTTCTAAACTTTTTCTAACTTCCACAGATATTATCGAAATGCAAATACTGTTGCACACGATAACAGTAAAGTATTTGTGACATGAAAGAATCAATGATGTGAATCTGGAGCAATGTAAAAAAATTAGGTCACTACCAGTTAAGAGTCTGGCCACCTTTCACTTTTTAACCCTTGTGTCAATAACCGGGTACCCTAATTACCGATTTCCAACTTGCGTTTAAAACTCTTTTATGTTCCTGTTGAAGTGTCGGAAAACCGTATTGGATCCTTGTTCTTTGGATAATTTCACATCGATTTACATTTACAAACTAAAAATATACGCAAAACGTTTAAGGCTGAACATTTCACACGTACTTATACGCTTGTTCAACAACGGGGTACCCATTTAACGACAGCTATAGTTCAGTGGACTACAGCCCGATTGCCCATCACTGATACCCCATCACTTTCTATACACTCACGCCATTTCTCGCACATTTGGCGAATCCCCTATGGAAAAAATAATGGCGACTTTGAGTTAATAATTAATTGTGGGGGTCACGAATTAATTTGTACACCTAATATAATGTATGAATTTACTGTGCCATACTCAATTCTATTTTATCTAACCCAAATTTTATTTAATGACATAGCGAGAAAGAATGCAGAAATGAAACGAGATTAATATTGAACTGAAAATCGTATGTACACTACACTTGACACAAAATTAATGAGTCTGAGCAAACCCTACACCAACCATATACACGACCATCTGACGATACGTTCCAAGGTTAATTAATGTTGACCTTAACATTACGGGTAACATTATATCAACTAATGTCAAGGTTAATAGTACCAAATGCTGGATTTCTACCAAGCATTTACAAATATACAGGGTGATACTGGGTAACAGGACCAAGAATATCCTTCACCGTTTAAAGTTTTAAAGTATTGTACTACTGGCGAAAAAGTTCGGACCGACAAGAGACGTGTTAAGAATTCCACACCACACATTAAGGCTGTATCTTAAGTGATTGTACTTCTAAGATATGGACCTTTTGTGGACCCGTCGTACTCATTACGCCGATTAAACATTTCATTATACATAAGTAAATGTACATACATCAGTAAATACAATAATGGCGTGATGATTCAGCGCTAACATAGCAATTGAGTAGAAAGTAAAATATCTTGTGAAGTATTGTGTTTTCAATGACCTCACCTTATATCTTTTATACGCAGAATAATACGAGAAATCAATTTATGCGCATAAAGTCGTAGTGTCCCATTAAAAAGAAAACGTGCAATTGCCTTTTGCAAGTGCACCGATGCACTTGTGAAAATAATCATACAGTCGAATTATAGAGCTTGTTGAACAGTGCAAAATTTTACTCCACAATTTTATTTTAACTTCACTTGGAACAGAACTATAGCCTGCCTCAGTAGTCAGAATCACCCTCCTGTATATTGATGGCTCACTATCAGTCTAGACAAGTAGACCAGAATCTGCACAGTCATTATGGAAATTCAGGTTACCGTATTTATGGCATGAGTATCACAACAGTAGAAAAATCGCTATCCAACAGATTTTTTAAATTATTTACGATGGGCCAAGCAATAGACACATTAATCTCATTGACTCGAAAAATATAAATTTCTATACTTTAGAGACAAAATTCAAGTGAAAAAGAAAAGATAATGTTTACGTGGATTTCGTCACATGTAGACATCGTTAGCAACGAAAAAAACGTAGAGAGCAGTAAAAGAAGCGTCCACCTTGCCAGTAACAGAAGGAACCACCAAAATTTCCTTCACTGATCTCCCAGAACATTATGAAGATAAACTTTAACATATACGAAACACTGAATGAAAAAACTCTGCAACACCACATGATTTGGAAATGAATAGAAAGCACGAATAATGAAATTTTCTAAATTTTTGAAAGACTGAAGACTGCATTAGACTCTAACTTTGCATGGTATATTTATCTTAACTCATCGGTGGTTAATAAAAACTGCACTAAATTAATGTGACCATTTGCAAACGACAAAGTGGTAGTCTTTAATCGATCAATTTTTGCCCATTACACAAATTGTTAAGATATGACTTGGGGTTACAGTTGTATAGAAAAAATGCTTTAGAAAGAAAGTTTACTGAATATTGCAAACCACTTCAAACTTCTACACTACAGTATTTTATGTACCTTATCTCGTGCGTGACAATTTAATGAGATACCAATGACGGGAAACGTCTGACGTAAAAATTAACTGTTCGTAACTGTACGGTATAAAATCTACCAGTCAATTTATGCAAAGTAGTGTTCTTCCTATGCAATCGACAGCAAATATTGTGCGTCTTCCACACCGATCCGGAAAAACGCACTCAAGCGTAAATAATTTTTCTTTACATACACGAAAGTCAATCTATAATTTCGTATCCTTGAAATGTGAGATCTCAGAATTTTGTTTCTAATTTTAGCGACATCTCTGTATCGATGTACGATGAACACGCGAGTTTCATATTCGTCGCGGAAGTCCTATTATGGGTACGCCAATCATTAGCATAAATTTCGAACGGTAACTACGTACGGTCACACGCATGCGAAATGTTAAAAACTGAAAGTTAGAGTTCTCATCAACAGTAGAAATATTTAAATAATGATGACTTTCGTCTTCAGTTGTGTCTTTCATATTTTACATTTAAAAAAAGTTTGATTGTCTGAATACAGCTTTCAATTGAAATATAATTGACTTTTGTTCTTTTAAGATGATAGTAATATTATTCATATTTAGATAAAACAAGAAGTACAGAATATTTATCCACTCTATTAATAGTAGGTATATTATTAGTAACTTCCGAATAATTATTTCACTTTTTAGAAATGATATCTTTGTAATGTTAAAACCAACGTTATATTTAACTTCGACGGAAAAAACAGTAGAAATTTATTTCCTTTTCTTCAGTCGCATCAAGATATAACTAACTTCCATTCAATTGCGATTGATTTGTTTAACATTCCTTATTTGTCATTCTCGGCAACAAATAGAAATTAATATTCTATTAAAGGAAAAAGAATAAATGTTCATGGAATTTTAATTTTCTAATAATACGCTATTATTTCCTCTGCATTGAAAACGATATTTGACTTTTATTTACGGATATAGTAAACTACTGCTGCAAATAATCTTTGCAAACTTTCTTCGAAACTACATAAATAATTTTTATCACGTGGACATTAGGGAGAAAAGGAAGACACCCAAATAAGTTCTAAATAAATACATTTAATTTTAAGCAAGCTTGGTGGTACAAAATGAATAAATTAATGATTACGTTCGTCGAGAGATATTATAGCGAGTACATGTTTACAAGATTACAAACTTGATGCGTAATACTGATTTTTTGACTAGTAACATAACGTTTGCAGTGTATATAGCACGATAACATACAATGTACGACAATTGAATTACATCTCACTGAATTATACATTCTTAATACAAAGCAAGCAACTTCGTACATTTCAAGTTTAAACTGATATGGCACGCTGTGTCGTTTAATATGTTAATAATGAATATTTTGTTCAGCATACAACTAACAAATGAAAAAAAAAGCAAACCTAAAGTACATGCAAGTGAAATCTACGGTAAGTCGAAAGATCTTTAACGCTATTACATACATTTCTATCTATGTCACAAATAAGATACAATATTTTTAAATATTTTTAAATACGATTTTGGATTAAGAATTTTTGAAATTTAATGTTTACTTGTTTACATTCCTCCGAAAAAATAACTTATTTCGAAACTCGCAAAGAATAAATAACAAATTCAGAGTTTCTATCGTTAGTAGGTCCTTCGAAATATACATATGTAAATGAAAGTGTGTGATCTCATATTTCGCAATTGAATATTGAGCCTTCTTAGGTATGTATTAGGTCTGAATTGAACATCGCTTAAAATTTAGTTAGATGTGCGTTAGATTTCTGTATTTTCTTCGACATACATATAAATAACAAATTTATCAGAAACTAACCACACTTAGGTCTAATTTATGTTTCAATTATGTTTCTTTCATAATACAAGCGATTCCTAATATTTTTCTGCATCAAAATGGTCTAAAATATGTTTATCTCTTTTAAAATATACATAAATCGCAAATTTCTCATCGATTGAAAGGAGACTTATGCATGTTTCTTCATAAAATAGTAAATTATGCCTAATATTGATTTTACAGTAAACTCGTGTTTCGTGATTCGAGTCTAGCGCCATTTGTGTCGGTGATTACGAAAGTGACACTATATGATATATTTTTCATAAATTGTGAGATAAAGTTTCTTCGAATATTAAGATAATGTTTAGAATATTTCGCTTTAGATGGCCAATTTCGACCCTGATGTATCGAATGGTTCGATAATCCAAGAATAACATCCTCCGCAGAAAATCGTGGTCCATCCTTCGACTATCTGGCCGATTAAAGACCAATAATCGTTCTTCTCAGCGGACAAGCATCCTTGTCACTTCATAATTTCTCGAATCGACTTCCCCTCGATCCAATCACCTTACTTTCCGTTGCCATTAGCAAACTGGATCGACGGGTCGACTTTAGTTCCTTGTGTCACGGAAGACTGACATCTCCGTTTTCCTCCATTGTCGTTGCACAGTTAGACGGAGTAAGAAGAAGAAGAAAGCTGTTCCTTACTTCCGTGGTTCACTTTCTGCCCCACTGAAGAACGCGGTGCCCATGGGAGAATCTGTTCAGAGACCCGTAGCTGCTTTTGGAGCTATTACTATTAGCGCTCGAGACACTCTCCGACCTTCTGATGGACCTTTTCGTTGGATCGAGAAATTTGTCCAACATCTGACGGATGGTACTGTGTTTCCTGTTGAACGGATTGGTGTACATCTTGGCTTTCTTCGTCTGTTCAGTGATCGATACCTCTTGACGTTGATCAGAGACTTTTTTTTCTGCTATGTTTTTCTCGAAAGAAAATGATCCGGTTCAATCTTAGATCAAAGTTCTCAACAAGATAAAATGATGAATAGACAGTATTTATGGTATACTGTCGGAAATTGGCTGGATATTGGTTGTATCCTTGCCAAAAGGTACTTAAAAGTTCTGTACCGTATTTAGGATTTATTTCCAGAAAATGATCTCGTAGAACCGTTGATATCAAAGCTCTTCGCCAAGAGATAAGTGACAGTATGTATTGTTTACTGTCCACAAAGTTGACTGAAGCTTCCAATGTTGTTCAACGACACTGTTTATCACTTTGTTTCTTATTTTCACTAAGAAAGTTAGTTGCGTTAGCACTGTACGAGCGTTTGGAGGGACTTGAACTGATTGAATCACTAGTGTTGTGAACCAAGTCCGCCCGTGGAATGATTTGACGCGTTGAACAGTGGGTTTATATATGGTAGACGTTCGGTGACCTTCGTTTGAGCTCGGATAACATCGTCTGACGACTCGAAGCGTGGAAATAATTAGTATCGCAGGTGCATTGGTGCAAGTGCAGTTGGTTGGCGAAAGTCAAGGGTGATGGATTCCTATCCGTGTACTACTACACATAGAAAATTATCATTTTTCAACCCCTCTATTTGTATCTTCGAATGCTATACTGTATATAAAATTGTATAAAATAAGCTATTCCACTTGCGATCATTATTCACCAGAATTGGGGTAATAAATCGATGTATTTGTAGGGCAATTCTGATCTCAATGAACATGTGAATTCCAATAATCACATACAAAATAATGTAATGTTAATTGTTCATTTTTTAATACTCATCTTAACAAAACAGATATACATAATTGCATTGTTTGTTTGACAGAAGCATGAGTTTTTTTCATAAACCATTTTCCTGATTATATGAACCACGTGTTTATTGTCGTAATATGTTTATTATTGAATAATAACATTATAATTGAAATAATAACAACTCATTTTCTTTCATCTGTTATTGATAGCAAAGTACAATATTTAAGATATTGTGTACTTTTCATATTTCCAGTGCCTGTATTTATAAAAATGATTTTGAATACCTTCTACAATACTACATAATTATTTATACTTTTTATCTACAATAATGTGACAAACTTTTTTATTTTCGTTTTTCTTCAGCAGATCGATTTTCCTTTTCATATCATACTTTTGTTATATCCTTCACTTACTTTCGATTTTATAACCCTAATTATTGTAACAATTTGGCTCATTCTTAACAAAAGAAAAGTTTAACATACAGTTAATACGAATTCAATTCACTAATTAATTTAAGATTTTATTCTGCACCTTCTGGTTTCTCTAAATTCTTTAACCTTTTTTAACTGCATTTGCAGTTAATTTAACAATTTATCACTTTACATTTGTTTATAAAATTCCGATACTAGATCAACATTACAAGACAAATATACACTACTACTGAAAAGTTTGGGATTATTTACTGGACAGATAGTTAACTTTTGAATAAGAAATATACAAATAGTTAAATGACCTTCTCAGCGAAAATTCATCGTTCTAATATTTTATCCTGTATTAATATTAATAAAAAATCAATAGAAAATTCATCAACAAACCACATTACTTTTTTTCGAAGTTACAAAAATTGTTACTATTTTATTAAATTAGATTCTATGCTCTTCCATATCGTAACTTTTCATAACGTATAATTGAAATTGAGTTAAATACAAGGACTGCAGACACAATTTTATACGTCTCAGTTATTATTTCATTTAACAATATACCACTTATTATATTTGTATATATTATATTTTGTAATATTATTAACCTGATGGCAGATGGTACGGTGTTTCATTTGCAATTGATTACTCTATATGAGTACAAACATTGCACTGCGTTATATATTTTTTTTTAAGTTGTGAACGTCATAAGTGATCGAATGATAAACTTTTGGGCGATAGTGTACATCTGGTGCCTGTTCATTGTGAAAGAAGAAAAAAGTGAAAAATACTGCACGATCGATCGAGGTCAGTCGCCTGATCAGGAGCAGACCACATCACTTTTCGTTCGCAAAGCCAGTAACATCGACGAGAAAAAAAACGAGATGGTTCAAGTGGAAGAAAGAGAAAAAACCCAAGATTAAGTGATTGTTTCGATCGCTTCGCGGAAATCCCACGACTAGAATTATACGGACAGTTTTAAAGGTGGCAGAAATAGATGCATATCCAATAAGATGTATGGGAACTTACTTGTTGGTATTGCAAATTCATTGGGAACAGAAAAACATTGTGGACGAGTTGTAGACCGTGAGATTCCGAGGACTGTTAGCGTGTAAATGCAATAGTAAACAAAAATTTAATAACGCCTGTACACGCAGCCACGTAAGCCAAGTAATCGGGGAAACCCCTTCCGGTTCGGCCTTCATCTCTCGACGTACGGTTTCTTCCCGTGAACGACCTTAAGAGTGCGTCAGCAACGCAAAAACACGAATTTTTATGAACAAATAAGACTTTTATGGTCGCGGCAGGAACCCCGCTTTTTCTGAAAACCATGCGATTCACCACATTATTACAGATATAGGATGAACCATTAACTGTCAGTATTCAGACATTTCAAATGATATATTATCTTTAATTACCGAATTGATATTCATTTAAAAATATAGGATATACTAAACAATATTGGCTTTTATTTGTAAACGTGAAATATCTAAAATTTCTAACATTGTAATAATATTCATGATATACACTACATAAAGGAATATTGTCAAGGTTATTCTCTTCGATGCATGCATTTTTTGGAAGCTTTAGAGTTTAGCTGAATCAAAATATTATTTGAGATCATCGAATATGTCGACACTTCCTTGTGTGGAAGAAAATACGCGGAAAATAGTTTTTAAAAAATACACCTCAAATATGAGGAACAAGATTCTTATTATATAAAAAGGTTTCAACTCAACATCGTTAAATTTTTAAAAGAATCTCCGTTTCTTGTTCTTTTTAAATGATATTTAACAGGAAATGTTTGTAGCGATCTGAATTGTTTTTAGTAAGTTTTTAGGTCCTTATACTCCTCCATGTGACTGGTTGTCATATCCTTCAGAAAATTCAATATTTTTGTCAAACCGTTTTAGAAGGAACTACAAAAATGATTAAAAGCAATACCTAATTACGATTACAGGCAGTAATTCTGTTAACTGCTGATTAACTGAAGTTTCGCCAAAGTCCACTAATTTATTCCAAATTTAAAATTATTTAGAATTATAATGGTATTATAAATATGATTAAGTACATGTATGTCATTTCCTGAACGCAATTTGAACACTATTGCTCTTGTTTGTCGTGAATTACTTCCCATAATACCTCTTACAATATTACAGTCGCTCGCATTTGCTGACCTTCCTCCTGAGTCATTTTCTAATGAAGACTCATCTGCCTTCAAATTCACGAACCAACGTTGAACTGTCCTAATATTTACATAACCTTCTTGGAATGCTAAATTTATATTTTCAAGAACTTTTGCGGCACTTGTCCCAAGTTCAAACTCATACAAAAAAATCACGAATCTTCCGATTAGTCATGACTGCTGACAATGAGGTTTTATTTTAATATTTCTGTTGTACGTCTTGTTGGTATTCAAAACACGTGTATTACAATGATCTGTAATCCTTCGTCTTTCATATGGTTAAAAACAATGGAAAAACGGACAAAATTTACCGAATATTATTGGCCGGGCAAATTCGAAGTTGAGAAAAACATTTCGTATACACCAACCTAATACTTTCTACTTATACTTCATTTATACGAGTATACACCTTATATCTGTATTATTTCTTCTCCAGATCGAAATCTCTAGACACTTCTCCGTTATACTGCAGAAAATAATCTCCTGAATGCTCCTTAATGCAATTAGACGTCCAATTGGACATGCTTCAGGCTTTATCAAAAGAATTAATCTCGGTTCGTTAATGTCACAATGTGCGACAGCTTATAAAAAAGAAGATTATAATAATATCATCCCACTGGTCATGTGACGTTCATGGGAAGCACTCGCGGCTATACCCCAGCACCTTCAGGTATTTGACGTCAGCAACCGTTTCTCACAGTGGACCCCTGGTAAACACATGCCAAAGACATTTTTCTACGCATCATTAACCGAAGATTCTCTGAAACGTAAGGTAAGGGTAGTAAGGTGTTCTTTTGCTCGCGTAAGTACAGACATCGAAGCGACTGACAGTTAAAGGAAACGTGGCAATTTTCTTCGTGCACATGGACGAGCAAAAAACTAGTATGGAAATTCGAATTCAAAGATGAATACACGATTGGCCGGCTGATCGTCCGCAGCATAAGACGAACGACCTGCGTCACTGTTAACAATGTTCTGCGTCTGAGGATCTTTTTACACGTCGCCGATACGTCACAGATTTCTTCTTTGCGTAGTCCGGAAAATAGAAAAAACTTGTTTGCACCCGCCTTGATCGTACTGCGTGTTCGAATGGCAACTATGTTTCCTAGAATCGAAGGTTAGATAACGTTGATAGCCAATGTTTTTGTGGTCATCGCATGAAAATTAGTTCGTGCGTATTATTGGGGCCAATCAAATTGTGAATTTCGAGAAAATAAAATTGCAACATAATTGTTGTTGAAATTTTACATGTGCGATCATGGGAGTATGTATAATGCAATGAAAGAAAATATGATAGACTCTAGGCAATATTTCATATGAAACTATGAAATTGTAAATATATTATTAAAGTTATAAAAATTGCATACTTTGGAAGTGAATCATGGAGTAATTAGAATATCGTATTTAAATTTATAAAAGATTAAAAATATAATCCCCTGATGAGTACCGAATTTCTAGCAATCACTATCTGTCTTTTTATGCAGGCTACTGCTCAACAATTCAATGTCGTTTTTTTCGATGAGAACTTGGATTTTTATTTTAAAAAGCATATGATATATAATAACAAAAATACTTCTTTTTAGTTTGAAATTTTACTTCGTTTTAGTTTTTACTGTACCTTTCGCCAAGAGTTTGCTAAATATTAAAATAGCTTTACATTACTTTGTTTCATAAAACAATTTGTTTTTAAATCACTCATTATTTATTTTTAATCAAATTAACATCTGCTTTATTTAACGATCCCTGTAATAATTCTGCAAGTAGTTTCTAACAATTTCATGGTAAACACATATCATGATTTTCATAAACATAAACTTGAATATTGAATAGATAATAAAAAATGTTACAACTCATAAAAAGTCTTGCAATTTTGTAATAAATATAACTGTTTAAAATAGTATAGAATTTAAATGATTATGAAACACAGATTACCATTTCTTTTACAAATAATATTTTTTGAGTACATCTTTAAACGATTTATAAAAACACACCTTCAAAAGACTACAAATTTAGAACCACTACATATTCAGACAATCATTAGCAGTTTCATAATTAAGGATAGTACAGTAATTCCTCAATGAATGCGACACGTACAACGGCGTTATTCCCACTATTAGGGGGTCCTCCTCCGGAATCAATCAAAACAGAGTAAACAGAAGCTAAACAGAGGCTCGGTTTCATACGAAAAACAAAATAAGGGGCTGACAACCTTTCCGTCTTGCCACGAATACTCCGAAGCGAACCCGAGTTCGTTGCACTCATCGTGACATTACTGTATACCATCAGAGCTAACAAGAAAAAAAAAAACTATCATTTCCCGAATGAAAATTGGACATAATATAAAAATCACCCATTCCTAATTACTCTGAAACAATCGTCCTCCAATTTTGTGACAAATGTAAGGTACAGATAACTGTCAACCACTGAATTATATACTGCAGTAAATATTCGGCATTACGACAACGAAAGCTACAACTTACAAGTGTACTTCTCCAACCATTAAAAAATACGTCAACTGTTCCAACTCCTCAAAGAGACAATACCACTTACAGATATAACATAACTGAACATTGTCGTCGCTAATAACCTTTGGTAGTCGATACGACGTAAAAGAATAAAAGAAAAAAAAATATGTTAAGAGAATTTGATTTGTTCTAGCTTGAAATAATGTTATTATTTCTAAATTATTTTCAAGGTCTAAATGACAAAGTGTATTATATCCCCTTATATCTATCCTTCAAACAACTGACACCCAAGTCCACCTTGATCTCCTCGAAGCAAGACGATTACCTTCATAACGATTCCGAATGCATTTATGCGTCGCAAATAAATTACATTCTTTTATGAACTCGTGTACAGAGCAAGTCCTTATTACGATGACCCACTTACCCAGAGAAACTGAAATTGTAACTACAAGCGCTGTTTCAAATCTGCAAACTTTCTTCCTGTCCGGGACACTTAGAATTCGGGAGAAAGCTGTGCACACAAAACCTTTTGAACGAAAGTTCTACGGAATACCATGCATATGTCTGTAAATTTCTCAACATCTGATAACGTATCTATCACATTAACAGAAAAAGAAATTAAAAGAGAAATGTACAATGACGTAAACGGGAAGAGGAAGCAAAATACAGAACGAACAAACAAAATTCAAGGCAACGAAAGGAAAAGTATTTCTGGTTCGTATGAATAGATGAAAATTAGTAGATATTGCTTGTATGAATAGATAAAAATTGTAGGTATCTAGCGTATTATAGTAATAAATGAAACCATTAGTAAAATTAAGAAGCATCAATTTTTTTCAACGGAATTTTTCTGTTTATTCCTTATATTATTACAAATCGTTTCTATGCACTGGTATTATTAAATTAAATCTGATTCTTACATAATTTAAAAGTTATGATCAACACAGTAATAAAAAATATTATTGGCGTTTAATATCACGGCACTCTTAACTTTTGAAAAATTGAATTCTTATTAATAGATTCAAATTTATATAATTCATTCAATCATAAACGATTACGTTTGAACTTGAAATCACTACATAAAATTGAATTTCTGCATTTGCATATTATACTACAAAATCAGAACTTTTAAAATATAATAATATCAATGAAATAATAACTTCAATGTAATTTTACAAAATTAACCTTTTATATTAAATTAAATAATTCAATTTGTGTAAAGTACGGCAGCCTAGTAATATTCATTGTTTAGAAAACAAAAGAAGTAATAACAATATATTAAGTATTAATTCCTCGAAAAATGTTTGCTAGTAATACTGTTACTAAACGTAACCCTTCGATAGTAGAATACTCAATATTCGTGACGTATTGATAAGAAATAAGTTATTGTTACATATTAATTAGTACTATCTAATGAAGCGACTTACAATTGCAAAATGGTTCGACTTCTTCGAATGGTTCAACTCTTCCACCTGGACAGGTAATTGCATAAAAAACAAACGGGAATATCCGGTTTGAACCTGAATACCGTAGTACGATATTAACTCGGCCAAAACAAAAGCAGCATGAAGAAAAATGTGAACCCTCTTGAACGTCTTGAACGAATCCTCTGAGTTTCCTTGTGTAATAAATATAGCACCAGGCTTGAAAAAGGCTGCAGAGTTGAAGGACACGATAATGTTCCAGTTTCGAGAATCTATAAATTGTTCTTCGTACTAAACTGACATAATGATAATTTATTACTAAATTTCTGCACATGAAATGGCCGATTTTATTTACATTTATTCATAAAGCATTAAACATTAACCGTATTTTATTATACGACTTAAGTATAAGTATATTATGTACACATGTATCATTGAAACGGAAATCTATTTATAACATATATTCATTACAATAAATTATAATTCTTTTAAATAATTCAAGAACTTGAACTCTCCGGGGACATTTTTCACCGATTTTCTTGCTTACCGAGGGATGTTTTTACCAAACAATAGTGTTTATCCGAAACTCGAATAAAATTTTATGGAATTTAACTACACGTTTGACTTGAAAATTTCCGTTTCAAAGCATGCAAGAGAAATTGTCCCATTTTACTTGAACTCGTTGTCGATTTTAATGACATGCTCAATTAATGATGGTATCACGAGAATAATTGAACATAAACATTAATGTGGCATACAAACAGTGACCTTTGTCATAATTTTCATTCATAAACATGGTCTCAAATACAATAATTTATGGGTCAATTGTTTCATATATAATGACAACTAATAAAATCATAAGTATAGAATAACAATACTAAAATTCGTGATATTTTATAAAAATGATACATGTATATAAAATTATGAAAGGTAAAATTAAGGAATTATAAGAGTATGAAGATTTACTAGAACATAAAATTGGAAAGTATATAGGTATATGGTGAAATTTAAAGTGTAAAATCATGAAATAATGTATAAATAGAGAAAATGATTACGCCTGTAAATATGAAACTGTAACATTATCAGAATATAATTAGAAATATTAATTATTCAACTGTCATAATATTGAACATTAATTGGTACCTATTGCACAATTTACAAAGTCAATATACAGGGTGTCCCACCTAAGAGCGTCCACCTATCTTCTTTATTTTTAATGATATAAGAAATGTTTCAAAAACAGTTTGAATGATTTCAGAATGGGATATCGTATATGGAACATTTTGTTTCGAATTTTCTTAGGTCGCCAGTATTTTGTTACCAGAGAGCATGTACTTTTTTTATTGCATCATGTAACACGTGTTAAAGTGCATTCAAATATGTCTAACTTATGATCTTGAGGTGAACTTGAGCATTAAAAAGATAATGAAATAATAAAATGAACAATGAAAAAAAGAAAACGTTTAGCAATAGCAACCCACCACTTCAAAAGATATGAAAAATCGAATAACAATCCCTGATTTCTCGTTTTTGACATCGCATCACCACCGGTGGTCATCACTATGAGCATTTCCAGCATAGAAAGGAAATTTTCATACCATCCTAAAATTATTTCAGAATTACATTACCTTCTACAATCTACAAGTTCACCTCAAGGTCATAAGATAGACATATTTGAATGCACATTAACACATGCTACATAATGTAATACAAAAACCTACAGGTCATAGGCTCTCTGGTCACATAATACTGACAACCTAAAAAAGTTTGAAAAAAAATGTACAGTAAAAAATGTTCCATATACGATACTTCCTATTTGAAACTGATCAAACTGTGTTTGAAACATTTCTTATATAAATTAAAATGAAGAAGATATTTAGGTGTACGTTCTTAGCTGGGACACCCTGTATAATATATACATATATATTTGAATCTTCATACAATTAATAAATTTTGGGAATAGAATAAATTAAGTAAATTTGTGAACTAAATCTATAAGAATATTCCTCTCCGTCTTACACTTTCCTGATGGCGATTAGATCGAAGCGTAAAGATACTTTTACTGAAAGTGTTATGATTCTCTGACTATGCACGTCCTTTCAAGGACCACTCCGGTCGTTAAACTCACTGAAGTAAACCAGTTGAGGCACTTGTAAAGAGTATGAGAGGTTGGTACACATTTGAATTGCTCGAATCATTTTCGCACAATATTGTAACTTAACGTTGCTAACAAAATATCGACTTTCTCTGTCATTTGACAATGGTAAATTTTGTAATCCAATTATTAATAAATAAAAGCATTATGGTGAATAGAAATATTATCAGATATTGATTTTTAACACTGAACATTCCGAACAATTAAATGTTTCTCAATGTATGTAAGTAATGTTAAACGTTAAAAAGCTAAATAATTTAGTTATGTATTTATCAACGCAATTGCATATAAAAATTCTTAATTCTTATATTATTGTTATTCTATTCTTACACTATTAATTAGTATAATTACGGTTGCATATGAATATAATACAATTATATATGAATTACAAATAAATTACTTAAAGTAATAATTTGGCCTAAAATTATGAGACTGTAAAAATTAAAAGCAGAATATACGTACAACTTATACAAAATTTATAAACATACAAATTATAAAATACCAGTAAAAAGATCTAGTACAAAATATCGAAATCATGACATAAAATTATGAAATTTTTAAACAATCAAACCATAATATAATAAAATGATATATATATATGTAAAAAAATAATAATTATATATATTTTCAGGTTAGATATACGTTTCTGAAGTATTCAAATATGAAAGAACATACGGAACTTTGAAATATAATGATATTAAAAAACAAAAAGTTTAAAACTTATAAAGTATAAAATTTGGACGATATAAAATATAATCTGCGAGTATTGTTAACATACTAAATTATTCTGTAAACTTTTACTACTGTCAACAAATAACCATCATGAGAAACAAGAAAAATTGGGAACACGAGGAAAACTGTTATCAGACAAATGTTTCAATATCATACGATAACTGGTTAACGGTATTTGGCAAAGTACACAGAAATTGCTTGGAGAAAGGTACAAATTCACTGAAAACGTGTCACTGGTTATTCCCAACCAATTTACCATGTTCCTACAGCCTAAAATATTAAACCACTTATCGATTCTCGCTAAAACTTTGTACCTTGGTTTAAAATTAGCATTAAATTGCCGCATACGTTCTGTTTAACAATTTTATTTTACAGCTTAAAAGGAGATTTATTCTTCCCCAAAAATTGTTTTTAGAAATATCGTTTAAAAACTATATAAGCTACATAACTATTATACAGCTTCATTCCAAATTTAATACAAATTTTATAAAAATAAATTCATATTTAATATACATATAATACACACGAAATGTCAAAATGTTACAGTAATTTATTATCTTCAGTTAGGTCTGCTGATATTATTAATCCTCGACCGTTTTAAAAAAAACTGCAATTATTTATAAATAATTACACGTATAGTTGTTGAAAATTGCAGACAATTTTATTATGTAGATTTCTAAGAATACCTACAGTAAGATACGTCAGTTAAATACATGTTCACCTTTACATTATAATTGGATCAATTACTATTATAATTTTAACATTAATTCACTGACATATATTAAGTCAATATAGCATTGAACTTCCTGTACACAACACACCCAATTCTGTTCTTACACGATAAAAACGTTCCGGAAAAATGCGTGTAAAAAAAATTCGCGTACAAAAATATGCGATATTTATGGAAAAATAGAAGATTCTACATAAAAAACCAGCAAAAATAATACTATAAACCATATGAAAATTCATGTTAGAATTTTATCATTTTCACGTGTTTGCACTTTTTATTTTATAAAGATTGCAAGTATACATAAAATTATATAAAGTAAATAATCATTTGAAAAAGAAAAAATATCAGGTTGAAACTTTCCAGCGCGTTCCTCATTAGGATCATGTTTGACAAAAGGATTACTCAATTTACTGGCCAGTTCAAGACCTTTATTCAAGATCTTTCATAAAAAATTGTTTCTTCGAATTTGGGTCGATCGTATTAAATCAAAACAGATCGTGTAAAAAGAGAATGAAATTATTTTTCTAATTCGTGTTAAATCAAAATCGTGTAGAAAAAGTTCGTGTGAAAATAGAATTGGGTGTACTACATTATCTGTTATTTTTTATGAAATAGTTTATGAACTCCCATCATCCAAATACCCTAGTATTCGAACGTTCTACTACCCGAATGTTCTGTTAACCAAACAGACTGTCTCTCAGCGATAGATACCGTCTGGTATTGCAAATATGTGGTGCTTACATAAACCGTATACTTTCTTCCGTTCGAAGGAATGCTACGCCAATTATTTATGTTGAACAATTTCTGTAACTTAGCAGTCGAGAAGATATGGAATTCATAAATATTTTTTAAAAAGACTGTCAAGATTCTTCATCTCTATTTAATATAAATTAAGTTTAATATCAGAAGAATGATTATCCTAGTTACTAAAAATCCCATTATCACTTTTGTCTCCCTATCAGTTCGGATACGGGAGAATGTACTATATTTATGAGCGGTAGCGTATACATGGTGAAATATTTGATAAGTAAAATACATAGTAGCGGACAAAACTATAACAACTTTTATTCTTTGAACATTAATTTCCTTAGCAGTTTCCGTATTAATTAACAAAGAGTATGGATTTTCTTAAATATTAATAATCTCAACAAAACCCATACCCTTCGTTAATTAATACAGAAAATGCTAACGAAATTGATCTTCAAAGGATTATTACGATCAATTTGTTATAATTTTGTCCGGTACTGTATAAAAAAAGTGAAGTATTTCAAGTTGTTCATTCACTTAAAATATGTTCGCATACTGTGTATTTTAAAGAAACGATTTATGACCAAGTCCATGACGACCTAATACAGTTTCCATTCAAGTGAAAGTACATTAGTTCGAACGGATGGTCTGGAATCTTCGAGATGTATAAGGTTCAACAAATGTCCTTGAACTGAAGGACGTCCTAGGTCATTGTCACCGTGGAATATCGTGTAGTCAATGACCAGACAGGTTTCAGATGGACGGCAGTCAATGTCCGTGGGAGAAACTATTTCCTTCGATGCAATTTAAACGAAAACTGTAGGAACGAAATCAATTTTATTTTTAATATAATATTAAAAATGACGAATAGAGTACTTTATTAGGTAGTCAAATGAATTCATTTTTTAAAATAAACAATCGCAGAAATATTTCTGTTTCTTACAAAAGTTGAATTGATATTAATCCTAGTAAATCGCCGGTGTAAAAAAAATTACAAAATTAATGGTAAAATAAATTATAAAAGTAATGCAGTTAATAATGGTTTGTGACATAAACATTAGCGTTTCTTAAATATTGATAATAGATTAAAAAATGCATGTAAAATCTATGTTTTTTTAACAAATTACTATGCATATAACACTCCCATTTCATGATTCATAGAAATGTAACAAATAAATATTAAAAATGTCTTTATCAATAACGCATATATTTACCTTTTCAATGATATTCATTTATAATTATTATATTTTCTCGAACAAAATAATGCATTATTTTAAAAGACAGCAAATACTATAATATTATTTCAGAATAATTCAAGTTAGCTTCCAATTCATCTAATACACAAGGTATCCCTAAAATCGTTGTAGAACCACGTGGTGATTCTATAATAAAAATAAATCGAAAAAACGATCAATTTTTTACGCTTGAAGTTTCGAACTGGAAATTGGTCTGAAACTAGCGTATTCGTCACGGTACTAATGTAAGTAGAAACGGAATGCAATGAACAGACACACTAGCCAATCCTATTCAAATACTATGTATACATCATTTTGGGGGCACCCTACACATTAACCAACAAATTTTCCCCGTAATAATAGAGTAACTTTTTTAGTCTAAATAAATAAGTAGAGATTAAGTTTCATAAATAATAAATATAATAATTGTTATTCCACAAATTAACGTCAAAATCTACCAGTCATTGGGGAGTATTATAATTTGGAACCTCTAATCATAAATTAATATTGATGAGACCTTTCATTAATACATTAAAAAATTGCAATTTTAACAAACAGCGGTAAATGAAAATGAACAAATCAAGAAGATGAATAATTATTATACCACAATTTTCGTGATATTGACATTGAATTTGACTACATGATTGTAATTCAATGCATAATGCTCAGAAATTATGTAACTGTTCTATTTACATCCGAACCACGTAATATTATCAAGGTAACCCCATTAACTAGGAAGTAGCTGATTATTTCTTGTAAATACGGCAAAAATGTAAAGCAATTAGGAACGTAGATTACACGTGATTGTACAAAAATTGTTATTCGGAGAAAATATATTTATAACTCAAACGTAATAATTGTCAGTGAACAGAGTATATTGTGAAGAGTAAAAACTCATTTAGTGCAATTAACTTAAACCGTCCATATGACGTAAAAATACATACGGAAATAACAACTTGTTGGTTACATCGGCGCTACAGTAATAGTTCATACTTGAAACATTCAGAGAAACGCGCATCAATTCTTGAATTAATTAATCTTCTTCTCAACAACATGTTTATTCGAATTACAATATACAAATTCGAATATGCGCGTATACAATGTTTTTATTTCAATAAAAATTAATTTAAAAAATTGAACTGCATATGATTTCTTTAGCATTTATTTCAATTGCCAGATACTAACTTCCATATGTCCTTTAAAACTTTATTGTGATCTTGAAACATTGCAAAACCATTCTAGATCCCCTTTCAGTGAACACTTTTACTCTGATTTCTGTTTTCAAAACAAAACTTAATCACAAAGTATTAGTCTGAAGGCTTCAATCATATGGACACTATTGTGTTGTTAAACAACCAGAGTTTTTAGCGATATCATTTTTGTTTCGTTTATTGTACTCGCAATGGTTAACTTCTACGATAAGCAGTGTTTCGTTAGGAAAAGAATTATAAAAAATGTATGCATTGTAATAGTTCAATTGGATTATTTATACATCGCCTCTAAATCTTTTATAACTTGTTCACACTCATTTGTTGACTTAATTAAATGTAATAGATCTTTCTCTGTAAGTTTGCTCAAATAACGATAATAGTATTTAGATATGATTTTGATGACGTATTTAGTTCGTAGATGTACTATACATTTCAGAATATAACTTTAGAAAACATTCTACCAAAGTACAGATTCGTTTGCTTTAAAAAACTATTAGAAACTAATCCGTTTTGTAGGCCATTTCTTGTGCAATAAGACGATCAAAGACAACCGTTTTTTCGTAGAGAGTAGAGAGCGGCATATACAACTATATACGAGGGTGAGTCAACAACTATTCGGAATAAGGCAATCAATTTTTACTGAGACTACACTGCAAGTTGTACCTACATCGGCAGATGTTTTCCATTCGAAGTTTTAATTCAATAGCTCACTCCAGCGTCGGATCACGGGGGAAGTTTAGGGAGGACTATAGTCCCGGGCCCCACGTTTCAGAGGACCCCACTGTCTCACCCGCAATCAAGGAGGCCTCCGAAAATTTGATAACCCTGGGCCACAAAAAATCTTAATCCAGACCTGGCTTACTCCTGCAATTTGTTTTGGAAACATTAAAATGGTCGCCCTATTTTTACAATTAGTGTGAACCATGGAAGAACAACGAGCTGTGACTCGGTTTTTGTTGATTGATAAAGAATATAACAGGATATCAGGAGCAAAAATCTATCAAAAATTTACATTACCAGGAAAAAGTTATAAGAATGAACAGTACTCTTTACAGTGATATACTTCGTAATGAACTAAATCCTGTAATTCGAACAAAGCGTCGAAGACTGCTCTCTAAGATTGTGTAGTTTCAGGACAATGACTATCCTCATTCTGCTGCATTAACTGTTGAAACTGTGGAAACACTACGTGGACACAGCAGGGACATTAAATTTACTTTTCACGATTTGCATAAATAACACAATGATTAAACAAACAGCCATGATTTTCAACAATGTTATATTAGTACCGTATCTACCATTTAAGTTACAATAAAACGTACGAATAAGTGTGTACATAAAAAGAGAAACGTAAATTGCAACTGTTAAATATTAATACCTGTACATATAGCGTTGCAACGTAATGAAATGAAATTTGATAAATAAATAGCTAATCGGAAGTATAAATAAATAATAAAATACTATTCGACGGATTGTAGAAAGCATATATAGTATAATAAACAATTTAAATATGTTCAAAATAAACGTTTAAAAATTTCAAAAATAAAATTATTAGAAGTACGAAGCATAGAAAGAAATATATATAAAATGAAATATCATATGAAAATTTAGGAGATTTTTTCGTATAAGGTACCGATTTTGAAAAGTCTTCAGCCCTTTATACATTTGTTTTTTGCACGAAGCCGAGCCTATGCTTTCACAAAGTACGGTGTTTGTTAATTGTAAAAAGTAAAATGTACAACCTTGCTAATATTAGTTAACTTGTTGTGTCCTTATGATTTATACGTTTATAATGCACCATAAATGTATGACATAAACAGTCTAATTTTAACGCTGAATCTTGAAACCAAACAGTTTCACATCTGACAATGGCATTAGATGGCAGATGCACGTTATTGCACAAGAAATTCACACGATTCCTCCGAAGAACATCAATTAATCGTCATTGGTGACCATTTTGAATGAGAAGGTCAATTATTTCATTTGCCTCCGTGACGCACGTACTTCGTGCCAAAGAATCAAGAATATGATTGATACATTTAAGAGCAGACCACGTGTCCCTACAATAATGGGTAAAGAATAAATATATCTTAATACACAGTTTTATAAAGAAACTGCAAACAGTCAGCATTAACTATTTAATGACATATTATTATATATATTCCCAAACGAAATTTGAAGAAAAGGTTTCTGGCAAAATATTAATGATTGCACTTTTTCTATTTCTTTGATATCTTGGGAGAAAAATGCTATATTCCTCACAGTTATTAGAATTCGTTTTTTATTATGATTTTAAATTACAGAAACTCCCGTATCGAGAAGAGAAATGTATCTCTTAGAAAAGAAATATATAATTATCTATAAAAATATGAAAATATTATTCTTATATTGCAACAGTTTTGTAATTTATCAATCTTTCAATAATTTATCTCTGAATTTCTAAAATTCAATTTCCTAAGAAGTAAGATCATAATCTTGCGACTAAATGAGATATAATAATAATAGCATTATTGCATTTACACACATTTATTGGAAATTTTTCAATTCTTCTTAGATATACATATATGTGTATTAAATTACTTCCTTAGAACACATATGAAAAAGTTTTTCTCTCCGATTACTTCGAGAAAACCTCGAATTTTTATCATTATACGTTGGTGAATATTAAGAATATGTAAATTTTCATTTACATTGTGCATATATGTAGTTTAGAAGGTATTTATAACAGCCATAACCAATATCTTTCTCTTTATAACAGAAGCTTACATTATCTCTAAAATTTATATCATTTCTATTATCAAAAATCTGAATCTGTTGCAGATAATTATAGTAGACATAAACCGTTGACAACTATCTAGTTAATATGTACATATGCATATTTGTAACGCAAATGGACTCTTGAGTAGAGACCACGTTTGTAATGAAATCGCCATCTGTCAATTCTAGGCATGAAATATTCCAAATATATGAGATATTATGAAATTCTACGTTTAGTTATTAGTAATTTATTCTGTATTATTATGCAGGATGAATAAAATTATAGTCTATACAACTAGCCGAGACAGTGAGAAGAAACAAAACATCCGCGTGCTAAGCACGTGATAAAGGCAACGGATTCAGCTATTGGCTGACAGACGCTAGTCAACTGTTCCTGTTCCTGTATTTAGCACCACCTAAATGGTCATCAGATACCTTTGTCTACAGCCATTAACTCGACTCGTTGAACGTATCACAGGTACACTAACAAGGGACCTTACTGAGATGCTGAATTAGTTTTGAAAAATAATGGTTTATAGATCTCGACCTCCTAAGAACTGAAATAAGATTCGGCCAGACAAATGACGTCAAATTCTATCATAAGCAGCTCTGAAAAAGAAAATAAATCACTTTCTTCTTACGATTTTTTGGACTTCTCAGGGTTTTTTGGACACACGTCAATGAAATAACAAAAAGAGAAGCAAAAAAACACTAACATAGGATTCTTGTTCACCTCGACTAAAGTGTTTACGCTGTTGACCAAGCAACTTTTGAGGATCCTCTGTGTCGTCAGACTGATGAACTGGACCTGCATGTTTACAAACTAGGTAGTTAAGAGACCGACCAGATGATTCCCTCATCCATGCGAGTAAAACAAAAAGGCTTTCATTTAGGGGTTTCGGTTGAGAGGTCACGTAGCCCAGGTCTAATAAAAACCGTGGGTTAATTCTAGAAGAATGCATTTAAGGTTGCATCACCTTCTTGGTCATTAGCGACCATAATTAGTAGGCAGTTACTCGATATTTCGCAATAAAGATTTAGTCTACTGATAAGTTCAACGAATCTTGAGGTCTCCTTTGTTTCTCTTTCTGGTTCTGTATTCGCTTTACTGTATAATAAAGTCGGTGTTATTACGAACTCCCAGCGGACTCTGGAACAACTAAACACTGGGTCAGCACAGACCCATAGCAAAATACTTTTTGCATGTGTTCCAACACTAACTTTCATGTCAGAATTTAACACTATATACTTGGTAATTATTTTTCTTGGAGAAATTCCATTATATTGTAATAATTTAAAGGAATAGAAGATCTATTTGTATATTATATATAGACAGTATTTATTGTATTTCTATAGAACACGACATTTAGGTATTTCCTTGAACAATCATTATTATATCAAAAATATTTGAAAAATCTACGTTGAAAATAAACGTTGAATACCGGAAGATTTAAACCCTTCAGATTACTGCCATGGGGGTGGTACCGGTCTTCCCATCCGAACTGTAGGATTGGTAAGAGTTAGGTAAATTAACCACCGTGCAAAGTCTCTAGGTCTACGGCACATCTATCCCAACATATTAACGTCCGAAAGTCAGGACACTAGAAGCGCATGTGCTCGTTAAAACGGAACAGCAGTGCAGGGATTTCTAGGGCTCTTGATCCCCAAATTGGTTTCGCCACAACTGAAAGTAATGGGGACTTGCATTTTCTCAAAAATAGAGGGTTCCTGGTCGTCCAGGTGTCCTAATAAACCGCTCACCTTGAATTACTAGCAGGTTCAATAAACAAAACAATACACGTTACAGGCTAACTGGTGGTATTGTACAAGGGGGCAGAAGGTGATTCCTTATGCTAAATAAATCAATAACCGTTTCTATTAGTAAATAGGAGGCAGTAGCCAACACAAATAGAAGCGTTTCAGATAAATCTTCAAAATCGATTTTCTCGAAAGCTACGCCTCCGATGAAGAAATTTTATGTCACTATTCTGCTTTATTTTTGCACAAGGAATCACCTCTTCCCCACTCGCATTATTCGTATCTTGTATAATTACTAACATAATGTATGACAATACGTTAATGTGTAACCACGTTACTGTTTACAACCCTGAATGAGTTGCGTATGAGCCTCGAACAGTTTGCTAAAATAAAGCAATGTACTGTTATATAAACCTTTACAATAAACATAAATAAATCAAAGTTTATATCGAAACATCTATCATGTGTGTGGATGATAGTCAGACATTGATACTACTACTATGAATGCGTTGATGTACAAAATTGACACGTGTCTCCACTTGCGTTATTGTGATACAAATATGATCGACAAATACAGTGGCAGAAAAAAGTATCCATACATCGATGACCTTTACAATCAAATGACGATACTATTTTTAGTGCAACAACAGGTTAGAAATAATTTCCATCAGGCTATACTTTAATATAAGGCTAACTTGTTCTGGTATACATGGAAGTAAATGATCCTTAACCTAATGTCATAGTGAAAATTAAAATGCTATCGTATGATAAGCGTCGCTAGTGTACGAATACTATTTCCTCCAACTGTACAGAGGGGGATTCGCTGCGAAAAATCTAAACATTGCTGATCTATAATACTGAATAAGCACATCGATGTACATTTCCGTCCTTAATATGTACTCTTACATAATTTCTATATTTCATTAACGCCACAAGATATAGAAAACGCTAATACTGATTATAAAAAGTATCGCTTACGAAATCATTCAAATTATTTTCTACCCTCCACAGGAATACTCAAATCCATTCATGTTTATCTTTCAACAAATAAACAATGTGGTAAAATTACCTCAGGGTGCGAACCTCTGTCACAATTCGCATTTGTCCGAACAGTAAAATGGCCGATGATTCTTATAGTAACGTATACATCTAGTAATGTATAAGTACGCACGTACTCTCACGAGCAAACTCGTCTTCCGTTACGGGAAAAAGTGACATAGGAGAAGGACCTACTATCACTTGGTAAATTTATTTCAAGTACTGAAATAAATGTTGAATCGAATGTTAACCCTTTGCACTCGACTGTTGCCTCTGAAGCGACAAAATGTACGGAAAATTAGAAATTCCGAGTGCAAAGGGTTAATTTGGCATAAATTTCAGTAATTCCTAATACCAAATCGTAGGACGCCCTTCCCCTACGCCACTTTTTCCCCTAATGGAAGCCAAGTTTGCTCGTGGGTGTACACTGACGAGCAAACTCGGCTCCCTCTAAGGGAAAAACTGATGTAAGGGAAAAGCCTCCTACCACTTGGTCTCGGAGTTACTGAAATTTATGCGAAATTAACATTCGGTTTAACATTTATTTCAGTATATTTGAAATAAATTTATCAAGCGGTAGAAGGCCCTTATCCCTATATTGCTGTTTCCCGTAGAGGAAGCCGAATTTGTTAGTCAGTGTACAGTGACGTGTAAGCTCGGCTACCACTAGAGGAAAAACTGGCGTAGGGAAAGGGCCTTCTACCATTTGAATTCGAAAGTTTCTGAAATTTATACCAAATTAACATGCATTTTAACATTTATTTCAGTACTTGAAATAAATTTACTAAGTGGTAGGAGGCCTTTCTCTTGCGCCACTTTTTCCCTAGTAGAAGCCGAGTTTGCTCGTGGGTGTACATCTAATAAACAGTAGAAACATTCCAAAATATTCTACCTATACGATCTTATGCGTATATGGTTTTTATTTAAATTCGACATCTTATTTAGAACTACAGTACTTCGTTAAATAAGCTTTTCGTCTCGCTTTTTAAAATTCATATTGAAGTCTATTAATCGCTGCACCGTAATGTCGCTGTGTCGTATTACGTTCGCAACGCCATAAACCAAAGAATATTGCGAATCTATTTTCTGAATTTTTTTATGAAACCACCGACCTATATTGAGCAACGATGGAAATAACGACATCACATAAATCAAATTTTATCTGTATTGCGCTAAGCAATCTAAATAAAGCGCAAATTTTATACTCGTAAGTGATATGCATAGCAGATTGCAATGGTCTGAATGCTGCTTCGACTGTTTCCAGCAATCTGACTGAACTAAGAATTTTAAATACTCTAAAACGTACTATCACATACGTTTTTTACTGGTGTACAGACTGGGATACAATTGCTGGAAACATAATATCTCGACAGTTGACTGACTGTACACAGGTACAGATAATTTTGAATCGATCAAAGATTAGAAGTCGGCCGACTCGAGTCGGCAGACTGTCGGGCTTCAAAGTCTCGCGTCCACACAGATTGCATAGTTGTTTACTTTCCAATATGAATCTGCTTGATATAGCCGCTGTTCTTAGTGCCTCAATTGTAATTATTGAAAAATCTAAGAAAAAAAGAAGTCAATCATGGAAAAGAACATTTTTGGTCAATGGTCAAAGTTATGGGAATAGCTTAATGGCTAATTTAACCCTTGTGTGGGTAACCGAAATATTCACGATTATTGTGCAATCGGAATACCCCTATTTTGACAGATTAGATAAACATAGGTAATTTTACTTTTATATTTTTTCGATATTCTTAGTTTTCCCTTCCTATAATATACCAAGGGTTGTTTTAAACAGGAACATAAAAAATTGTGAAAGGAAATTTAGAAATGGGTACCTGGGTACCCGGTTGCTTAAACAAGGGTTAAGATTAGAATATAGGTATGGGTTAAAAAAATTTGTACATATGTCGAAAAGTGACTTTGAAAGAATTCTTAGTTTAATAGCACCGAAGATTAATAAATCTGACACAAAGTTTCGTACGGCTATTAACCACCTTAACTAAGTTTGGTAGTTACTTTGACAGTAGAACTTTGTTGTGCTCTCTTATGCATTGTGTTTTTAATGATTTAATTTCCACGGCTAGATTGTTCAGACTTATATTAAATTCATCCCCTACTATTTGGAGATAATAATTTTTTTGTCTCACAATATTACTGTACTTATGAAGCCTTTCAATTATGTAATTGAATAATTCTTTCAATTGTCCACATGTTGCTTGAAAAATAAAAAATAGTTATTACTATTGTTAAATTATTGGCGAATTATCACAGAAACAAGTAGAATTAAAAGTTAATTTATTTAAGCTTACATAAATTAAACAAAATTTAAGTTATAATTTAGTGAAATTGCATAGAAAATACAATACAAATGGAGAACAAATGAAATACTTACGTAGAACGCTCTCGTGTTGCCGATTGTGTACACATTGAGCGATGTTTTCCACTCCGAGTGGAAAACAAAGGACAGACACATTTTGTTTAATGTCTTGCCGCCCGACAGTCGACCGAATAAATGAAATCACTTTACAATCGCCTTGGCGCCGTTGTCACGAAGTGATGTTCAGCTCCCTATTAACTCCTCGAAGTGAATATAACTTAGACTTATATGACAGATTAGGCAAGTAAAGATTTCGATATGTTACTTAACCTTTTTTATACAGCGAAACGTTATACGTATCATATCTTGGAACTAACTGGCATTATCCTTCGACTCGTCAGTTTATACAAGGTATCATTAAAATAGTGGTACAACCGGTAGTAGGTAATTCATAACATTTTTTTCATTCGAAACTTCGTTTTCGAGAAAATCGACTTTGAAGATTAATGTGAAACGCGTGTATCGTCACGATAGTAAGTAGAAACGTAATGCACAGAACAGACGCGCTATCCAAGTCCTATACAATTGCACGCGTATCCAGTCAATTTTCTTGACAATCAACTCTCAAATGGAAAAAAAATTATTTTAGTCGTATGACACGGCGGGTTAATCTACTTGATAGGCGTGGTCTTCAATTGTTTCGTGAGTTTGTTTCATTCATATGATTTTGTTTCATTCATTAATTTAAGTAGGTCATCGATCGATCCCGTGTCTCATGCAAAAATAAATCAAAAGATCAAATAGATCTTGGACACGTGACACTTACTATTAGCTATATGACAATAAGATACGGTTCATCGGGCGACATTGTAACGGTTATCGCGTTTGTACATAACGTCTGCACAACTTTCACGACTGTCTTATCAGTAATTTAATGGACCTAATCACTCGTGGAAACCGTGTAAACGTTTTAGTTTACCCAAGCAGGAACGCCTGGGCTAACACAGATACCCAATTATCGAAGAACGTAGAAAATTTTGTTTAGGGATACAAAGATTAAGACGATCATTTGATTGTTTACATTGCTAACACAGTTGTGCCTTACGGACTGATACTGTTGCACTTTTCGACATGGAATGCATGCAACGCGATCAAACTGTGCAGTACTCGATCGGTGAAAAAAAATGCCACACTATACGCATTTTTCAACATTATTCTCACAACTTTTAGTTACATCTACGATTCATATTTCAGTGATTCAATAGCACAGATTATTGAAAAATGTTCAATTTAAACTGTCCCCATACTGCATTCGGACTTATTTTTGTTAAAAAAATTACTGAAATTAAACTGTTGCTAAAAAATTCATACGAAATAATGAAATTGGGTATCACTACTTTGGAATTCTGCCACACTTGCTCGACGAGTTGCTAGGTAGACAAATTTTAAAAATGAGAAAATTTATGATTCTATATGTTAGAAATTAAGATGTTTGCGATTCTCTGCAGTAATGTTTCAAGAGGCTATTTTAAAACACTTTTTACGTAATAAGATTGATAGTTAACTGAACTATGATTTTTCTCGCATAACGAGAAAGATTTTTGCAGACAGAGGTCGTGTTATTATAACCTTCTGATAGCATCGGTACAAATTCTGTAAATATACTAACTCTTAATAATCCGTTCTAGTCGTGCGATAATTTGCCATGATATAAACGATAAGTGTCAACTCAACAAAATGTTTCGAAGAAATTTCATAAAATTTGTTAATGAAAGATTAATAAATCGATCTCCTATTGAAATTGTAATTACCAGATTCATTTTCCATACTTTCGTACTATATTAGTTAACTAATGGCATCCCAAATTCACAGTTAGTATATAAATATTTCTATGTTACATTAATACTAACAGTTCGGACACCAATATTATGTGAAATCATAACTAATTTACATTTAAATTTTTAATCAAAAACAGTTACTAAATATCTTTTCTCTGCTATATATTCCTCGTTAATATTACATTTAATAGATATAGTTGAATTAAAATTTTTACTCTTATTACTATTCTTTAATCGTTATTTATTAAAATTGCGACATCTGCGGCACAAGTCATTTATGGCCGAACACAATATTTTGCTGTTTATAGAACACAATTATCAAGTCGTTGACAGCAAGGCAAGTTGACAAACTGCTGAAGAATAATTTTTCGACACTAGCTTGCAGATACGACAGTTAAATATATTATTCGTGACGTTTATCAATGAGGGGCTTTGACGATGTGGTAGTCGGAAGGTCAAAGGACGAAGACATTGCGTGGTGTTCGTTGCATTATCAAACGCGAGCGCAACTTGTCCTTGCGACATTGAGTCTAGACAACTGTGTCGCAATTACTTCAGATAGTTTATCTTTACTCGTGGCTTATTCAACTACTTCTTAATGAACTGCTTCCTTAACATCATTCACACACATCACGTTTTATTTCACAAAATCCTGTTTACACTCTAATCATTTCTCTAAATTCGACTCACTATCGTTTCTTCCTACAATTTGATAAGATTCAGTTCATAATAATAGATATGTATATATAAATATAAAATCTGTTGTTTTTTCATAGTCCAAGGTCGCATCAACTTCTTGGTTATTAGCGATCATAATTAGTAGGCAATTATTCTATATCCCACAATAACGGTTTTGTTGAGGTTTTCTTTATTTTTCTTTCTGTTTCTGTATTCACTTTACTACATAATAAAGTCGGTATTATCACGAACTTTCAGACAGCGGACAGTACAACAGCCAGACGTTGGGTCAGTCCGGACCTACGGTAAAATACTTTTTGTATGTGTTCCAACACAAACTTCATGTCAGAATTTAACAATATATGCTTGCTAATTATTTTTCTTCGAGAAATTCTATTATAATGTAATAATTTGAAGGAATAGAAGATAAATTTGTATATTATACATACAGTATTTATTTTATTTTTATAGAACGACAGATTTTAGGTGTTTCCTAGAACGATCATACAAACATCACAATTCCATGTGTATACTATGTTGTAAATTTTGTTTTTTTCGGGCAGTAGAGCCATAATTGTGACATAAAATAGTCTGTACACGTGGGTCACGAGTGACCCGAAATTCTTAAAAGAAAATTTTCCGATATTGATTGCGTCACAATCTAATTGCACGATTCTTAATTATGTAAATTGATTCATTCTAGATCACCTGCCATAATTGCGTGTAGCGCTCGCAATGATCACTTTGACGACTTATTCGATTAAATTAAAACTGACACAACAATTAGCGAAGAATATGATGGAACAAAAGTGAATTTTGTGAAAAAAAGAATACCGTCAAACAAGAGTATTATGTATCCAAATTTTTATATAACAATTTTGAGTAGACCGTGAAATTCATTTATAATTTGTTTTTACTTATTGTTTTATTAGAATTTATATCACATTATTACTTATTATGTATAATTCACAGTTTTTTGGGACTGGTGAATGTTTATGACCTTAAAAAGAAATAGCACTTTAAATTCAAAATGACTTCATGACGTTTTGCTTGGTAAACATGTTGCAAGATCGTACTAATTTGGCAAACAAGAAAGTTTATTGGGAATAAAAATATTATAAACAATTGTTACAAGGAGGAATGGATATCGAGGTGAACAAAGTAAAACTACTAGAAATTACTTAGAAACAGGACTTAGGGGAAAAGCTCAATTAATTAAAATGAAGATAAGAAAATAATTGATAATCATACTACTTAATTGGATAAACCCATTTGTAGATACTGGAAAGATAATTCGTATCAAATAAAATACTTTTAACAGTTTTAGTAACCATTTAAGAATAATCTTATTAAACAGTCTGTAGGTCAGTTTTAATAGTTAATTACGGTAACTACGAATGTTTTTTTAATAAAATTTATATAATAAATTTTCTATAATTCGTAAAAATTTCTTCCCAACTTACAGAAAATGTATTTCACTTAAGCACCGTTTCACTAAGCATGTATGTATTCGAATAAATTATTTGTTATTAATAGATTTCATAATAAGGGAAACAGTCAATTCTGTTTTTATTACTTTCATTTATGTTTACTTCATATGAACAACCTTAACATGAACAGTATATTATTGAACATATATTATATGAATACTATCAGTTAGTATTAAGTTTCAAGATCATTGTAAAATTTAATATCGCAAAACATTGTTCGAATGAATGATTATGCAAACATTTACTCGAGCATAAAACTCTATTAATATCGTAAGGAGGCCCCGCCTTACCGTTTAAATATTTTAAGTACTTAAAATTCCTTATAAAAAAATCATGATTCTGCCACATCATGCAGCAATTACATGAAATGTCTACAAAGACCAATGATTTATTCATGTCGCAAAAGTAGTACATTCTTATGTTAAATAAGTTCTTCTGTTCGTTCGAAAAAACGACTGTCTGGATTACTTCATTTGCATCGAGTGCATTATAACAGTAAATTGTACACCTTCTTAACACAATCAGCAATTAAGAGAAATTGTCTCTTGAACTTCAAGTGGCGTGACTTATTTTACAATTACGGACGCAGTTAATTAACATTCGGAGAAAGAATATCCAGTACATACGAGTGTCATATTGTACAAGTAATAACAGATTACTCAATAATTAAATTATTCTACAAAATGGCTGACAATATCAGACACGAAGATAAATACATTTGATAAAGATTAAATTATCGTCCAATGTTTTGAAAATTAATGGACGCCGTCGTTTTTGTGAAATCACACAATCCATACTTTAAACACTCCTTTATTTAGAGATTACACATTACTTTATTGTTAGTAACTGTTCCGGTAATTATACAAATGATATATTTCAAAATTCGTGCATTTTGAACATGGATTAAATCTATGTAACGACACACCTACCACACTTATTAAATGGTTCCATTCGCCACTTTTACGAAAACAACTCCCCATTATTATAATATAAATCGATATAACATAAACTAAGTGATACGTTCTACAAATGAAGCTCGGTCATTTTCACAGTGATCGGTAAAGTTATTCAGAAATGTCATTATTTTTCTCCAATAATTATTCAATATACTTTCATCGCTTATGGTGGTAAATAGCTATGCATGATTGAACCTAATAAGTATTTTAAAATTCGTAAATTATTTGAGTAGTATATATAGACAAATGGTATTAATTATTACTATTAAGTTACCAACATTAGAAAATATTTTAAATATAGTATTCTTAATAGTGTTAATACATGTACTTGATATGCTTGTAAGATTAAGCGTTAATATCTACACATATGAGTATACCTATGTTAATTTTTTTAGTTAAATTCAGTACACTTACAATCATATCATTAGTATTACGTGTATGTTTTTCTATTCTTATGACTGTTCAACAATTACTCTATACATACTTTTTCAGAATAAAGTCAAGTGAACGTTTAAACAGACTTTTATCAATTTAATGTTACTACTGACGCAAGCTAGTATTTTTAACTTCGTAGAACCTATAATAGAAGCGATAAATGCCTTTTTGCTAGTCATTTTCATGAATTAGACGATAAGAGAATAGATCTGCATAAACAAAGCTGCAAATATATTTGCTCCTTAAAATACGTAGTAGTGTTCAGTGCTACGCGCAAAACAAATAGTTCGGGACAGAGCTATGCGTAGATTTCTTTGAAAAGCATGATGTAATTACGGGAGCAATAATAACTAACCAGCTAAAGATCTGGTAGTAAACTTTTTATAAATAAGATGCAAAATGTGTTGTTTGATTTAAAACGGATTAAGTGACGACCACACTCTCTGCACAGAGAACGTTATACTTATATTATGTAGTGAAGTTCTGACTGAATTGATGCATTAGTTTTACAAGAATCGTATATTCTAAATATTAAATACTGCAATATTTATAATTACGTAAATATAATAATGTAATAAGGGGGAATTAAACTAATTAAACAATATAATAATGTAAAGAGGGGGTATTAAACTAACATGATGTTTTATTAATATTTATTAATTGAAAAATAGCCACAAAAAAAATATAGATTAAATTTTATTTTCTTATCTTATCATTAATGGGAAGTCTGCGTCTGCATGTCTCCAACCAAGAGTTTATAATTTGGTGTGAGAATCAGTAAGTAGGGAACGATGTGTAGTCTTCGTGAACTTTAAATATGAAAAAGCCGAATCAATTGATTGGGACCAGTCAAAGACGGCCTAAGGGTCATTCGCCTCGAGGAAGTTGGAATAATAAGACTTGAAGTGAGCTCGAACCCGTCGAAGAGTACGTGCGTGATCTTTACTTTTCACATCTAATCATCTAATCATTTATAATTTATATCAATTATTAGTGCCTTCGTTAGCTCTCTATCGCTACTTTCGTTAAACATTTATTCATTTTAAAGTAAATTATCGTAAATTAATTCGATATTACGGGACAAGGTGATCGGTCTTCGCGACTTCCTTTATCTACCACGTAGTAACACAAAATTTTTGGTTAAGTACAAATATTTCTCTATTTTTTTGATTGAAAGAAATAAAAAAAGTTTGCGTACATTTTTTATTTTAGTGATAAATATTTATTGTATCTATTGTAATATATATTTACAATATACGTCAACATCTTGTTTTTTCCCCAGAGGAAATGCTTTATGCACACCTCCATGTTACGGAGGTAGTGTGGGACTCCATTAGGGAACAAATCCTTAGGGTTACCCACTAAAACCCCTCTTCATCAAATTCTTCTCGTATACCCCTGCCTTCTTGATCCGCAAACTGCAAATTATAAATCAGAGCTGTACAACTGCTGCTCCCATTCCCGGGGTACTCCCACTATGCGGCTCAGGTTGTCTCGCTCGAGCCGTGACGCTCTTTTTTAAAAGGGGGTGATTCTCGTGTAACAAACAAGACTAAAAAAAAATTTTTGTTACACACATCAAAGGTACATTATATCAAAAATATGTTACATAAATTCGGATTTCAAAAAACAAAGCAGTTACAGCCTATTCAATGTATCGCGCCACAGTTCAAAACTGCAAGCAACATAACTTTAGACGCATTTTTCTCGAAACCATGTTATCGAAATTGGCGTACACGATAACTCAAAAACTAATTGAGTGTTCAATTTCAGACATAGCTCATTTTATTTGTTATACATTTCTCCAGGTACTGAACCTCAAATATTGAGATTAATTTTTATTTAGAACATTTGTTGCGTCGATATAGTGCTAAATTTATCTAGGGAAAAAAGCTCATTTTTCTTTCAAACGCTATAACTTACCCAATGTTTTTTCTTTGAGTCTGATTCAGTCCCAACGTTAACTATTTAACTTTAAGAAAATTTTTTGGTTTCAGCATCAGATGTGTACGTATGGAAAAAAAATCGCAATAAATTTCACCATATTTTGGCACGTAGATCAAATCCTATTTGACATCCCTGGTGTACGCCAATAGATGTTACATCGTCGAAGAGGATAACAAGTTTCTACATCAATTAATAAACAGTAAAAAATATCGGTATGAACAAAATATTTTCCACAACTAGAAGATGTCCTCTTTTATCACAAGTTTTATTCAATACTAGCAATAGTTTTTTTTTAGAAAAAATTCATTAGTATCAGTTACTTTTAGAGCTGTCACACGGGAATCCTCAATTAACTGTCGACCGTAACGGCACTAGAAAGAGAAAAAGAAAGAGAAGGAAGACCTTTCCCCGTTCGAGAAGTTCATGGACCTGAGAGGGTCCATGGAGCAAGGCAACTTGAGCCCCACAGTGGGTGTAGCCCAGGAGGGGAAGAAATCCTTGTGAGCAGGAATTGTGCAGTTCTGTATAAATATAGTAAAGGCTCCATGAGAATTTGAAACTCGGGACCGCTTCAAAACTTGCACACTGCACCGCAAATCGTTTCAACACCGCAGAAATTTATTTTCTGTCCGAAGTCCGAGTTGGCAGATTCCACCCCCGTGATTTTTTTCTAACTACCACAAAGGCGTATCGCTGCTGCAGTGTCTAGGGGAACCGACGAGGTATAAGAATAGACTTTTCATCTCTTGAGAGTTGGTGACCCATCTAAACTGTAGTACCGACACCTTAAAAACCCTGTGATTTTAGTGACTTCTAAATTATGAGAACAGTGAATCTACGATGAGTAGCGACACTAAAATGGAAATGGGGAAACGTTATTCGCATACCTCGTCAATGGTACGGGACACAGACATTTGATTCTCGCGGGATGTCGTTGCCAAAGGTGCTCTAAGGAAAGAAGAGGGTTGGCAGGAAAGCGACGCCATAGGAACACGAGGAAGAAGCGAAAGATTGAGAAAGATTGGCTGTGAAGCAAATAATGTACAAACGTGTTAAGCTCCTGCCGCGTTATTTAGCCAAGTGCGTTTATGGTAGTGAGGCAAGAGGTATGAAACTGTTTCTACAGATAATATATGGAATTCTAGACTAACTTCTTCCTGTTTTAATTGCATTTTTCTTTCCCTTTCTTCCTCTGCAGTCCGAAAATGTCCCCCTTTTGATTGATTTCGTGAGGCTCTT
Source organism: Dufourea novaeangliae (assembly GCF_001272555.1). NCBI lineage: Eukaryota > Metazoa > Arthropoda > Insecta > Hymenoptera > Halictidae > Dufourea > Dufourea novaeangliae. The sequence goes on along the minus strand of NW_015374156.1, from coordinate 223,191 downwards.
CTGCTTCGTACCCTCTCCTTAGAGGTGCGAAGTGCCATTTTCAAAATAACAGCGACCTCCTTTTTTGAGGGTCTTGTGAAGTGCCGATTATGAAGTACAGCATCTGAAAATGAAATGTAAGCAAAGTTTGTTAGTACGGATAGCATATAGAAGAATAGTTATACAGGATGTTCGACTACTAGTGGGACAAATTTAAAGAATCACCCCTTAATTTTTTCCCACTAGTAGTCGAGCACGCTGTATAATTATATAAACAATGATTCTGTTATACAGGGTGTTCGACTACTAGTGGGACAAATTTAAAGAATCACCCCTTAATTTTTTCCCAATAGTAGTCGAGCACGCTGTATAATTATATAAACAATGATTTGTACCATGAATAGCTCGAACAATTCGAGTCTCGCATAAAGCTTTATTTCCTTCCTCGCGGCCCAACCACGAGTATGACATTGTTAACTGGTCATCGATGGCCTCTTTGAAGCATAAATTGACGGCTTCCTTCAAACTAAAGCCGCCAACAAATTCAAAATAGTTTACCTAAACGAAGTAATAACTGATATAAGCTTTTACTACACAAAGATGAATAAAATTATACTTTCGTTTCACTTACAACGTCTTTGTAAGTATCTTCATCAATATTGTTAAACTCAGTCATTCCATCCACTGTACATATCGGTAATATTGTTGGTTTGGAAGGAATTCCACGCTGCTGCTGTAATTGCTTAAATATTTTTTCCAGCAGCATATTATTTTTTCTGTAAAGGTAAATTATTATTACACATTATAATTATATATATTTTAATAATAATAATAGATTCAATACTTACATCGATATTGCTTCCAGGTTTTCCATCTTCTGGTATAGGTCCCTGTAAACGTTATTTGTAAGAGGATGTCCTTATGCATATCACAAATTCATAAGGTACACATTTTCTATTATATGCTGTCGATGTTTTATGAGAAATGAATAAACACGCAATTTACCGATAATCTGAATTCATAGGTTCCGAACTAGCATCTGGCTGCGTCCTAAAAGAATGTTGTTCCGCATTCTCATCACCTGAAAAATCAATAGTACGTATTATAACGTTGTTTGTTATTGTATATGGCGTATATTTATTTGTATGTGGACTATATGCGTTTGTGTTTGATGTGATGTTATGTTTGGTGCGTATGCAATTGTGTTTATATGTGTGCTACATGTGTTTATGTTTGGTGTGTATGTATTGTGTGTGCTATATGTACTTGTGTTTGTGTTTGTATGTGTGCAGTATGTAATTGCGTTTGGTATATATGTGTTTGCCTTTGGTGTGTATGTATATGTGTCTGTGAGGGTGCTATATCTGTATGTGTTTGTGCGGGTGCTATATGTGTTTGCGTTTGGTGTGTATGGCACACGTATTTAATTTGCACATGTATATGTATTTAATGGCGCGGCGTTTTCCTCCAAATTATGCCACAATTCTTCTGTGTCTCCAGCGACATTTCCGGGGTTAACCTTGATCCGCTTATTCGACTCTTCGTCAGAGGATGTGGTTTCGTTGCGGCATGTCTTATCACCCGCCCGTTTCGGCCGTTCTGTTTCAATCTAAAATTTAACAAAATTTCGAAAAAATGAAACAAGATTTATACATACGTACTTAGTTATAACTATGAGTATAGGTGTCTGTAAAATCCGCGACGACGAAGTGATTTGTTGCGTGGCATGTAAATCTTGAACTTCAGCGATCGAGTCCCGGTTAAATAAAGTTTTTATTTCTTTCCTTTTTTTTCTTTCTTCTTCTCTTCCTCGGCAAATTTATTGTGGCGGCATTGTGCAAGATTCAGGATGATAATTATCGTACGTACAACAAAAATACACTAGTTACACCTAACGAGTGACTCGGCCAAGTACAAAATTTCGATCGAATGAACGTTTACATGCAGCGAGTGGTTCAAACGTATCAGTTCATTTCAATCGTCGTATATAATGACTTCTTTTTTTCAAGCCAGTCTACAGGCCGTACTTCGTCAGTCTTCCTCTTTTTTAAATTCTTCGTAATGAAATTCTTTATCCATCTGTCCATCCTAAATTTTCAGTTTCGCTGTTCATTTGTTTATAATTATATGTGTTACATTATATTTTGAATTTAGAACATATGTAAACATTTCTCTCATAACATAGACGACTTCACGTAGACAACTACTTAAGGACAATTGAATGTTGTCTGTTAAATGTAAAAGCTTCGCTTTGTTTTGAAACTTTATAAATTCCTTTCAAGCAGAGTAGTAAGACAGACGTGCAATATAGTGTATGCAATGAGTAGAGTGAAGAATATTACTCCTGAAGAACGTCGCCCAATCAAACTTCTTCGAAAGTCATATCGGCAGATTTCTAAAGAACTGGGAATATCCAGGATAGCTTGTTATAGTGCAATTTACCATATTGAGCGTTATAGGACTGCAGATAATGTTTCACGCAAAACACGGAGCCGTAAAACTGATGTTCTAACTCTAACTGACCGAAAAATTCATCGACTGTCGGAAGCAGATCGATTTAAAACAACAGTTGACATCCATGCTGAGATTTCGTTGTATTTAGAGGAGAAAATAAGTGTTTGGGCTGTACGTCGCCGTCTAAATGAATTTGGTTTGAAAAGACGTGTTGGTCGAAAAAAACCTTTCATCTCTGAGAATAATTGACGTGCCAGAATTGCGTTTACCAACGAACATCTAAATTGAACATCTGAACAGTGGGCAAAAGTTATAATGACTGACGAATTCAAGTTCAACAGATTGGGATCAAACGGAAAACCCTGTATAAGGCGTCGTATTGGCGAAGAATTTAAAAAAAATGTATCAAACCTTCAGTGAAAGGCGGTAGTGGATCCGTACTTGTATGGGGTGCGACGACAATGAATAGTGTTGGTCCTGTTCATAGAATACAGGGTGCGATGGACCGTTTTGTGTATCTGAATGTAGTAAAGGACATTTTAGTACCTTTTACATCAAATCATATGCCCAAGGACTGGGTTTACCAGGCAGATAATGATCCAAAGCACACTTGCCCGTGTCGTCAAACAATACTTAGACAACCAAAAAATGAATGTTGTGAAGTGGCCTGCTCAATCTCCTGATTTAAATCCAATAGAGATGCTTTGGATTGACGTAGACAAATATATAAAACGAAAAAGAAACCTAGAGGAATTATACGCGTCAGTGGTAGAAGCCTGGTCATCAATTTCGGTAACAATATGTCGTAAATTGTTCGAATCAATGCAACGAAGGTATGCTGCTGTTTTAAAAAACAAAGGATTACGTACAAAATATTAAAATAATATAAAAAATATCGCGATTATATACTTGAAATTGGAATAAAAGGTGAAGATAAGCAAATCTTTTGCGTGTTCTTAAATACGTGTCCACCAAAATGTTGACATTCGAAATTAAATGTTTTCAATACCCCTTTATAGTTCCGTGTAAGAGTAATTCTTTTCGCTATACTTGAATCTAAACTTAAAACATATGATATGTAAGACAAATATTCAAATAGCTTAATTGTATCAAAGTATATGAAGAATAATTAATTTTTAATGATTGTTGATTCTTGGGGAGGGAAAACAAATCCTGCCATATATGATCAAAAGTTCGACGAAAATAATTTATCCACCTACACATTAAAAATTATTCCACCAATGTTTATAAACAGATAACACATTATATAGCACGATTCCAAAATCATCATAAACTTTTCTTACCGTGCCGCGATATTCTTAAACGATCTGATTACATAAAACTTCACGCATTAATTCATCAGCAATTGCAAGCACCGATTTATTTAAACATGACTAAATATGCATGGTTTGCTTCTAAACTAATTTTAACAAGAGAAATATTTCTGAACGTAAATCAAATTGCCTTCCCGGACGACGTAAAAACTAAAACATGTCAGTGTAACAAACAAGTCATTATTGTGTGTTCCTGGTGCCGAACATATTTGTGCTATTTCTGTATCTATGATAATTATCATCCTTAATCGTGTACAACGTCATTACAATAAAATTGCAGAGGGATTTCTATCCAGAAGAACAGAAAAAAAAACAAAAATAGAAACTAATTTAACCGAGATTCGATTGCTGAACTTCCTTTACGAGCCACGCAACAAGTCACTTCGCCATCGTCGATTTCACAAACAGACACCAATGTATAACTAGGTATGTAACTTTCATTAATTATACCTTCAAAAGTATCAAATAACTACAGCTAATATTTCACACATATCATTGAAAATATGTGTTCTATCATGTCTATTATCCTACATAAAATCGAAGTGGTACAGTTGGCGTCCCTCGTTAGACGCGCATCGCAACACGCAGTAGCTATTGCGTATGTTTCAATATAATCGTATTATAATATATAAAATTACATATACTTTGTTATATACACATTTGTTTCTTTTTAATAGGAATAAATGTATATAATTATGTATTATAAATATGCGTATATGTATATGTACAATACTATTTGTTGTAGCTGTTGTGTAATACGGTACAGTAGGATGTGCAATAAAATGCGCGTCCAATGAACATGATACCCGCAAAAAGTAATACTGTAAAGACGCTATAATTGCTCACAGAGGCCTCCACGCTAACTGTTCGTGAGTCACCCCCGCCACTGGGCGAGACTTCCCCCGAAACTGGTCAAGCGTATACAGGCTCTCCCAAAAAGTTGGGACAATCCGCAACATGCATATTCCTCATGCAAATACACATCGAAAAGTCTTTTACCGTTTTGTAATCCGAAGCTCCATTTCCAAGATATTAGCACTTAAACGAATTCCAAACAGGTGAGGGGTGGGCCACAGGTGCGCGCAGACACAGTCAAGAAGCAGAGGCCCGTCGCGTCTGCGCGTACGTGTGAGTTCGTTTAACTACTAATATCGGAAATGGAGCTTCAGATTGCAAAACGGTAAAGGACTTCTCGATTAATATTGGCATGAGGAATATACATGTTGTGGATTTTCATGTGTTTTTGAACACGCTGTATATATATATGTTCCCCTTCACTCATCGACGGGCGACGGCCGAACGAGGGAAGCCCAAAAAAGATTTTTTTACTTCGCCGAAAAACAACGCATCGTTTTGCATACACACACTCATACAACAGATAATTCACACGCACATACACTTACGCATCACTTCACCGGCACGCGACAAAGGTGCACAGTTCAAATTCGCCCACCACATTATAAATGAGAGGATTGTGTGTAGTACAATATTCTAAATTATTTCTAATATTTATTTTGGCTTATGTTTACAATAATATGGCACTTACATATTTTAAACATTATATTAGAACATTAACAATATTACGAAATTTAAATATTACATTTTCTTCACAAGGATCACATATTTTACCAAAAAAAGTACTGTAAAATCTTGATTGTTTTCTATCCTTCATGGGTCTTTCAATTATAGAAACGCACGAAATAATAAACAATATACACAAATTATTTTATCAGTAATTAGCATTCAGATTCATTGTAAATTTACCAATGTATAAACACTCATCTTGAGTAATGTGATGGTTTCTTATATAACGTATAGTGCTTTGAATCCAATTGTCGCTTCTCTTGCGTGTCCTGAATTCCTTTAAATATATGTCAAAGTGGTGTCTTCAACTGTAGAAACGCACTAACTAAATAACAAATAATATAAGTAAATATAAGTACTTATCTTGAGTAATGTGATGAATTTTAAATACACTTGTCGCTATGCCTGCGTATCCTGAATTCCTTTGTATATCTTCAAAAGATGATGTACAAAGTATGTCCTTTGTATATATTCAAAAGGTGATATACAAGGTATGGTGTCCAGACTTCTTCCATCCTTCCCTCGAAGTCCTTACTTTTTGTTAATTTATCATACTAAATAAAGCCTCTTTTAAACCTTCTATAATTTTGCTTATCCCAGGTGGTGCTCCTATACTATAATGTTTTGGACATTAAAATAAATACGTTAATTCTTCTCTCTTATTGTCACATATTTCTTCCTATCGTTTGACATATTCTTCGTCTTCACTGTCGACCTCTTCTTCGACCCCTTCATCCTGTATGAATCTTTTTGCTTCTTCACACGAAGATAAAAATTCTGTAACGTGATCCGCTGTTAATTGTTCGCCAATAATGGAAATGATTAAATCTTCCATGTCACGTTCAAGACTATCTTCTTGTATTTCTTCTAAATTTCATGTAGGTTGTTCTGGTACGATCTTGTTGCATGAATTTTTTATATTATCCAATTTTATTTCGGTCCGGGATTTGTACAGTGTACCTACACAATCCTTAATTGTGTACACGTTGCAAAATTCATTGATTCCATCGTTGTACATTAAAACAGATTGCAACATTGTGTGCCGAAAAAGTCGTTTAGTCTTCTCAATTGATTATCTCTGCTTTGTCCATCAGTTGTAGTCATGGGCGTAGCCAGGTTATCAGTCGGGGTGGTGGAGGGATTTAATTTTTTCCTCCGGAAGGGGGCAGGGGCAAAATCCAATTTTTCTTCTTCTAGGATGGGGCAACTTTTTTCGGCGACTATTAGGCGGTAGATACATGATCTGAAAGTGATCACCATTCTGTGTCCTTTGCAGTTACGTACATAACACAATAGACATTAGTTTATTGCAGCTTTCGGGGCTGTAGAGGGCCAGAATTCCAGAAATACTGCAATAAAGAAACTCCAATCACCCGCGCGCTCTCCCCTCCGTTCGGCCGTTCATTTGTGCGACGTACCTACATATAGGGTGGGCTGGATATACGCATTTTACGATCATCTTCATTATCTTCGTTATTTTTGGAGATATCAGAAAAGTTTATTCACAGAAGTTGTTTACTATGGAAAGGGCTATTAATTTGCTAGGGCTACAATTTTTTCGTTGGTTGAGGATATCCTGAGTTTTGAAGATTAATTATGTTTCCTTTGTAACGATACTGAAATATTGTAGAATAAAAATATTTTTTTATGTAAATGGATTCTTTTGAACATTCTACGTAATAAAATATTAAGGTAATATGTGAAAAAAATTAATAATTCGTGAGATATTTTATATAAATATGTAACAAACTGTTAATTTTTTCTCGACCTATAACAAAATTATTTCTGCTATGTTATAGTTCCTCTGATACCAGATAAGTTTTGTGAATAAAACTTGTTTATACCTGTAGAAATAATGGAGATAATTAAAGTGATCAACGTTACTGGACCATTGTTAATAATGCATGTATAATTGAACAGTAGTTTCATTTATTCTTCTTTATTGAAAACAATGTAATCATTAATATGAATATTTGAATTTGTTTAATTGTGACATACAAAATGATTAACAACTACATTTGCTTATTAATTAACCAGTCTTTGCGGACTTTGTAGCCATTGAGATGCGCTTTTTCTTAAATTCAGCATGCTTCTTCGTGGGAATAGCTTTCCACAGAAGTCCGGTCTCGTCCATATTTTAAAGATTTTCTAAATTAATATCTTCATCTTACACGATGGTGCCATATGTATTATCTATTCCACTGCCAAGCAGGAAAATCACTTTTACAAAAGTGACTAGGGATCGATGATTTTTATGATGCCCGTATAAGATCCTCTAATTTAAGTTCCTATAGATGTAATATTTTGAGCACAAAATTTTCTATTAATCCGGATGATATTCATGCTACATTTTTCAGGATACCTCTTTTCCCCGATGATATGACGGACAATGAAGAGCTAGGAGATAAAAGAAGAGGATACGCCGTGGCTGTGATGCTGCATTTCGAACAGTGTTGGGCGTTATTCGAATAAATTGTTACGTATGAAGAATTTTCTATCATACCTCTCGCTCTAATAGTCTGACTTCGCACCCGGCAAAGGAAAACGCCCTTACGGTTTTGTTATCTCTTGAGTAAGCGAGGGAGTAAAACCCGTTCCCACGGCGTGGTAACCAAAAAACTAGGAAGCGTAACGCAACTTCAACCATCAAAAATTTCCTTATATGGAAATTTCATAGCTTCCCCACCAATTTCTAGGCCTATATAAACCCGTTGATTTCAACCCTCAGGGGATCAGAACTGTACCGTCGCCTTTAGAAGTCACGTCGCGTCACGATCTTGTGCATTGGTCATTGCGTTAGTGAGATCGGGCTAAAGTTCCCTTTCGAATCCAGTTAACCTTGTAGTAAACCGTGAACACTTCATTTGTATTCCGGCTAGAATTATTACTTTGGCATTATTCCGTAAAATCCACTCGCAACCCCCGCATCGCCATCGGTGCGTTAACACCGAGCACCTATTTATTTCGGTAATAGTTATTATTTCATTATTACTTACTTAATAATGTGATTTTAACCCTGCAGTTTTTAGGAAAGACAAAAAGCGGTCTTTGAATTTATTAAAACAGTCACGACAATTCATGGACGCATTTGCGTGTTTAGCATTTTTTCTTTTTCATTTATATATTTGTGATAATAATAATAAAATTGCGCTCCAAAAGACCCATTTACACGGATGCTCTGAAGCACCCATTTACACGGACACTCCAAAAGACCCATTTACTATAGTTATTGAACTGCTAAATAGTGAATGCGTACAGATGTGTATTGCAAGGACGGAAAAATCATGTTATAATATTATTCACTAGTTATCGAGTTGAGTTTCAGTTATTAAAGTTTATTCGGCTTGTTTGAGTTTCAGTTATTAAAGTTTATTTTGTTTGTTTAAGTTTAAAGTGTCAGTTTCAGTTTAGTGTTTCGTTTATTTTGTTGATGTGTGTATTCGTTGTGTTTTACTATTTTTTTTCTATATTGTTATCCTATATTCGTTAGTGTAAATGTATAATTTATAATGAAGTAACATGTCCACAAGTAGGAAGCTACGAAGCCGTGCAATCGCGTGTGTTATGCTATACGTGTTTTTCAACACAGAAAGAAATAAGCGGCAACGAAAAATATGTTAAGGAGTGGCACAAGACAGAGATCCCTATGGACTTGGAATGGAGCCATAATTGCATCACGCACAAGAATTGGCAGAGACATTATATTCTTAACTTCTGCAACATTATGTGATGTAGAGAACTTGGATACACCCGCAATGTCTGGGTTAGGTTAAAGCACATAAAGAGTGGAAAATAGAGGGAAATGGACATATAACATATATGCCGCTTTTGAGAGAGTTTGCAGAAAATGGGTCGAAAGATTTTAAAAATTATTTACGTATGGATAAGTCAACATTTGACTACTTAGTAAACTTAGTTACTCCATATATAAGAAGAAAATGCATAAGTGTAGAAGAACTGGAAGAACCCTTCATGATTTATAATTTACGACTTGTAGATAATACTGCACCGGCTTTATGTTGTATTATTTCAGAAACATGTTTGGCGATGTATACTGTGTTGAAAAAAGATTGTATAAGAGTAATGATTATAAAATAATACTGTATTAAACAAATGAAACAACTACAAAATGTGGAACACATTTTTATGTAAAAGATATTTCTTGTAAACTGTCAACTATTATAAACTAGAAAATGTGCTTTCTTCACTACTATTACATTGCGAATTGTGTGTACTAAGATTTTCACTTACACTTGTATTTTCAGTCAGTTTCTTTAATAAACCCTTCCATAATATACGATGAATTAAATCTTCAGCACACATCGCTTGAGAAGCATCCATTTTCTCCAACTTTTTCGCAACATTAATCCCAACTGCTTCGAATTCACTTATTTCGCTATTGCGTTTCAAAGCACGCTGGCATGCTTTCACGAAGTCGATGTTTGATTGTATTGCTGATTTCCTTTTAATGCCTCTTAGCGATGTACAAACTTCTTCGCTGATCGATGCTTCAGCAGATCCTTCACATGACGCTTGAACATTTTCAGTTTCCTACACGTAAAGAAGAATGGTTATACATAGCAGATCAGTTTGAGAAGAAATGGAATTTTATAAATTGTGGAGAAGCTCTCGGCGGAAAGCATATTCGTATAGTTTAACCACCGAATACCGGGGCGATGTATTATAAATACAAAAACTTTTATAATATTATATTGCTGAACCTTGTTAACGCAGTTACGAATTTATATTTGTCGATGTACGGAAAACTGGAAGGTTGTCTGATGGTGAGGTCATAGAATATACAGAATTTTACAGAAAACTGAAATCTGGGCAATTAAAGTTACTTATAATGAAGAAAACGAAAATTAATCTTAGTTTTGTTTTTGTCGACCTAGTGACTTTTGTAGGCAAAATAACATTTGTTGCAGTCCATGGATGTTTCAGTATTTTGTCCTTTGAAGTCAAACTGGTGTCAAGTGACCTTAGATTGCAGAATAGAATGCTCGATGTTAACAAAATTCTTACAACTGATTTTAAAGCTTGTAGGGTATACCCATTTTCTGTTGATTTTGTTTATTTTTCAAAACTTCTTAACTCAAACAATAATACAGGAAATCTTTTAGTAGAAGATGTATATAAAGAAGTTTCATGTTGTATTAAGTTTATTGATAAACATATTGATCTAAATACATTGGAGCTATTTAAACAAGCCATGACAACTGGAGTCTGCACTGGAGAGGAAGAAAATAACAAATTTTTTTACTTTTGGCTTAAAGCTGTTCACAAAAATGAAGTTCCAAACAATTATAAAGAAGCAGGGGAAAGTGTATCAAATAAAGTGGATTAATTAAGATTATAATTTACACGGATTGTTTTATTTCACCGACTAAAATTTTCTTTCGCATTTACAAGACCACTTGAATTTAAAAAACGATAGGTTTGACATACATGAGTCTGATTCTCAAGAAACGCAAAACTCTTAGTATACGAAGAGGGAACTTTTGAACAGTGTAATGATATAATACCGTCCCATACCACTCTGTTTAAGTAAACAAACCACCATCACAATATGCCAAGCAAGCAGATATGATAAATTGCCTTGACCGAAACAAAATTTCTTTGATTTCTCTATTTCGTTTATATTAACAATACTAATAATTTAATAAACAAGAGCTATTAGTATTATTTTCTATTTCGTTTTAAACTAAGTTGAGGTTGTAACATGTATTTTTCTGTTTTAGATCGCAAAAGGAATCTTAATTCATTGAGATCACTTGGTGTTCGCAGTTCAGCTATTCTTCCTAAGGATTTCTTCCTAAAACCTATCATTCCTGTTTCTTTAGTGAACATTTCAATTTTTGAATATTAAAAATTATGTATATGTTAGGGTGGGGGGGGGAGCATAAGAATTTTAGAAAGGCTTATGTGGGACATAGCACAAAAAAGGTTGGGAAACACTGGTTTAATTAAAACAACCGATGACTGACATGTATTCAGTTATAAACATTGAAAAACGGGAACGCGAGCGCGAGGTATCTCGTTCAAAGCAGCACGCGAACGGTGTTGCTTCGCGAGATATTCCGTACACAGCGTCGCATGAACGATTTTGTGTCGCGAGATATTTCGTACATAGCATCGCATGAAAGACATTGCGTTGCAAGATATCTCGTCCAAAGCATATCATGAACGAAATCACGTGGCGAGATATCTCGTCCTCTGGTGCGAAGGGGTTAATGCAAATCGTGCGAAGGCAGGAGGCTCCGCAGACAATATAACTCTCCAAATTAGGGAATCCCTTAATTATTTTACGTCCCACCGGGTAGCCCTACCATGGCAATAGCAGTTTTTAATTTTATTTTCTATGTTTTTTAATTTTGTATTTATTAAATACTATGTTAGGTACTATATTAAGACTATTTTATACTTATTATTACATTATATTTATATTGTACACTATTATGTTACATTTATATTTCTCACTATTATATTATATTGTTTATATTATACATATATTATAAACATAAATGCTGTTTTTGGTGAATGTACAGTAAGTGATCGAACCATAAGGCGTTGGTTCGAAAAATTTCATTCCGGTGATACCGATCTTGAAAATATGCCTCGTGGCCGTAAGCTAGCAACTATTGAAGATTCTGTTTTAAAAGAGATAGGTGAAAGGAATTCACGTCTAACTGTTCGGGAAATATCAGAGAGAACAGGCTAGTTTTTGATATACCAACCTAGAATGATTTCAATGATTTTTAAATATGTTGTCGGGCACATGATTCTGAACAACTTTTTTCTTACGTACTATCGGCGGACCGCCCTAGTTTCGGAGATATTTGCAAAGAACTGTCGGTACCACTACAGTGAATTCTGCCTATATTTGTGGATAATTACATAATATTAATATGATTAAATATGTTCGTACTGCTATGTGTTTATACAGGGCCGTTCCTGGCGGAGGTGCAGAAAGTGTCCCCGCACCTAGGCGGCCACAGATCGTTTATTATGTGTAGAACTTGGACTAGCAAGAATAATAATCATAAGTTTTCTGATGATTATGCAAATTTTAGAGCAACAGAATTTAATCAAACTAATTGTACATGTAATCTTTGTAACAGTACTCGTATACAAGAAGGAACTATCTTTATGGACAGCCCAAAATAGCATATGACATTTAGCCATATTTAGTGGATTAAATTCGTGTAAGTAATTAATGGTCGCTATTTATCAACCATAACATCATTAACCCTCCGGTTTTGTGAAATGTCAATGTAAAAGAAAATATAATTAAAAAAAATGCATGTGTCTGAAAAAGGAACTTTTATGCAATTCAGGTGCCACCATAGTTTACTGTGTTGTGATAAATAGAAAATTAATATTTATTTCCTTTTCAAAAAAAAAACGTTACTATTTTGTTTAAAAGATTTATTTATATTAATTTATGTAACTAAAGTATTTATTTAACATTATAATTGCTTCTTTCTGATTGTAAGTGTATTAAATAAAAATATAACCAAAAAGGATGTTATATCTACTAAATAAAAACATCCAATTTTCTTAAGAAAGATCCCTAATCTATCAAATGTAGTGTTAAGTTGTCAGTTTTCATTTTTGTTTTATAAATATATGTACATAATATATATCTTACAAAATTAGACTTCCTAGATTATGCTTTTATTAACATGCTGTAGGAAATGTATACATCTATTTATTAAATGAATACATGTACCATGTAAAATACATTCTTATATTCAGTTCATACCTCTGCTAAAGTCGTATGTAAATGCATAGATTGACTAGTAAGTGTATACTGTATACATTTATTAAACGTGACACTTTTGTTGTGACATTGTATGTACATAATATGTAAGCGATCTTCTAACGGTCATCTCACGACTGCCGAACGATCGATGACTACCTAGCATACCTAACCTGATAACCAGTTGTGTACAAGTTTCGAGCAAATTACCAGCAAATAATGACAAAAGTTATTTAAAAACAATAGCCATCTGTTTACGCATTTGGCTTGGGTTTTGCAAGCAGCGCCAGCTGACAAAATGGTACAGCAAATAGGCAGGAAGTCTTGCAACATAACCTGTATCAAATTGAGGGCAAAAAACGGAACACAGTCTGCGCGAGCCAATTTGCTGCATATGTTACTGCCAATGTGCGCGCAAGTTGTTTATAGCAAATTCTGCATAGAACTTGTAGCCATAACTTTATAACTGGCATTGAACTGAATTTGGCTTTGCAGGTTTGGCTGATTGGATAGTAACCGAAAAATTGAAAGTCGGTGCCCAGAGGCTCACGCCAAGTCGCACGCCTTGTAGGAAAATATTGTATCACCTACATTGTAACACAATCATTATATGATGTATTAAATTAACATATAATCACGCCCGTAGATAGACAAACTGCAGTAAAACGACCAGCAACCGACATGTGCATAGTTACGAACGCATGATTATATATGTACGCAAAATTCATTGTTGGTACCGACAGTCTTTGCAAATACAATCTCGAAAATTAGGGCCGTCCGCCAATTATATTGAGGAAAAAAGTTGTTCAGAATCATGCCCCCAACATATTTAAAAATCATTGAAGTCATTCTAGATTGGTACATCAAAAATTAGCCTCTAATTATATATATATATATATATATATATATATATATTTAATCATTCCTGTATAATGATTTATAAATCTGCATATACTAAAGTAATTAAAAAATGTCTTGAGAAATAGTTTATTATGTCACCCGGTCACACATTCTATCGTTCATCTGATAGAAAGCAACAAACTGGGGAAATCAGGGGTTCGAGACCTCTCTTGCTCATTCGAGATACATAAAACAGTTATGGTCTTAATTGGCGATGACTATAATTGTTTAAAATGACTACTAATGGTAAAGTATAAATCAATATAAAAACTTTGCACATTCGCGTGTACTAGAAACTCACTCTTTAAACAATTCTTCTGGTTCTAGAAATCTCATGCTTTCGATAAATAAAATTTATGATCGGATTATTTTTGTTTCATCCGAAAATCAAATCAGTAAATAGTCGAATACCTTTGCACGCCCCGACATAACCTCGCTTCGCCGAGCGTCCATCGCACACAGTAGATACTTTTTTAACGAATCTTCATTCACTTTCACTTCAATTACCGTATCTTCGATATCGCGAAACAATGTTTCTCGTTTAAACACTGGAAAAACGTTTCACACAACTACGCACGTGACCGCGAACGAAAACGTGCAATTTACAGCGTGCTAACGCGCACAATCGAACGAACGACACGATAAAATAATGATAAAAGACTAAAACCTTGTTTATGAAACAATGAAACGTTATACTTAAATTAATACTGTCAAGTTTAAAAGTACCCACGCTCACCAGAAACAACATACGGCAACACGTCAAATCCGGAATCCCCAATGCCCACCACAACAATCAAGCCCGCCAAGAAGTTTATGACAATGAGGTGCTGTAGTTTCCGCCAGGGGGAGGAAACTCCAATGTTAAGTGGTGGGATAGTGTTTTGAGCGACCCCTGGAATATGAAACTTCAATCGGAACTAAAATTCAATATGGCGGCCAAATACCGCAAAATTTGAATGCATATACACCGTGCGTTCTTAAATGTGATGTAAAAGGTATAGCTACTGATGCTAACAAACATTTATATAAAAAATAATTATGGTATGTGAAAAGTGTCAATGTCATGTTTTTGTCTTAAAAAACAGTTTCATGCGTAGCGTCGAATAAAATGTCTAGTGTCTTTATAACTTCAATAAGAATAGAACTTTTTTCATATTTTTTTTGCATTTTGATTTTTGACAATTAGGAGTCTCAACCAAAAATTGCAAAAAAATTTCTAACACGTGCTCCAGTAAATACTATCTATCAAATGGTAACTCAATAGTCACTAATTAGGGAAAATAGAGGAAAAACCGAATAATCCAAATTTTTCCTATTACTAGCCTTCTGGTTGAGATAGAGGGTTAAAACTTGGTATATGTATATGGTTTTCTCTGAGCAAGCTATCAAATGGTAAGTATATGAGAAGTCCAAATCGGTCTAAGGGCACCTTTGACCCTCTTATCCGGTATATTACCCTGCTTTATTATAAAAGACTAGGTGGCAAAATATTCTGAATTATAGAAGATTTAAAGATTAAAATAGACATAGTAAAACATATAGGTGTATATGCTAAAAGAGTTATGTTTATTATTATATATACATTCTATATAAAAAAATAACATTTTTCAAATAAGTATTCATAACAAATCATTGTTCATGGAGTTAATATTATATTAAAGTAAAATTATATCAAAGTTTATACAATTTTTTCATCTAGGAAAATATGGTGAAATTAAATAGAATGCGATAAAAATATTGAGAAATGAAACACACCCAGTCAGCCAAACCTGCAAAGCCAAATTTTGTCCAATGCCTGTTATAAAGTTATGGCTACAAGTTGCGCGCACATTGGTAGCAACATATGCATTAAAGGCTCCCGCAGAGTGTTCCGTTTTTGCCCTCAATTTGACACAGGTTATGCAACGCCGGATGAAGGGGGGGTCTAGGGGGGTTGTAGCCCAAGGCCCCATGTTCTAGGGAGGCCCTGTTCTGAACCTTTCATTTCGTTACGATTAAATGTTATTTAATTTGATTTAAAATAACTTTCAATTTTTTAAGATTGACGTATTTTGTTGAGCTGTATTACAAAAATCCCCCTTCACCCCCGTTTTTTAACCAAGGAGGCCCGAAAATGTGATAGCCCTGGGCCACAAAAAGTCTTAACCCAGACCTGAGGTTATGTTGCAAGACTTGCTGTCAATTTGCTTTACCATTTTGTCAGCAGACTTTGACTGTAAAATCTAAGTCAAATGCGGAAACAGAAGGGTATGGTTTTCTTAGACAAATTTTGTCATTGTTTGCTGACAATTTGCTCGTAACTTGCATACAACTGGTTGTCGGGGACTTATATGTGCATGGTCTTAGACGGACAATTAAGCACTTTGGAACTTTAGTCCCGGAATAGTTCAAAACGTGGAACCTGGGCTTGTAATACCCGTTCAAACCAGTTTATATTAAATTGCCCAAGATTCCCAACCATCTAAACCCCACAAATCTTAAGACTAATAATAGATCAATCCAGAATTAAACCACACAGGAAGCAAATGTACAAAATTAACAATTCCAATTATTTCCTTATATCATTTTTTCAATAACCATAATTAATTTATGGAATAAATCTCAACGGAAAATTGAAATTAAGTAATTAATTTCATAGGTACATATATATTACTGAATATATTTGACATGCATCTATTATTTTTCTATTCTTTTATTTACTATTTTTAATAATGCTATTTTCTTTTATTATAATAATGCAGCCCTTGAAATACAATAATATTATCCTTATTTTTAGAAATTATTATGAGATAATATATTTTGTTTTAATTATAATATCCATTTTAGTTTCATAATTTTTTATGAAATATGTCGTTTCAAACATTATTTCAGATACTATGCATGTTGATTATGGTATCGACAGGTAGCAAATTCTAAAATAAAATTAATACATAGAGTTGTATAACATAACATGATATTTTCCGTTATATGTTTAAATTAAATGTATAGTATGAATTATATGTATTACTATAATAATATTTCAGATATTACATATAGTGTTCTTTCGTAAATGAGTCTATTCTAAAGCAGACTAATATACTTATAAACTAATTATATGCAAATAATAATTATGAAATAATTATGAAATCTAAAATGTCTATATTTCACAAGTACGCGGACTTACTTTTTATGAAGTAAAATAATTTTCTGTTTGAATAATTATTCTAAAGTAATTTTATTTAAATATGCGGGTACCTTTTATGTCTGATAAAAATGGAAGTGCACGTGGTGGTTACCGGGCTAAGAACAGAATTTACGCATGCGTGAAATCCTGACGGAAGGGTCGGAAGGGGCAAAGCCCTCGGTCTTGTAAAACCCATGGAGACAGAATGGATCCATTATTTTGTACTTTATTCCCGACAACATTTGTGCCAATTTAAACATGTACTACTTACTGTCATGTGAATGCAAAAACGCATTCTTATAAAAAAACATTTACAGTAACAAAAACACTTCACAGTCTGAAGAAAATCTATTCCTATAAAGCAATATTATCATTATAACAGTGGTGAAAATTCAGTATTGTATATTTTAATAAAACATTGATTGATATAAGACTGACTGTGAAATGTAATTATACATATTGATATACCGATTGAAAAATTCTACCATTCATTAGTATTTGATTCATTAATAGATGAATCATCTTTAATCAAAGAGTTATTTGAAAAGATCAGTATTATGAGTTCAATGGTAGAAAATCCTGAGCCAACTAAAAATATTAAATTATTATTATGTAAATAAAATTAGAAAAGCTAAGTACTCAGTGACAGTGATTAAAATACTGTGGTACGATAATAAAACAACATATTACAAGAATTTCAATCGACTCAATGCATTAAGTTTATATTCAACTTAATTAGTGACATAAACTATTCAATGAAAATGATTAAAATGCTGTGCTAATAATGTTTATGAAGAATTAAATATATTGAATAATGTATGGTATACAGAAAATCATCCCATATATTAAAGTATTCTGTTAACATACTGAATAAGGAATTAAGAAATTAATACAAATATTTTTGAGTGAAACTTATGTAATAAAACAAAGAACAAATTTTAATTATTGTGAAAAAGCAGACTTGACCATCAACTTTTATTGTACTACTTCATAGTCATTCGCCATGAAGGAGTTAAGAAATTTAAATTGGTGATTTCGTTAAGACAAAAATACATCCATATCATTCTTATCATGTTGTTACATTTTATAAAGTTTAAATTTTCGATAGTGCACATGTTATATAATACATTGGCATATTTCTAAGTTTTTAACATTCAACTGATTATGAAGTGATTGCCAAAGAAAATATAAATATAATAAATATAAATTGAGATTTAATGTAAATAAAAATAGTTATACATATGGGTTTCTCCAAGATGATAAAACGGTTGCTGTATGCAAACTTTGCATCTTGCAGTTCTAAGGTAATAGGAGTATTAGCACCATTAACAATACCACCATTGCATATCACATTTTTGTACTACTTTTGGCAAGAATATTCACGGGACGTGGATAAACAGTATTGTTCTTGTTCATGTTGGGATACAGTGTTCAAAGGTAAGGTATTAGTATTGTTAAAAAATTCCTTTCAAAAAGTATCAGATGTTTTCTTTTAGGATCATACGAATCTGGCATTGCTTCTTACAAACACATGTACTTTAATGCCACTACAAATACTCTGAAAATATGGATAACCATTGTAACTGGAGTAATTACATTTTACGAAACGATGAAACATTTAACATGGCTTGCATTTCAAAATCGTCTTAGATTCAGCATGATGATACTTTTCTCCACTGCTATTTTTTCGCACTATTATACTTGGTGGGTTTACATGAATTACTGGAATGATGAATTTTATTCTCAATGGTATCATCAGTTGTTCTTCTCCATCACTGAACTGGTATCCACTTTACTGGTTGTTCATCTGGCAGATAATAAAAATCCAGTAACACACAGAAAAGCTTTTGGCATTGCTGCAATTGCTATTTTACATATTGTAGCAGGTGGTTGGGATCAATTCGTCGCTAATGTTGTCAGAGGGGAGGGCTACGCACATCAGGTAACATTCTTTTGAATATACATATGTTGATAGTAATGTATTATTCAAAGTACCATAGTAAAATGGAGACATTTCTAACAATAAGGTAGGACAGCTACTTCTATTGATGAAAGTTGAAGTAGTTAATCCTAAAAAAGGTACTGACTTTATGAATCATAATATTAATTTCTGTTTTGTCACAAACATAACTAACCAGTTGTTTTGCCTCCCTAATATGTGATATCCATAGTTTGAAAAGCCTCTACCTGACTTCATGAGATCTCTCGAGTTCATGGCTTTCCAGCTCCTATAATTTTCTATTTTTATACACAATGGAGGTAAATAAAATTTATGTAAATATGTATGAGGGTTTTGTATTTCAGTTCTTAAATAGTGGGGAGAGCTACTAGGAGGGTTCCAGAGATGTCTCCATCTGTCTATTATAACTTTGAATTTAAAGATTTAGAAAGTAATTTACATTTGACAGGTGGTACGTGATCTTGGATTCATGATCCCAGATATTCTTCACGTTGCCATTCCTTTATGGGCAGTAAAATGGAAAAATATATACAATCTTCCAGGCTCGACTAAACGAGATCCGAGTATCAAAAGAGACTTGGCATACATGTTGGGAATGATATGTATAGGATTGTGCATTTGTGCCATATTGTAATGCCTAAGAAGTTGCAAAGCCTAAGAATTGTGTCTTACTGATCAATAGAGAACATTTCACTTGATTTTTATTACATATACAAATTTATGAGGTGAATGTACAACATTGAGTAGATTTTATTGAGAGATATAAATACCTTTGTAATTCTTTTTATGACAGTGTTAGCATTGGAGTTCAAAGTAGATATTAACTTATTGTTAGACTAGTCAGGTGACCTTTAAGACTAAACCTATTGCCAAATATACAAAGTGAACCATGTAACTTATCCATCTTTATCATTCTAATCATTAGTGCAGAAACTAATTCTATGGTTTCTTTTATCATAGTTAATGTGGGTCAAAAAGTTTTTAATGACATCAATTATCAATAGTAATAAATTATAAAGTAATGTTCGGAGAGAACGAATGTATGTATATACGTGTTATACTTTGCTTCTATTTCAAGGAATATGTTACAACAAAATTAAATAAAATCATGTTGGTTTCATTATATGTATAAAGAACTATACACATTATTTTACAATTTTGAAGAATGTAAGAATATGGTTGAAAAAAAATTGTGTTTAAACTTGGTATTTTTGTTAGATAAAGAAATTTAACCTTGTGTCTTAAGATATTCGATAAAATAAAATCTTAACTCATTTTCTCATAATGGAAAGTTATGTAGTTCACTCTGTACAAGTACTTAGTTTTGCACAGTCAAAAATTTACTTATTTTTTCATATTTTCTTTTATTAATATAATTTATTATTATTTTTTATATTTATTCAGCAAGTATTTTACTGATGACATTAATTGGTAATATTAACTTACAATGCCTGTAGAGTACAATTTGCTTATTAGATGAACTAGATTTGCCTCGGTTGTCCATTCCTAATTTTTTTGCCAATAATTTCTTACCTTGATTTTTATAAAAATATGCTTCATGGTTAAAACTTGAATTTAATATAAAAACATTTCCCTTTGAATATGAAAATTTGTATTTTTTAAAATAATTATTAATCAGTAGTAATTATATTTACTAAGTACTTACTTTGTAAAAATATTGGTTGTGATTATTAATTGATATGTCTAATAATACACATCAAATATTATATAGTTAAACTGATGTAACAAATGCGAAAAATTTTTAATCATGAACAGATCATATTTTTTGTAATTAAAATGTTAAAAAAAGCCTTTATACTTGTTTTTATGAAGAACAGTTAATTATTTGATAGATAATTTCTTATTAAATGTCAAAACATATGGGAAATTATGCTTTAGAACAATCGCATTTTATTATATTTATAATACGTTTACAATATCAAAACGCCTACACATACATATACTGAAAAGAATACACATCTTATTTTGAAATTGTCTAGTTTTGAATATTCATAAATATGTTCTTAGTTTATATAAATATTTAGGATTCTTCGAGTAAGATTAGAAAAGTATTTATCAATTTATTTCTGCATGTTAAATGCAGCAGTTAGATACCAAACACTTTTATGCCTTTATAGTACTTAACACATCTGTTGAAAACATTAAATGAAATGTAGGTAAAAAATGTATCGACAAAAAACATATCATGTACAATATTTGTAGCATGTTTCTTAAAAATAAGAACTTATTGTGAAAGGAGCAAAGTATATGTGTAAAAATGATTATTGGTAGGAGTGGAGTGTCTTTGCTAATGAACATAAGGCTACAACAAAGTGCCTAAGTACATACAACGTAAGGTATATTCAGTAATATTTTTATTTGAAACATTGAATGTAACATTCAATATAATAGATATTACTTAAAACTTTCATTTTTAAATTAAAAGAATTTTGTTCTGTGCAACAATTAGAATGCGAATTTTATGCAGCTATAGCATATACCATTAATGATTGTTTAAAACTTAGAATAGTGAGATATTTAGCAAAACTTAACGAGATTTTGACAGATTGATTTCAGTGTCTGTAAATTAGTCTAGACAAACCTATGTTTGCATGAATATCTACAGTATAGTAACAATAAAACAGACTTTAAAGAATTTTATTTATTAAAGGTAATGAATACAAAATAATTGTTGTTTTATATTCAGTACATTAATTAAACAATAGTCTAAGTGCCCAATATTTATATATAAAACTAAGAAACGAATTGTTTAAATGCAATACTAAGAATTCAGTTTTACATTTTCAGCAGGCTACAAAAATCTATATTATGATTACATTGTTATTTCAAGTTATGGAAATGTATACATGTACAGAGCTCGATTCTTTTCATTTAATCAAACTGTTTGTTGTTTCATTCTACATTGGTCGTTGTAATATATAATAGGGCAAGTTTATCATCTTATATTGAGGGCAGCTAGATATTTTGAAACAGGTAAATGATAAATTAGACATTCTTGCATTTGTAACAGAACACCATAAAATAAGGAATTTCATAACGTTTAATAATGTCTTTATTTTATGTTTAACTGAGAAAAACACTTGACGGGGGAAATGAATTTTTCTTTAGTTTCGATATTGACAGCATAATCTGTAAAAACATAAATTTTCATTAACATCCATAGACCTTACCCATTAGTATTGATCTTTAGCTAATCAAAATTTATAATAGAAGCCCTTTTGTATTATGCAATTCCAATATTTTTAATATTATAACAAATAGTATGAAACAATTTCTTAACTGGTAATCTGTTTCAATCTTTTTCAAGAATTTTGTATGCCTATTAAATGGACTTCAATTTCTTCAACTTTTGTATATTTTTTATATTAAAGAAGTATTACGATAATTGTAAATAAAATTTATGAAACTTATTTTCAAAAATCTGGTGGAAGTAACATGTGTGTAAATAAAATAATATTCACAACGGACTTTACACAATTTCTAAACTATCCCTGTTTTAAATAGTACCATTTCGATGTTTTCAAAATATATTATATTGAAGAAGTATTAAGTGGAATTAATATATGTTAGTAACTCGCTACTAATGCTTCGATTTTAGATGAGATCTGTATTCCTCAGAGATTCTAGAACGTGGTTTTATGAGATAGATTCGAAGTTCGTAGCCATTAGCTCGATATTGTGTTCAGTTTACAGTACTTTACCGACGATAATACCGATTGCCCAGGCCTCACCACGAAGAGGTTGCTGCGAGTGGAGGCCCAAGGCAGGTAGATGGAATCACAAGTTCTACATCTACCCACCTTTCACAATAAACCTTATAAATAACTTAAATCTTAACTAAGTAATACTATCGGTACTAAAATCCCTCGGCGGATGACTTCTTTCTTGAGCCTAAACCTATAAAAAACTAAGTTCCCTCGTCGGTTGTCTTCGTTCTTCAGCTTAGAACTAATATTATCTTAATATTCTAATTAATACGAATTAATGCTATTAATACAAAATAACTTAAACTAAACGCAACGTAGTCGCTAATACTCAAACGAAAGAGATAGACGGAATGGAAAAAGTTCCATCGATCATTTCGTTTACGCACCTAGTATTCTATATACCAAGCAGTCATTAAGTCTACGATGAACCACGTTAAACTACAGTATGAACAAGTATCGCGATGAAAGTGTTGTCGCCAGAACCTGGTTAAAGAAAATGGGAAAGACGGGCGACACCTCGCTAACCCGGATCCATCTTTTACTGCCATGGAGCTTTGGGCTGGTCACCTGCGTACCAGACCCGAACCAAAGGAGTACACAAGCATGGTAGTGCAAGCGAGATTCTCTGTTTACGAAGCAGCCTCCCGACTACTCTGTACCCTTGCACGCACGAATCTTTCTTCAAATCCTACTTACCAGGCAAAGACTAAACACGTCCGATATCTGGCTTCTAAATAGAAACCAGAAGGATCTGCAAACAGTCTTAGTGCACAGGCCCACTGCCCGTACCATAGGTACAGACCCACTGTCCGTACCCCAAGTCTGTGTAGAGAATCCACGAGCAAAATGAATTAATAATAATTTGGTATGCACAATGGATGGTCACAATTTAAGTCTATTAATAGATAGACTAAAATTAATAATGATCGATGTGATGATGAATATGAATATAACAATGAATATCGAATTATGATTTAAGTTTAACTTACAGTAACTTAACGCAGTGGTAAACGCTTTGAGGATGTAGACGTTGATCGATGTCTTCTTTCGATGGAATAACTG